>NC_060144.1:69009701-69315085 GCF_021461385.2 Schistocerca piceifrons | reverse complement strand
AGGATTTTGTTTCTACAGATTTGTAACGCAAGTTCTTGACCTGTGAAATTTTTTATATGACACTGTCACTGTAGCGGACACTGCTGTCGTAAATATTTCCGTAAGAAAGTTAAGTGACCACCTGCACTTAATGCGTCGTGGGCACCCAGCTGTGTCAGACACCTGGAGAAAAAGCCATTAGTGTGTGCCTTTTCAGAGGCACAGGTAGAAAAAAAAAGGGAGGCCATATCCTCACTATTGACATTCCTTTGTAGAAAGCATCGCAAATATGACACACTCAAACTTGAAAACATATGATTATACTGTGGAGCTCTTAATTTATGATATTTACTAAAATGCCTAATGAAACAATGACAAACATTTCAAGGCTATTGTCTTGCTAGTTGAGAGAAATGCCATATGGCTTGCTTTATGTATTTATTTACTCATTTTGTTTAATTTCAAGTTTCTAGCTGCAGCAGCATTGTTTAAAATAAAATTTAATAGATGTACTAATATAAATATTTTATGCCTATGGATGGAGCATAAAAAGACATTTCCCTTCACAGGAATTGCATATGGAATTTTCTTTTCAACTACTTGGTAATTTTTTTGGTAGAATAACTTCTTGTGGTGCACCACTTTAATTACATAGACATTAAGATGTGAATATGCATTTCCCTTGTCTGCATTGTTGTCTTTAATGTAATATTTTTTCTGCTTGAGCTATGTCATGTTCTGATATAAGTTATTGCATTTGCTGCTGCTGTTTGCCAGGCATAGTGCTACTAAATTTCACTTTGTATTACTATGTTAAGCTAGTTTTACTACTGATTTATTTTTCTTGTTGCTGCACATTGGCTCATATTAGTTGTAATGTTGCATTGCTTGGTAATTTAGATTTACTGCAGCTTGCATTGACAGTTTCCATTTTTTTCATTGTTCTTTGTATTAATAGTTTTATGCTGCTGTATTGCCTCGTCCCTTAGTTTAGCATCTGAGCTCAGTAGATTTAAGTTAGCTTAAGAGGGGGTAGACTATATAAGAGAATGAGTTGCGATGAATTGGAAGGAATGCATTGAGAAGTTATACGAAAAAAGTACAGAAAGCAGGTACGGAGAGAACTTTTTGGGAATAATGATGAACGAAGGGATATCTCCAAGAAAAAAAAAAAGGGTTTTGTTCGCAAAATACTGCAGTACCAAATGTTACACTGAAAACAAACCCTGTCCTTTCCTTTTGTGTTATCCCACTATGTGTTTGTGTACCCTTGTGTATTTGTTTTCTTCCTGTCTCTGTGTAGTTTCATAGAATTTTTTCTTCTTCTAATACTAAGTTACATTCACTATGATGAGGAATACTGTTATCCTCAAATATAATTGGCATTAATAATATGTTATTTACCTTGTAAATATGCTTAGACATTATTTATTCTGTTTTGTTTTAATGCTCAAGTGTACAGTTGATGATTCAAAAGTTATTCTGATCTTTTATGTATGTACTCATGTCATAATTCCTGTAACACTGATGTATATGTTATTCGATTCTTTTGTAAAGCTTGTACTACAAATATTATCTGTATTGTTATGTTCTTTAATGATGTATTTTGTACCTGTGTAATTTTATTCTTATGTTATAAAATTGTAGTTGACATCAGTTCATCATATTATTAACTTGTAAGTTCCATTTCACTGCACACATTTCTGTTGGTCATAGTATATGGACAATATGTGAGAAGTAGGGACTGTTAATGTTTGCACGTGTGTTAATAATTCAGCAAGGGACTGGATAACAGCATTGCTGGTTCTAAGGACAATTCCAAAAACGTTGTGAGTGCACAAGTGGTGGTTATGGACTTGCTATATTTTCCGCAAGACTCTTCAATGGTGATTGTGCACCTGCACAGTCACAACAGATGGGTGCTGGCCTTCTCTACAAGGACTACAGTGGGTCTGCATCTTTGATGACCCACCAGTACCATTATTTCTACAAGGACTGCAGTGGGTCTGCACCTCTGGTGGCCCACCAATACCGTAATCTCTACCAGGACTACAGTGGGTCTACTTCGTGATGACCTACCTACCAATATTCTTCAAAACGTCGAATGACTCTGCTGTGGGTTTGCTCTGTTGTAGTCCATTACCTGTCAGCATGTCAAGAGTCAGCACTGTCTTTCCGTTGGAAGGACAACACTACTTCTTCAAGACTGCATGGAAATCCACTACTTCCGTGTGCATTGTCTTTTACTGCTCAGACTTTGAGAAAAGAAACGTCAGTTTTGCTGTGATGAATGATCAGGACTGTCTTTATGGACTGTGAGAAAATGTTAGCTTTTGACCAACATTGTATTAATAAGTGTGTGCATTTGATTTTTTTGTTATTGTAATTATGAAAATATTTTTCAAATCTGTATTGGCCACTGCCCAAAACAATTTGTAAATTTTTTTGTGGGGAACATGGGGGCTATGTAAGTATACTGTATAGGTTTTTTTATTGGTAAAGCCACATAGCGCTCTGTATGAAAATCACTGGCTGTGCTGTGTGCAGTCTGTGGCTGGTTTGCATTGTTGTTGGCTATTGCAGTGTTGGGCAGCTGGATGTTAACAGCGCGTAGCGTTGCGCAGTTGGAGGTGAGCCGCCAGCAGTGGTGGATGTGAGGAGAGAGATGGCGGAGTTTTGAAATTTGTAAGACTGGATGTCATGAACTGCTATATATATTATGACTTTTGAACACTAGTAAGATAAATACATTGTTTGTTCTCTATCAAAATCTTTCATTTGCTAACTATGCCTATCAGTAGTTAGTGCCTTCAGTAGTTTGAATCTTTTATGTAGCTGGCAGTAGTGGCGCTCGCTGTATTGAAGTAGTTCGAGTAACGAAGATTTTTGTGAGGTAAGTGATTTGTGAAACGTATAGGTTAATGTTGGTCAGGGCCATTCTTTTGTAGGGATTTTTGAAAGTCAGATTGCGTTGCGCTAAAAATATTGTGTGTCAGTTTAAGCACAGTCATGTATAATTTTTCTAAGGGGACGTTTCAATATGAAACGAGCATGTGAGAACAGTGTTAAGGAACGCGAATGGTTGACTCCAGTTTACTGGGAGAATTTCAGGAAAGGTTGGTTCACTTGTAAAGGAAACCGAATGTAGGACGCTGGTGCAACCTATTCGTGATTACTGCTTGACTGTTTGGAATCCCTACCAGGTCGGGTTGAAGGAACACAACGAAGACAATCATAGACGGCTGCTAGCTTTGTTACCGTTAGGTAAGAACAACACGCAACTATTGCAGAGACGCTTCGGAAACACAAATGGGAATTCCTGGAGGGAAGGGAACGTTCTTTTCGAAAAACGCTATTGAAAAAATTTAGGGAACCGGCATTTGAAGTTGATTGCCAAACGATTCTTTTGCCACCCACGTACTTTTAGGGTTAAAAAACCACGAAGATTAAAGAAATTTGGGCGCATACGGAGGCATATAGACAGTAGTTTTTCCCTCGCTCTCTCTGCGAGTGGAACAGGACAGGAAATGACAAGTTGTGGTACAGGGTACCGTCCGCCAGGCACCGTACAGTGGCTGTGGAGTATCGATGTAGATGTAGATGTTGATGTAGAAGTCTGTAGGTTCGGGCGAAGAGACCGGTTACAGTGTGACCCCGCACGCGTAATGGCGTACTGATTAGAAAAGATCGGCTGTCTTCGGCCGATGTCCGTCGTAGGCGCACTCTATCGCTATCGGAGCCACTGTGATCGCAATTTTATACCCACTGATCTGATTAATGATCACTGTGCCCGACACTGCGACAACAGCCATACTGAATTTTACACATTTTAGGTGTAGATGAACTACGAAGAAGCACACATGTAATCGCTAAATCAGTCACTTCGAACATAACAAAATCTTCCAAAGCAGAGCTACGTAAGGCAGATAAACGAACTTTGAACGAAGGTCATTTGTAGTCTCACCCTCAATTATCTCTGAATACGCTGGTGACTTACACAGTTGCTACATTTAACGGGAAATATTATGAGTTTGTTAAAAGTATATGAACCATACGAAACGCTGGATCTTGAAATTCTTCAATGAAATTTGTGAACTGTAGAACTCCCTCGAACATTTAAGAATGTTTAAGTAATTCCTTTCCAGAAATCAGGGAAAAAAGAAACTGTTTCTAACTCCCGACCAGACTCTCTTCTCAGCATATCATAAAAATTACTAGAGATGTTATTGAGAATGTAATTTCAAATGACCAGCATGGTTTAAAAAAATAAAAATTCTAAAAAAATCGGAATATCTGCAACAAGGTACTAACGGATACAATATTTATGAAATGTGAAGATAGAAAAGCTCTAAATTGGCTGCAACTGGATCTTACGGCTGCTTATGAGACAGTATGGAGAGAATGTTTGATGCTGTAGTTTTTTGATGTAACTGTCTGTCAGAAGCTAGCAGTTTAACTCAGCAGAATACTCTTTGACTGATTGTTATTAGTTCTAATGAATGTAAAACCTAGCAGGTAACGAATGTCGAAGAATGGTTTGTCTCAAGGAATAGACCTGGTACCCATCATATCCACAACGTATGTTGAGAGTACACTCTCAAGAAATTATGTCTAAATCAGTACTTTGTCAGTTGGACCCTTTGGTCAAACCCAAGTAAACAGGGTGATGCAGCATTCCGTGTCCATACTAAAAAAACACATAGGAAATTAGACGTGCTATTTAACAGGACTGAACTTTCCTACCATTTTTCAAGGTGTTACACTCAACTGGACACAGTCGTTTATACTGCACTTCATAATCCTGTCACAGGGGTTAGCCTCAGAAGTACATGTAGATCGGCTGTCGAATGCACAAGTTTCACTTGTGTATTCAGCTGCTAAATACCGTGCCCCTCCATGAGAAAATAGTGTACATGTAAATAAAACAAGCCGGCCGCGGTGGCCGTGCGGTTCTAGGCGCTCCAGTCCGGAGCCGCGCTGTTACTACGGTCGCAGGTTCGAATCCTGCCTCGGGCATGGGTGTATGTGATGTCCTTAAGTTAGTTAGGTTTAAGTAGTCCTACGTTCTAGGGGACTGATGACCACAGCAGTTGAGTCCCATAGTGCTCAGAGCCATTTGAACCACTTTAAATAAAACAAATATATCGAAGGAATGGGGCCGTCAGAACCATTACTGGCACTCGCAGTTCAACTCCTTATAGTTTTCCAATATTGCCCTTGTGGATCTCATAAAAACAGATCTGAGAAGGTGTAGATTCTTAAAAATAGAAAGTTACGTAAAACTCTTCCCCAAATAGTGTTTTCCATGTACAACCTGGAGTCACCCTTAAACTACCTTGAGTCGATGTTTGCGTGACAAATTTTTTCAGTGTTACCGAGAAGTGGTAAGAAGAAATCAACGCCCCATGACTCCACCCCCACCCTACACAACACACACACACACACACACACACACACACACACACACACACACACACACACACAACGTCTATTGAATTTGAAACCAAAGGAGTGAGCGACTGGTATTGAGTGTCATGAATGGTAGAGACTCAACCACATCGTAACAGGACAAGTGAGTTGTTGACACCTCCAAAGAGAAGTGGGGTTATTGTGTAAGTGATGCATGAAACTGTGGTGTAGAATACAGACAATAATGCATATATGCAGATTTTCCAACTACATTGACTTAAAGGTGGTCTGAAAGATTTGCTAAAAGTGACACCGAATGCTGCCATCTGGTTGTTAAATTTAGTTACTAGTTTGTAAATGCATTGTGTACCTGTAAATGGCAATCAAATGAAAACGAACCGAATGGGAAAAAAGAAGAAAACTTGAAGTATCCTGGACTTGGAATACTTCAGCCAGAAACACACGAGCATGTATTTATGAACACATTGAGTTCAACACATATGGACTTCATTGACAGTCACAAAAAAGAAGGACATTTTATAACAAGTTCGTAACAGGAGGATAAGTTCACAACTAAACGCAAGTGCTTGGAATACAAGCCTTGGTTGAGGAAACAACACAATGAAAGTTTTAACAGTCACAGTTCGTTCTCTATTAGTTTGACTACCAAATATTCAAATCCTCGCTCTCCCTGAGCAAAGCACATTGGAACAGATTAACACTTAAGTTACGATCTGTACGAGTTCACAGCTTCTACAGTCTTGACAAATGAGTCTCATAAAATACCAGCATGCCTGAGAGCACATTGCCGAGGCCCCTTGGTACCGAAAGCGGCGTGTGTTGGAGGTGGCGCTGGAGCCGTAGTGCACTACTTCTCTTGACTGGCTGCGTCGTAACTGTCATGATCGTGGCGGGCGCCGTCCGAAATACCCGTACAGCGGAGATACACTTCCTTCTGATTGGCTGCACGTGACAATGGCGGATGCAGCAAAGTTTCGTGACAGGAGCGACCTCTCTTGCTGATTTACAAGCCTTCTGTGCCTTAGGCTGATGCACGCGGATGCCCCTTGCAGGTCGCGCTGCAAATGACGGAGCCGGAACGTAGTGGAGTCGTAGGGGCTGAGCTGGCAAACAATCCAACGGCGGTGTGCTGCAATGTGGTGCCGGTGCCTGACGGCTTTTGGGACGCGCCAGATCTGTTTATTATTTCAAAAGCAATCACTATGTTAATATGCTTACCTCACTGGGACTAATCAGTTAATACCTTCATGGAAAAATGTTTGCGGGGTTGCCTACGGGACTGTGATTGCGATCAGGCACACACCTCTTCATCGGAAGCATATTAACAGGCAGGCACAAATGTCTTTATTCAGGGCTCCAAAAACATGGAAATCGCGTGGGGAGAGATCGAGATTGTATAAGCGATGTGTAAGGGCTTTCCAGCGAAATTTCTGCAGCCTCGTCATCATGGTTGTGCCAGAGCTGGTATGCCTGCTCTTTTTCTTGGTGGCTTTGTCTTGAACAAGAAATGTAATTGGGGATACAATCTTGATGGCATCATACAGACCAACAAGGTGTGGTACCACATTTGCTAAAATCTTCTTCATATCCTTAGTCTGTGCCCAAATATTAAAAAAGAAAAAAAAAACAAGATGGGACGTTTGCCTCTATTATGGCTTGCAGCCTTCCTCCAGTGCGTGAGACGAATATTGTTCTTTTCAGCTTGCCAGTTTTCTTTAGTGTCATTGTGATTAATATCCTGAGGAAGAAGGTTGTTTATCGAATTCATATCAGATATAGGCGTGTTAATTGGACGTGGGAACATCAACTTAGCTGCTGTTGTCCTCTGAGTTTCACACACTGCGTTATTAATTGTAACGTTATCTCTTACAAGGGCCTTGGGTGCCCCAAAAACAGAAACATTTTTGATAGTGTTGGACGGTAACTTCAGCTGTCACAGATTCATTCAGAAGTAGTCAAACAAAACGAGTAAATGCGTCGACCACCACATATATCGGTTACAGTTTTTAATGTGGAGCAAAGGTTCAAAATTATCAACAAAAAGTTTAATCTTAGTCTTTTCAACTCGACCTCTTTATGTCAGAGTTCAGAGTTCCCCAAGATAGATCCTCCTTAATCTGATGATTGTTTTGTAACCACCCAAATGTCTAGCACAGGGTAATTGGGAAAAATACTTAAAGATAATGATTTTTAGAAGGTGCTTTGGAGTAACAGCAATGTAATTTTTGTTATAAGCAGAAATCAGTCTTGATCACAAACCGGAAGGTAATGCATTAATGATGACCAGATTCTACTATACAGACCATCTTCAGCCTGTAAGGTGTCTCCTTCAATGATCTGCAAAGGCACTAACCAGAGAAACTATACGCCAGAAAGCACATTCACTAATTCGTCTATGTTGCTGTAAAGACACAAATTCACTTAAGAAATGAGAAATGTGCTTGTTTTGAGATAGATTGTATACATTACCTGTATCAACAGTGTTTTGTGGCACGAACTGTTGTTCTACGAACTAGACCAGTGGTTCCAACCTTTCTTAGACCATTACCCCTGAGTGCAATCAGACATTAACAAGTGCCTCCTGCGGTTTATCCCCACATTATAACCAACTTCAGCACCTAACTAAACTGTAGCATGAAAGACTTTCTTTGAAACACTTTCATTTTCAAAACTATGAAAGATGAATGATATTTAGTTCGTGTATGTGTGTGTGTGTGTACCTGTATTTTAGAATAAATGACGAAGGGATTCATGGTGCATCGCAAGTACAACCAACTCCTTCTCAGAAAAGAAAGCTAATTATCTGCAATGAGGCACACAGTTGTTACAATACATGCTTCCCCTTCATTACTCCTCTCCATTGCGGCATTTGCTTAACGTGCGCACTGCAATCCCATTTAAAATCAAACAAATTCAGATGTGTGGACTACTCTTCATTACTGCACTCTTTAATTCTGAACTGGCAGAAATTAGGCGAGTTCTGGGTGTTAATGATCTGTGTCTAATCACTAATCATAATAATAGTAATAATAGTAATAATAAAACTGTGTGCAGCACTACAGTAGCCCTTATGTAATTACTGCAGTGTCATGCTGTCAGTTATCTGTTTCTAAGCGAGTAATGAAGCAATTTCTAGACTACTGCAGCAACTATATACTACTTGGAGAAGACATTTTCTTGATGTATTTAGCGTTTGTTACGTATATGTCTCACGTTTATCATTAGCGAGGTAAAAACAAAGCACAGAATATGTGTGGAGTAGATGGACTATGTGAAGAACCCGTAACTGCCATAGCATTAATGCTACCAATCGAGGGAAAGTAATTATTGATATCTTTATAATAAATATTAGAGTGTTACAAAACTGTGATAAATATAATTAACTTTCGAAAATAATTGAATTTGGTGACAGAAACAGAGTCGAATCATTTCTCGTATTTTCCCCTCAGAAAATTTCATTTCATCCCACAGGGGATAATTACCCCCAGGTTGGGACCCACTGGTACTTTGTTCTTTGTTGATAAGCATTGTTGCCATTGGATCAATAATACTTTTTACTATGCCTTTAGGTACTAGAATATAAAGAGGTATTGTGAGAGCTAATGTAATTGTATTGTTGTATGACAGCCATTATAGAATTAGCAAGAGAATTAAGTTTATTTAAATGCTGAGGCGTAGTATCTTATGAATAGAAATAAGGATGTGGCTGTTTTGTTAAAGAGAATCAGGCATATATAAATATTCATTTAACAGTGATAAATTTCATAATTTTAACAACTTTGTAAATATGTGCTTCAAGTTTACGTATACACACGATCAGACATTCATCTCTGCAACTTTATGAGTGTTAGTTCCAGCTCACACGCTGCCCAGATCTGTTGCAATAGACCTTCTGTGCATTGGAACTGTAATTTAATAATATTTTGTCCCCCAAAACCTGAGACGACAACATTCACACATCCCTGAGTGTGGCAATGCACGTCTATCGTGAAAAATAAAATTAAATGTTTTCAGGAGAGAGGTGTGCAGCAGCAGCGGTGCACAGTGTGGAAGCTACAGCTTCTTATCGCTACCACTTGATCATTATGGCGACTGTATGAACATACGTCATACAAGTAAACGTGTTAAACATACGTGTACCTGGACAGTCCTGAAAGCTTAGATCCATTTAAAGACACTCTTAATTAAGGGAAAGAATTTCCTTGTGAAGCACGTTCACATTTAACTTATCATTCAAGTAACGTTCATTCCAACTTCAGCATTTCAAGTTCAGTATTCATTGAAGTAAACCGCAATTTAAATTTCTCTCCCCTTACTTTTCAGTCGCGACATAAAATGACGTTCCAAGGACAGCCCGTATGTTGTGAGCTCATACTGAGGTTAGTTGTTTGTGAGGAAGGATATCTCCAATACATCTCTTCTTTCTGTAATTCCACATTTACAATCACTGCAAACCAGCAAAACAAGCAGTACAATTTGCCACCACAGACAAACATATTATCTACGAAAATATTTACTGAATTATTCATTTGTAAGAAAACAGAGACTTTTGGAGCCACAATCTGCTACCATTGAAACCTTTATGAGCATGGATCTGGAAGTGATAAGATGCTGGGTATACCCAACAGTAGTAAGTGGGTATGTTGACTGCACTTGGCATGTTTTTGTTACACAACCTATTTTACAAATTGATTAAATTTATCACATTATATTATATTTATAAAGATTTTTTATACCAAGATTTTATATAAGAGAAAAATAGAAGATTAACTAAATTAAGTCTTAAAAAAGGATTGTGCACTAAAAACATGCCAGGTGCACTCAATGTACCCAATTACTACTTCATATATAGAAATCGAAGTCAGTTTTGAGTGCACTAGAATTAATTTAAAAAATTCAGTCTGGAGGACCAAATTCAGTAGGGGATGACAATCCCCAAAGATATTCTTAAATAAAATTAATGGAATATGTTCATTTTAACCAGTGTTAGATGGTCATCCAACACTAGACTACATTGAAAAACTCAATGTAAAAATTACAGATCATGAAATTCATTACTGTTATTTTTAAGTTTTTTCATTCCCTTGTATGTCAGTTTAAGTTTTAGTACTTACATCTCCAATTATTTAACTGTATCTTTTCTTTCACTTCATCCTCAGTTAACTGTACCATAGAAGCGCCAATCAGCTTCTGAATATTCTTAATATTTAAAGTGAATCCCTTTGTTTTCAACTATATATTTTTATCATTTTTCTCAAAATAATAAATTTTAGGTCCAGTTGAAGCCCAATCTGTTTCCCAGTTATTTTCTAATTCATCGGTTCATCCAACTAGCATACAAGCTGTTTCCACAATATTTTCACTATAAGCAATATATACTATACTGTCAAACTATATATAACATCTTTTCCTATCTTATCTAACTTATCATATAATCTGAATATTGCATTTGATGTAGTGAATGCTGCAATAAAAGTGTTTGTAGCTGTGTTGTTTTTCATCTAATAATCCTTGAAAGTGTACTTCATCTGAAAATATATTATTTAATCGATCATTCAGTAGTATATCATAAAATTGTTGTAAATCTGTGATATGCTCATTTTCTCATATTTTACCCTTGTCCAAATTTCCCCCATAGTGCATTTAAAGATATCTTAACAACAGCTTGTTTTCCTGGATTTTCTTTTATCTTATCTGGATCTCAGCCAATACCTATTTTTTCTTTTACACACTGTACATATATCTTATTAGTTTCAAATTTATGGAGAGGAGTATCCAAATTTATTTGCATAATGTTTTTTGCATAATTTTTAAACAACAGGTTGCTTTTACTTCTAAAATTCCACAACTCATGGCTATATAAAATTTTACATCCTTCTTCTGTTGCTTTAGTTACTTCATTAACTTTTAATAACAATTTTGCATCTCTAATTTTAGCTGCTTTTTCACAAATCGAATAAAATTATTTCCATATAAATGGTAGCTAAAAATAAAATGTGTGCTGCAAATAAATATGTGCTACAAATAAAAATTATTCTATTGCATAACTACTTGGCAATAAAACAAATAGTGGGAAACTTGGCTTATTGCTACTTACAGAATATTTATTTAACAATAATGTTATTGCAAATATAGGGGATGATATCCACACAAAAGAAGAAAAACATTAGAGGAGTTTCAGCCAGCTTTTCTGTGATAATATTATGGTAGTTAAAATTACATATTTAATTTGTATACAGGAGATTCAGACAAAAAAATTTAGTAAGATGTGAAAGAAATAAGTGGATTATTTAATATTTTCTTACAAGACATAATTTGTAAACTTTGTTCTGCAAAACACATTATTAAAGCTAAGTTACCTCTTTTTTTAGATTCGATTACAAGATATGTAAAGGTATTGAACTAGCTATTAAAGTAGATATGCATATAATCCTACTATTATTCATGGCAAGGTAGATTGATACACTTTTAATAGAATTACCAGAAATAGAGCAAGAACTTAGAAAATAACATTATTATTTATTAGATTTAGATATATGACAAAATTTTGCAAGAATTTTTAACAAAGAAGAAGTGCACGAATATATAACAACTTTTAATTTCCATAAGCAAGGAGAATATAAAGAAGAAGCTAAAGTAATTGTTAACAACGATAATACTATAGGAAAATACGGTTTAAAATGGTCAAATTATAATTCCAGAGTAAAATTTACAAATAATTTATTTGTCTTTTTTTAGTCCAGGGGTTAATAAACAACTTGGTAATCACGTTAGAGATTTTTAAATTGTCCAGTCAGAAGAGTAAAAGAAACATTTTACTGTACATTAGCTAACGAAAGTGGAATCACAAGACTGGAAGCAACAATTTATAATTATATTAACTCAAAGTCCTGGATAAGAAAGAAATAATAGCAAAAATTTCGAGAATGATTTTTAATTCTGTTTCACTAGTTAACATGGCAAAAATTAACAGATACAATACAGAATAGCTGCTGCCTTATCTCCAAAAACCTGTTGCACTGTGACTATTGAGGTAAGAAAAATATGAAACAATTAACTGGAATGCAAATAATTATTGGAGGAAAGGATTAAGAAAAAGAGAAAAATTATATAAATATGTTTTACAGGGATTGGTTTTAATTATTTAACCATTAATTGCATAGAAATCTTCGAAGGGACAGAGAATGTTATTTTCTGAAAATAAACATAGTTTATAAAACCTGGAGACATATTTTACTAAATCCAATAGTTTATTTTCTACAGAGACCAAAGAAATAAATATTGAAGAATTGGTATTAGTTCTATCAACTAATTAATATGTATGTGCCCTTGTGTTGTTCTTTAGCATGTGCTGCTACAGGTATTGTACAAGTATCAGTATGGAAACTTTCCAAAATAGCATATCTTGTAGAGGGCTAGCGCCAGAGTGATGTAACACACAGCACTGGCACTCTAATTTATAGCAATTTTAGTTTGTTATTGTCGGTAGGCATAGTTCCATTTAAAAAAAACTGGTTTGCACAAAATATACACTTTCGAAGTATTGTTACAGTCTGTTTATTAGCTAACAATACAAGCTGCTGACTACAAATGCATTCTGTGTAAATCACACATCAACAACTCTTCCTATTTCCACAACATGTGCGGTGCAAGTTTTAGGTGATTCGCCTTGTATATCTTTAAAAAGTATGGTGTAAATAAAAGTCAAGAACAATATATAACGAAATTGGTACGTTCTTTTTATTGTGGTCTTAAAGTACTACTCCTTTCTGCGTACATATTGTGGAAAATCCATTGGTCTTGCCAAGATTGTGATAAAAGATATTTCCAAGTTATGGACCACACTTGCACATCAGTACCTACTTAAAAGCCATGTTATTAATAAATGTCTACAACAATTAACGAAATTTCTTTTTTAATTTTTCGTCGTGCGTTTAAGGACCCCCGCCCCACACGTTACGTCTATGGAAAATGAGTTGGTATTTCCTAGGTCTAATGCGACAACAATATCAGTCATGACAAGGCCAGACGGAAAATATTCGAGTTCAAAAAGTGACATTCGCGCGTAGGTGAACAGTAGTGCTGCAATTCGTCGTCGCTGTCGGTATGGACAGAGGACGTTTTGCTGCCCCACAGTACCCAGAAGCAGCCGGCGAGCCACGTACACCTGCGCTGGGCCGTTCTGCCATTCGACGCGCTCCCCGCGGTGAGGTACGTACCTGCGCCGGCAGACGGCGTGTCCGTGTTCCGTGTTCGGCGGGGCGGCGCGAGGCAGGAGGGCGCCCCCGGGAGACATTAAAGCCAAGCCGTGTCTGCGACTCACCGCTCCCAGAGGCCTTCGGGCTTCGGCGTGCCCTGGCAGCCAGCGCGCGCGTAAAAACCGCACGTACGCGTCGCCGAATAAAACCGCCGCGCGGTACGCCTCGCACTCTTACCCCCCGCGTTTTACGGCCGAAGGCGGAGGAATACGCGGGCTTCGTCAGTGTCGATGCAAGCGCCACATATCCTCTAACCGCTTTGTGCAACCGTGATGTGTAACCGGACGCAGTACTCAGAGGCAAATGCGCACGTCGCTTTATGGAAGAACTGAGACGATGTCACTGATTCACCATTTTTGTAACGACAACAAATCACTCGATGCTGCCCTTACACATATATTTAGTAATCTTCCTTGTGTGTATCCATTTATTATTACCATTCAGCACCAATGCTATATTATTGGCTAGTTCAGACCGTATGGGCAGTATCAGGCCTGCATTAATACACACCTATGAAAAAATACACTGAAGAGCATAAGAATCTGGTACACCTGTCTTATATCAAGTAGGGCCCCGTGAGCAGGCAGAAGTGCCGCAACACCATATGACATGGACTCGACTAATGTTTGAAGTAATGCTGGACGGCACTGGCACCATAAATCCTGCAGGGCTGTCCATAAAACTGCAAGAGAACGAGGAGGTGGACATCTCTTCTGAATGGCACGTTGCAAGGCGTCCCAGATATGTTCAATAATGATCATGTCTGGAAAGGTCGGTGGTCAGCCGAAGTTTTTAAACTCAGACTAGTGTTCCTGGAGCCACTCTGTAGCAATTCTGGGCGTGTGATGTCTCACACTGTCCTGCCGGAATTGCCCAAGTCCGTCGGAATGCACAATGGACGTGAGTGGATTCAGATGATCATGCAGGATGTTTAGGTACGTGTCACATGTCAGTCATATCTATACCAATCAGTGGTCCCACATCACTCCAACTTACGCCCTCACACCCACCTAAGGGACCGATGACCGTAGCTGTCTGGTCCCTTCAGTCCCACAAACCAACCATCACACCCACCGTGTCGTCGCAACTGCACTGATAGCGCTTCGACGTATATATATATATATATATATATATATATATATATATATATATATATATATTGTCCCGGCTAGTAGAAAACCATTCCCTGCCGTGTGGGTCGGGCATAAATCATCTTTGAATCACGTTGTGAATCTAATTGTGTGAACTAGCAGTTGAAAATTGATCTCGTTCTCTATTCCCAGAGATATTTCATGCACTTTCAACAACGACGTATCCAAAGAAAGTGATTTTATTTATTATTCCGGAATAACAAAGCAATCGGGTTCCAGTCTATTTTATCTAATTTTTGTTCCCCAAATAATTTGATTTAGTTACCTTCGTAGTCAATATGCCTTCGTTAAATCATATTATCTGTTTGTAACAGATTGATCAGCTTTTCCCAATAACCCTTGTATGTTCACAGATATAATTATCTATGTACTAGCTGATTTTTGGGATTTAGAAAACACAGAGAAAGTCTCATATATACTCTGTTTTATTGACAAACCTCACTTCTTAAATTAATGAGAGATGCCCCTGAGGAATCAGTGAAGAAGGAGTTGATCCTAGTGTGTGTGTATCTTATCGGTATAATAACAGTCAGTCCGTACCACATTCCTATGCGTTCCTATCAGCTAAGATACAATTTCCCATGAAACCGTCATTTACCATTAATATCTGATAAATCAAAAACATGTCTCTGGCTTTACAACGTCTAAGCTTGCTAATTCTCACGATACGATATGAACTATAAGTTCGAGTTCTTTCAATGTCTGTTCAGGACACGTTTAGTCTTTTCACGGGCACTATATCTCACGTCTCATTTATTAGCAGAATCGCCTTGACAACGATCTGTAAAGATATTAGTATGATAATGCCCAACTATCTTCCCTTCCAATATCTCAGAATAATCTATTATTCACCACTCCAATGTCTAATCCAGATATCAGAATGATATTTAATTAGGCTTATAATCCCTAACTTCCGACTACCACGGAAGACTGCGAACATGCACCATTGAAAACAAAGACTCAAGAGAGCTGACAATGCTGCTCATTGCTTTATACATTATATTCAAAACAAAACGCAGCTCTGTTATGTCTTGTATTCTGTGGTGTCACTGCCAGACACCACACTTGCTAGGTGGTAGCTTAAATCGGCCACGGTCCATTTAGTACATGTCGGACCCGCGTGTCGCCACTGTGTGATCGCAGACCGAGCGCCACCACAAGGCAGGTCTCGAGATACGGGATAGCACTCGCCCCAGTTGTACGACGACTTTGCTAGCGACTATACGGATGAAGCCTTTGCTCTCATTTGCCGAGAGACAGTTAGAATAGCCTTCAGCTAAGTCCATGGCTACGACCTAGCAAGGCGCCATTAGCCTTACATAGTTTGATAGTTATCGTATGAAATGTCTCAACTAGAAGAACGATGTATACCACAAGGATGAATAAAAGTTAAGTATTCGAGGAGCTGCATATTTTTCTTATTAGCATTCAATACTTATCCTGTTCCAGAATTCACGCCAGTCGGCGTGTGTGTATGCGTGCCTTTCTTTCGGCTACCCGTCACTGTGAACTGGCTGCCTTGTCAGTCCACTACATTGGCGACGACGGAAATGTGTTCTTTCTAATTGCTTACATTTACTTGTGTCATGGCTTCGCCAGATGTACTGTCCGAATTTTATCGCTTGCAGAATCAGCAGAAGCAGGCGTTATTGGATGCCCTTGGACAGCTCGTCCAGGATCAATGTGCCATTCAAACCGATGCGGCAGCCGCCGCTTCATCGCTGCCGCCGCCACAACATGCAGTTGCACCACAGTTTCGCCAGTTTGACCAAACCCACGAGACCTGGATTGAGTGGTCACGCCAGTTTGGATTTCATCTCGCCGCCTACAGAATTCAAGGTAATGAGTGGCAGCCGTTTTTGCTTTCGTGTGTAGGTGTGTCCACCTACCGTGTGATAGTGAAATTGTTTCCCCGACGCGATGTAGCAACTCTGTCCTACGAAGAAATTTTGTCGGCATTGGACGCCTATTTCAAAGAAACCGTTAATGTAGTTGCAAAAAGGTATACATTTTTTTCGTACAAAACGTACGGCCGGTCAGACTAATAGGGAGTGGGTTGCAACATTGCAAGGCCTTACAAGGGAGTGTGCATTTGAATGTGACTGTGGACTCCCGTATTCAGATACTATGGTGCGTGATGCAATAGCACAGAACGTTTCTGATGTTCGTATATGGGAGCAAATTTTGAAACTAGTTAATCTCTCCCTTCAACAAGTGATAGACATATTAGATAGACTAGACACACTTGACTGTGCTCAGGAATCTTTTGAAACTTCGCCAGCAGTGTTTAACATTAACCGGTCTGCCGGGCGCGCTGCGCGGCCCGGTCAACTGCCCTCGCGCACGTCCGCACAGCTGCCGCCACGCGCTAAACCATGTGTGCCGCGCCAGCACACAACTGCAGTGAAATCATGCCCGCGGTGTGCTACTAGACATTCGCGTGAAAATTGCCCGTCATGCCAAGCTATTTGCTTTTTCTGCAATAAAAAAGGACATGTTCAAAGTGTTTGCCAGAAAAAGCTCAGATCAGACAATCACAACCATTCCAGGCCCTTTGCTTCGCGCCGGAATCGAACCAAGGACACTCAGGCTCGTGGACCTTCGCCCATGGACATTCATGTAGTTAATTCCGCTTCGTCCAGTGCCACTTTCTCTAACAGTGACTGTATTCGTCCCACAAAAACTGTGCGTCGACGTCGCCGGAAATCACGTCAATTAGCAAGTGATGCTGTGCCTGTATCCGTTCAAATTGCACGAGACAGTCGCTCTTGTCAGCAGGACAATAAACTTTTTGTAGATTTGGACTTTAATGGCAAGGTCATACCATTCCAGCTCGATACCGGAGCTGCAGTTTCACTGCTCAATCACGACACGTACAAACAACTGGGCAAGCCTCCGTTGAGTGCCGCAAATGTTCAGTTAAAAAGTTCTTCAGGACAGCTCATCCCTGTGATAGGACAGTGCACTCTTCTTGCAACATACAAGGGACAAACAAAACTTGTGTCATTTTACGTTCTTCGTTCTTCTACTGCAGTGAACTTGTTTGGTTTAGATTTATTTCAATTGTTTAACATGTCTGTAGTAAATCAGGTCCTATCAGTGAACCAGACTGTGCCTTCAGACAGTGTTTCTCGGCTATGTGTAGAATTTGCAGACATTTTTGCACCGGGCTTAGGTTGCGCTAAAAACTATGAAGCACATTTGGAACTGAAAGTCAACACGCAACCGAAATTTTTCAGAGCGCGCAATGTTCCTCACGCATTGCGTGATGAGGTCGCAAGAACATTCAACGATTTGGAATCACAAGGTGTGAGTGAATGTGCGCAATGCCTCTTCCCTTTCACCTCCGCTTCATCGCTTACGCCGTACAGGTGTTCCGTTCGTCTGGACGACGGAATGCGAACGCGCCTTTCGCCAGTTGAAATCGGCGTTGCTTTCAAATCCTTGCCTTACGCCATTCGATCCCCAGGAACCCCTTTTGTTGATGGTAGTTGCATCGGATTTCGGGATCGGTGCTGTGCTTGCGCACAAAGATGGATCGCATGATCGCCCTATTGCCATTGCGTCAACATTGCTCTCGTCTGCGCAAAGAAATTATTCCCAGATAGAGAAAGAAGCTTTGGCTCTCGTGTTTGGTGTTACGAAGTTCCGTGATTTCTTGTATGGTCGTCACTTTACCATCATCACAGACCACAAATCTTTGACGTCGCTTTTTCATCCGAACAAGCCTGTACCTCCACGTACAGCGCAGAAATTCATTTGCTGTTCTATTTTCCTCTCGCAGTACCGCTACGATATCTTGTATCGGTCCACTGCTAAGCACGGAAACGCCGATGCGTTGTCCCGTTTGCCTGTTGCTGAGGATAAAGCATTCGATTCTTCCGAACTTGCTTGCATGTTCATTGATTCGGAAACCGATGAAGTGGTCGAATCGTTTCCGATTGATTTTCGTCGTGTAGCTACAGCCACAGCTGCTGACCCTGTCCTTGCTACCGTTTTGCGTTTTGTTGCTACGCAATGGCCCTTGTCAAAGTCTCGGATCGAGGATCCGTTGGTTCGCCGATTTTTTGCTCATAAGGAGAGACTTTTTGTTCGACGTGGTGTTTTGTTGTTGCGTTCTGATAATGATCAGTCCAGAGTCGTGGTCCCACGTTCGTTACAGTCCTCTATGTTACGGCTTCTTCACCAAGGACATTGGGGTATCGTGCGAACGAAACAACTTGCTCGTCAGCACTGTACTTGGTCGGAATCGATGGTGCGATTACGAATATGTGTTCTTCTTGCTTGGCGTGTGCCGAACAACAATCCGCACCGCCGCGGAAAGTCTTTGCATGGCCAAAAGCCACTTCCTCTTGGCAACGCTTGCACATTGATTTTGCTGGTTCGTTCTGGAATGCTCGATGGTTGGTTCTCGTAGATGCCTTCAGTAATTTTCCTTTTGTTGTCCGGATGTCTTCCACGACGTCATCTGCCACCATCCAAGCGTTGTCTGCTATCTTTTGCATTGAAGGTCTTCCGCAGACTATTGTTTCCGACAATGGCCCACAATTCATGTCGGCAGAATTTCAGTCATTCTGCCAGGTCAATGGTATTCAACATCTGACATCCGCGCCGTTTTCGCCTCAGTCAAACGGTGTCGCTGAACGATTGGTCCGGACTTTCAAGTCACAGATGTTGAAGTTGAAAGAGTCGCATTCTCGGGAGGACGCCTTGTTGCTCCTTTTGTCATCGTATCGCTCTCAGCCCCGAGATGGTCGCTCGCCGGCTGAGTTGCTCCATGGTCGTCCTCATCGCACCTTGATGTCTTTGCTGCATCCGCCGCATCAGGTTCCTGTGCAGCGGCAGACTTATGCTTTTGCTCCAGGCGACGTTGTATTCTATCGCAACTATCCAGGTTCACGGCGTTGGCTCGCTGGGCGCATTATTCGCTGCCTCGGCCGCGCGATGTATTTGGTTTTGGGGGCCTCTGGTGAGGTGCGTCGGCATCTCAATCAGCTGCGCCTCTGTCGTCGCACGGGTTCTGCCGCTCCCCGTCTGCTTTCAGCGACGGTGCCGTCCGGTCAGCGCCCTGGGGACCCACATACTGGCGCGCCTCATCCCCAGGTGTTACCGACGATGCCTTCCATTTTGCCCCATGGCGACGCGCCGCCGCAGCCGCCGCCGCCGCCGCCTGTTCTCCCGCCGGCGCCACCCGCATTCGACGCTTCGCTGCAGCCGCCGGGCGCCTCCCTGGGTCACGCGCCGCCGATCGCTTCCCGTGACCAGCTGTCCTCCGCCATGGAACTCTTGCCCGCTCCGGACCACATGGCGTCTTCGCGCGTCGGGTACCCCGACGCAATGGAGGTCGACCCTTCGGCCCCTCCTGTCTCTTTACGGGCGCATACACCGCATGTTGACGTGCACCCTGGAGTAGGTTTTCAGGTGTTTCCTAGCTCCCCTCGGACCGAATGGCCGGGTGCGGGTGGCACAGCCTCGCCTGTTGTTAGGCTCCCCACCTCCTCGCATACGCCAACATGGGGTCCTCCCCACGGCGGGCGGAAGCCTTATCACACGACCGTTCGCCGATTTGCGGGGGAGGAATGTGGTGTCAACGCCAGACACCACACGTGCTAGGTGGTAGCTTAAATCGGCCGCGGTCCATTTAGTACATGTCGGACCCGCGTGTCACCACTGTGTGATCGCAGACCGAGCGCCACCACAAGGCAGGTCTCGAGATACGGGATAGCACTCGCCCCAGTTGTACGACGACTTTGCTAGCGACTATACGGATGAAGCCTTTGCTCTCATTTGCCGAGAGACAGTTAGAATAGCCTTCAGCTAAGTCCATGGCTATGACCCAGCAAGGCACCATTAGCCTTACATAGTTTGATAGTTATCGTATGAAATGTCTCAACTATAAGAACGATGTATACCACAAGGATAAATAAAAGTTAAGTATTCGAGGAGCTGCATACTTTTCTTATTAGCATTCAATACTTATCCTGTTCCAGAATTCACGCCAGTCGGCGTGTGTGTACGCGTGCCTTTCTTTCGGCTACCCGTCACTGTGGACTGGCTGCCTTGTCAGTCCACTACATATTCCCTGTGTACTACATTGAGTTACTCTATTTCATATATCTACCCTTCATAAAATTTTAACTATCTATTAGTTCGAAATACCACTACCCTTTTTTGGCACTTGGGTCATTTCGTATTACAGAATTTAATCTAATATTCGTTTCTAAATACCCACTCTCTAAAGAGGGGTTACAAACTGCACACAGCATCCACTGGCTTGAAAACGACGTCCTGTGGCTGCACAAAAAGCATTATTCAACTTGTGGCGTTGGTGTTAGGGTTCCTCCGGGCCATAATCCGTAGGTAGCGGTCATCCACTGCGGTAGTAGCCCTTGGGCGGCTTGAGAGAGGCATGACAGTTCCTGTCTCTCCGTATCTCTTCCACGTCCGAACACTATCGCTTTGGTCCACTCCGAGACACCCTGAAACGTCGTTTGTTGAGAGCCCTTCCTCGCACAAAGTAACAACGCGGACGCGATCGAACCGCTATATTGACCAATCTAGACATGATTTAACTATAGACAACAAGAGACGTCTACCTTCTTCCTGTTGGAATGACTGGAGCTGATCGGCTGTCGGATCCTCTTCGTCTGATAGGCGCAATCAACGTCTATCTTCAGGAGTTCTGGGAACTGGGGTGCTGCAAAACTTTTTTTGCTATGTCTACATCAAATAAAGAATGATGGAATGTGACGGGAACGTGATGTTCTGTGATAACTCTTTTCAGTTTCTACAGAAGGACTAGTGAAAACTTGAGACACATGTGCAGTGAGCTCTTTCTAAGTTCATTTACTGTGGATTTAGAAACCTAGAATTTTAATACACTCTCTCTGTCCATTTGCTCCTCCCCACTCTAAGTCAATCTCCTTCCACCCCTCCATCTCGTTTGTATCCCCTTTAAGACCTTCTCCTCCTTCATCATTCTTTGGCCATCCCCCCCCCTCTCTGTGGCAATCACCTCCTTCCCCCCTTCCGTGACCATCTCTGTCTATTCCTTTCTCTGTTCATCTCATCCTCTTCCCTTTCTCTGTCAATCTACTCCTCCATAAGTTCCTTTCCGATTCCCAATCTCCTTGTCCATCTCCTCCCCCTCTCTTTGTCCATCTCATTTTTCCCCATTCTCTGTCCATCTCCCCTTCCACACTCATACAGTTCATTTTGTCCCCATCGTCTCTCTGTCCATTTCCTCATCTTTTCTCTCCCTTTCCATCCCCTCCTCCTTTCTTACTCCGTTTATCTGCTACTTTTCCCTCGGTCCATCTGCTCCTTTCCAATCTCTCCTTTTCTCCTGCAGCTTCTCCTCCCTCTCTCCTTATCCATCTCCATTCTCTCTGTCCATTTCGACTTCCCCTCCCTGTTCATATCTACCTCCCCTCTCCCTGTCATTCTCCTCCTCCACCCTCACGTTTCCATCTCTTCCACCTCCCTACCTTCCCATCACTTCCCTTTCTTTCCATTCCCCACTGCCCAGTCACTGCCAATTTCCACTTCCCTAACCTGTGTCGAATTCATCCTTCCCCCTCTCTGTGAATCTCATCGTCAGACTTTTCTCTGCACTTTATCACCAACACGCCAGTAGGAGTATGCTGGTTCTCACCCCACACTATTTCGTTCCAGATAGTAAATAGTATGCGTACTAAGTTTGGTTGAAATCGATCCAGGAGTTTAGGGAAAGCTTTTTACATGTGGATTTGCCTGCCTATGGACATGTCGCCTTTATTGGCAGTCCAGTAGTTAATTCCGATGCACCTCTTCAACTTTACTGTAACCCTTGGATTTTCACATTCACGATGAAACCCAGAAATTGCATCGGGATTGAACACAAAAGTAAACTTGCCGACTTCTGTCCAGCAGAGTAACGCTTCAAGCGGTCTGTGCTTCGAACCTTTCCTGGGAGTCCAGTACTTGTTTCCGATGCACAGCTGTAAGTTTACTGTAACCCATGGACCGTCACATTAACGATGAAACTCAGAAATTGCATCGGGACTGATCACAACAAGCACCAAGCAGACTTCTGTCCAGGCGAGCAACGCTTCAAAAGGTCTGCGATTGGAACTTTTACTGGGTGTTCAGTAGTTGTTTCTAATGCACCACTGCAGGTTTACTGTAACCCTTGGACTTTCACACAGACGGTGAAACACAGGAGGCACCATGCCGAAATCTGTTCAAGCAAGTAACGCTTCAAACATTCTGCGCTTGGAACCTTTCATGTTAGTCCGGTAGTTGTTTCCGATGCACCACTGCAGTCTTAATTTAACCTTTGGACCTTCAAATTGACGATGAAACACAGAAATTACAATGGGATTTAATACAACTTTCACCATGTCGACTTCTGTCCAGGGGAGTAACGCTTCAACCGGTCTGTGCTTGGAACTTTCCTGGGAGTCTAGTAGTAGTTTCTGATTTACCACTGGCAGTTTACTATAACCCTTGTACCTTCACATTGACGAAAAAAACAGAGAAATTGCTTAGGAATTTAATACAACTGGCACCTTGCCGACTTCTGCCCACTGAGTAATGCTGCAAATGGTTTCTGCTAGGAACCTTCCCCAGAAGTCAAGTAATAGTTTCCGATGGATTAATTCTGTTATACTGTAACCCTTGGACCTTCACATTGACGAAGAAACATAGAAATTGCATTGAGATTGAATACAACAAGCACCATGCCGACACCTCTTCTAGGCGAGTAACGGGCAAACGGTCTGTGTTTGCAAACTTTCCTGGGAGTCCAGTATTTGTTTCCGACTTACCACTGCAGGTTACTATAAACCTTCTACCTTCACATTGACGATAATACACACTAATTGTATCGAGATGAAACACAACCGACACCTTGCGGACTTGTGTCCAGCCGAATAACGCTTCAACGGTGTGTGCTTGGAACCTTTCCTGGCAGTCCAGCAGTAGTTTCCGATGCACCACTGCAGGTTATTTGTAACTCTTCGACCTTCACATTGCCCAAGAAACGTAGTATTTGTTTCAGGATGCAATAAAAGTAGCACCATGCAGACTTCTGTCTATATAGTGACTTTGCAAATGGTATTTGCTATTAACCCTGCCCTGGGAGTCACGTAGTAGTTTCCGATCAATTACTGCTGTTTCACTGTAACCCTTGGACCTTCACATTGACAATGGAACACAGAAATTGTGTTTGCATTGAATACACCAAGTGCCATTCCGACTCCTCTTCCAGGCGAGTAACGGGCAAAAGGTCTGTGCTTGGAACCTTTCCTGAGAGTATAGTAGTAGATTCCGATGCACCACTGAAAATTTACTGTAACCCTCGGAGCTTCACATTGTCGGTGAAACACAGAAATTGCATCGGGGTGAGTAGAACAATCACCTTGGCGACTTGACTTCCAGGCGAGTAACGGGCAGTTGGTACATGCTTGAAAATTTTCCTGGGAGTCCAGTAGTAGTTTCCGATTTACCACTGCAGCTTTATTATAACCCTTGTATCTTCATATTGACGAAGAAACAGAGAAATTGCTTCGGGATTTAATACAACTGGCGCCTTGCCGACTTCTGTCACGGAGTAACGCTGCAAATACAACTGTCACCTTGCCGACTTCTGTCCAGGGATGAACGTTGGACATGGTTTCTGCTAGGAACTATCCCTGGGAGTCAAGTAGTAGTTTCCGATGCTTTACTGCTGTTTTACTGTATCCCCTGGACCTTCACATTGACGATGAAACACAGAAATTGCATCGACATTAATACAACAGTTACCCTGCCGAATTCTGTCCAGTCGGGAACTCTTAAACCGTCTGTGCTTGGAATCTTTCCTGGGAGTCCAGTAGTAGATTCCGATGCACCACTGCAGGGCTACTGTAACCATTTGGCCTTCACATTGACGATAAATCACAGATTTGCAACGCAGTGGATGCAACAACCACCATGCCGACTCCTCTTCCAGGCAAGTAACGGGCAAATGGTCTGTGCTTGAAATCTTTCCTGCGAGTCCAGTAGTAGATTCCGATGCACCACTGTTTATTTTCTGTAATACTTGGACCTTCACATTGTCGATGAAACACAGAAATTCCATCGAAGAGGATACACCAAGCACCATTCCGACACCTCTTCCAGGCGAGTAACGGGCAAACGGACTGTGCTTGGAACCCTTCCGGCGAGTACAGCAGTAGATTCCGATTCACCGATGCAGGTTTACTGTAATCCTTGGGCCTTTACATTGACAATGAAAAAGAGAAATTGCAACGGATTGAAGACAACAGGCTTCAAGCTGCCTTCTGTCTAGGCGAGTAACGCTTCAGACAGTCAGCGTTTGTAACATTCCCTGGTTGTCCAGTATTTGTTTCCGATGCACCACGGCCAACTTACTGTAACCCTCGAACTTTCACATTGATTAAAAAAGTCAGAAATTTCATCGGGATTGGATACAACAAGCACCATGCCGACATTTCTTCCAGGCGAGTAAGGCATCAAACGGTCTATGCTTGGAAACATTTCTGGGAGTCCAGTAGTAGATGCTGATGTACCACTGCAGGTTTACTGTAACCCTTGGACGTTCACATTGACCATGAAACACAGAAATTGCATCGGGATTGAATGCGACAGGAATCACGCTCACTTCTGTGCAGGCGAGTAACGCTTCAAACAGTCTGTGCTTCGATCCCTTCCTGGAAATCTAGTAGTTTTTTCCGATGAACCACTGCAGGTTTACTGTCAATCTCGGACGTCCACATTGACGATGAAACAGAGAAACTGCATTGGCATTGAATACAAGCACCATGCAGGACAGTAACGCAGCAAATGGTCTCTGCTTGGAACCTTTCCTGTGAGACCTGTAGCTGTTTCCGATTGATCATTCCAGGTTTACTGTAACCCTTGGACCTTTACTTTGAAGACGAAGCACAGAGATAGCATCGGGATTGAATACAATAGGCACATGTCCCACTACTGTCGAGGCGAGTACCGCCTCAAACGGTCTCCGCTTGGAGCCTTTCCCGGGAGTTTAGTAGTTGTTCCCGAAGAACCACTGCAAGTTCACTGTAACCCTTGGAACCTCACGTTGACGATGAAACCTAAAAATTGCATAGGGATTGAATACAACTTGCATCAAGCTGACTTCTGTGCAGGCGAGTAACGCTTCAAACTGTATGTGCATGGAACCTTTATTGTGATTCGAGTAGTTGTTTCCGATGCACCACCTCAGGTTTACTGTAACCCTTTCTCCACCACATTGAAGACGAAACGCAGAAACTGTATTGGGATTCAATGCAACAAGCACCATGACGATTTCTGGCCAGGCAAATAACGCACCAAATGGTCTCTCCTTGGTATCTTTTATGTGAGACCTAAAGTTGTTTCCGATGCACAACTGCAGGTTTACTGTAACCCTTGGATGTTCACATTCACAATACAACACAGAAATTGCATCGGGCTTGTATACAACAGGC
The DNA here is from genome assembly GCF_021461385.2 of Schistocerca piceifrons. Taxonomy (NCBI): domain Eukaryota; kingdom Metazoa; phylum Arthropoda; class Insecta; order Orthoptera; family Acrididae; genus Schistocerca; species Schistocerca piceifrons. The sequence continues at coordinate 69,288,793 of NC_060144.1, read as the reverse complement.
ACTACGACGACCTCAGTCCAGAGGAGTAAAGCTTCAAACAGTCTGTGTGTATAACCTATCCTGGGAGACCACTAGTAGTTGCCGATGCACCACTGCAGGTTTACTGTACCTCTTGGACCTTCACATTGGCAGTGAAAAACAGAAACCGCATTGGGATTGAATATAACAAACACCATGGCGACTTCTGTCAAGGAGAGTAACGCAGCAAATGTCCACTCACCTTCCAGGCGAATAACGCATATAACAGGCTGTGCTTGGAAACTTTCCTGGGAGTCCACTAGCAGTTGCTGATGCACCACTGCAGAGCCACTGTATCACTTTGACCTTCACTTTGGCGATGGAACACAGAAATTGCATCTGGATTGAATACAACAGGCCCCTGGCGGCTTCTGTCCAGGGAAGTAACACTTGAACCAGTCTATGCTTGTAAATTTTCCTGTGAGTCGAGTAGTTGTTTCCGATGCACAACTGCAGGTTTATTGTAACCCTTGGACCAGCACATTCACGATGAAGCACAGAAATTCCATCGGGATTCAATACAACTGGCCCTATGATGGCTTCTTTTCAGGCAAGTAACACTTGAACTGGTCTGTGCTTGGAACCTTTCCTGTGAGTCCAGTAGTTGTTTCCGATGCACAACTGCAGTTTTACTGTAACCCTTGGACCTTCACATTGACGATGAAACACAGAAATTACATTGGGATTCAATACAAGAGGCCTCTGGTGGCTTCTGTCCAGGCGAGTATTACTTGAACCGGTCTGTGACCGAAACCTTTGAGTCTAGTAGTTAATTACGATGCACCACCGCAGGTTTACTGTAACCCTTGGACCTTCACATTGACGATCAAACACAGAAATTGCTGCGGGATTCAATACAACAGGTTCCATGCTGACTTCGGTCCAGGCAAATAACACTTGAACCGGTCTGTGCTTCGAACCTTTCCTGTGAGTCCATTTGTTGTTTCCGATGCACAAATGCAGGTTTACAGTAACCCTTGGACCTTGTCTGGCGTGAGGTCGGTCGCTTGACGGCGCGTTCGGAGAGGCCATGCCCGTTGTCGGCGCGCCGTGAGTCACGGTGGCTCCCACTGGCTCGTATCGCTTGCAGCTGGGCGTGCCGGGGCTGTCCTCACGAGGGGAAGTGACGCATCTCTCATAGCCTCTCCTTCCCAAGTGGCTCTTTCCGCCTTCCCGTGGTGCCAGACGTTAAGCTCGGCACTCTGCCTTGCGACAAAAGGGAGAGCTGCGACCCAACCCGATGCGAAAGCGAAGGGTGCGTGGCACAGGGAGAACTGTGTCGAGGGACCGAACATCAGTACCTTTGTTCGCAGGGCACAGACCACAGGTGCTCTGCATGCCGGTAACCTCGTTTGTCGGCGTGTGATCGCGGCGCAAGTCGGCATGGGTGATTCGCCGCGCCCCTGGGTAACCGGGGCGTGTTCTGCCAAACCCAGGAGGTGGTGATACCGCCTGGGCCAGGTTAGATGGGTCCAGACCGCCGAACGACTGGGTGACCGGCCCGCCACCTGAGTAGAAGCGGGTCCTTGGCCGAGAGGAGGAAGCTCGGGCTAGTAGGCAGCGAAGGGCGAGGGGTGCATCCGCCTCTCCGGAGTGCGGGGTGCAGTTGCCGAGGAGCGTCGAGTGAAATCGTCGACGACGGAGCCACCGATGGGGACCAGTGCGCTGGCGACGGCGCGCTGAACCCAGCAGCTCGAGAGTTCTCTTGGCCGTTGGGGCGAGGCTGGTGGGCGAGCTGCAGCAGTCACCCCCCCCCCCCCCCCCCATGCCAGCGGAGCCAGTCTGGGGCAAGAGACGGGCTCCCAACCTTTTTTCACTCGTCAGTCAATATGGCTGACCAAGAGACGAGTGATTCGCGTGCGCTTTCGAGGGCGAGTGTTTCTACCGTCCCTACCTAGCAGGAGGAAGTGGGACATGATGATGAAAACGTTTATGATCGACATTGTAGAATGAGCCAAATCTTGGATTCAAGTGTGAAGAATGGCAAAATCAGCCAGGCTGCGGTCCTTGCAATAATGAATGCGCTCGCTGCCTGGGCTATTGCTAATGCTAACCTAGAGGAGCGTCTCGAAGAGCTTGAGAAGCAAAAAGGCCAGACTAAGACAACAGCCAGCTAAAACATGCGCCGGACTGGTAGCGGAAGCCGCAACTAAGGCCCAAACAACCAAAGAAACAATAGCCAAGATCTCAAAGAAACCAGACACGGCAGTCTTTCTAAGACCCCTTCCTGGCCAGACCATTAAGAAAGTTCAAGAAATCTTTACCACCACTATTGACCCTGCAAGAGACAAAATTAAAATAAACAATGTCAAAGCCACAAAGAATGTAGTAGTTGTAGATCTCGCTACTGAGGAAGACAGAGACAAAATATTGAACAACACTAAACTAAATAAAGCCATCAAATGTGAACCACCTAAGAAGCGAAATCCGTTCGTGATTTTATATGATGTACCAGTTGCATTAACAGAAGGAGATATCTATGAAACAATGTAAATCAGAATTTTGAGGATATTGAATGGGAAACCTTCAAAAATGAATTCTAATTGCGTTTCAAAACGTGGCCTCGGGAACGGGACGCTGTCCATCACGTCGCCGAGGTCTCCGGAAAAATGTGACGCAAACTTACCACTATGGGCAAAATATACATCGGGTTTCATGCCATTAATGTCAGAGACTGTCTAGTAGTCCCCCAATGCCACAACTGTGGCGATCTGGACCATGTCCACAAACATTGCGACAGGAAGCCAGCCTGCTCCAGGTGTGGGGCGGATGACCACGTAAGAAAAAACTGTAACAAGACTGCAACCTGCATCCCATGTACCAAAAGGGGAAGGAAATCCTGCAGCACCACTGGAAGGAACTACCCGATGTACAGGATGTTGGAGCAAAGGTTAATCTCCCGAATCGACTATGTCTGAGGTCACACTCAGGAGGCCAAAAAGGAAATCCCCAAGCAAGAGGCTGAGGGACGCTCTTAGGGCGAATAAATTCAGAGAACTTATTCAAAAATTACTCAGTCACAACCTCAGACAATTGTAATGAAAGATGTAAGCATACAAACAGACCCTTGTGAACAACAAGACGCTCCCTCTCTTCCCAGCTGGGGATACAGGTCTACCAAAGATCATTCTCGACCACAAAGGCATCCTGTACTAGGGAGTTCACTGAAATCTGATTGCACAGAAACAGTCTCAACCAAACAGGTCCAAAGTAATGAAGCAAGTAGTACAAGTCCATCCTCAGATTCACCATCTCAGAGAGGAATGGGAATCGATCCCTTACGAATTTACAACCTGGAGCACGCACTGCAATTATCTCGATTAGAGGAGCCGGCCGTACTCACCACTGCATTAAGACATGTGGTATGTGTCGGCCACGAATACGGGAGAGACGTCACCTTTCCAGTCATGGAGGCTGTGGACAGAATTCAGCTCAAGACAGTGAATCTCCCCACCGACTTTGGGGCCCTACGAGACCTAGTCAAAAAGATATTCGAAAGACGCAACGAAAAATTCGATACTGATGAATTATACAACCAATCCGTCATAACAAATGGTAGAGTAGCCCACAACTGGTCCAAAAACTGGCCAGAATCACATATTCACACCTACTTCCCACGTGAGCCAATTAAACGTGAGTCAGAGCAACACACATAATGTCAAACAAGTCTTGCAGGAACTCCGGAAGGTGGTAGAGGAGAAGAGTCCAGACGTACTCTGTTTGCAGGAACCGTACTCCCAAACAGGGCGGATCCCATTCATGACTCTGAGCACTATGGGACTTAACAGCTGTGGTCATCAATCCCCTAGAACTTAGAACTACTTAAACCTAACTAACCTAAAGACATCACACACATCCATGCCCGAGGCAGGATTTGAACCTGCGACCGTAGCAGTCGCGCGGTTCCGGACTGCGCGCCTAGAACCGCGAGACCACCGCGGCCGGCGATCCCATTCATGGCTGCCAACTGGCAAGTGATACACTGTGGAGCAGAGCCAAAGGCTGCAGTCGTAATTGAACACTCAGAGCCACAGTCCTTGCGCAGTTTTCTGACGAACACTGCAATGTCGTGGAGCTGCAATCGCCTACAGGAGTGCTATACATCACTAACATGTACTTCCAATACGGAAGAGAGATAGACAAATTTTTGGATAAACTTACACAAGTAGCCACGGCATTGCAGGGACGACAGATACTCATGACTGCAGACATAAATGCAAAGTCCCCCCTATGGTTCAGTGGCACACAAGACGATGGTGGACAAAAGGCAGAGGAAACAATCATGGCACTACAACTGGTGGTTGCCAACCAACAAGGGAACCCCCCCCCCCCCCACCACCACCACCACCTAATGCGGCGGTGGGGTAGTAGGCACAAATATCGATGTTACACTAGTAACACGAAATCTTACCACAAAAGTTGCCAACTGGAGAGTGTGGAACAGAACAACCACCAGTGATCACAACTTAATCACTTTCACTATAGGGGAAAGGGAGTGCCACTGGGACATGGGGTGGGAGAGACAGTTCAATTATAACAAGACCAACTGAGACCACCTCGAGGAAGAGTGCGACATCCCGACATTGCTGGAGGGTGATGAAAAAGTTGAGGAGTACGCCGAAGAACTGGTACAAGCGATTACCAGGGCGGTACGAGCAGCTGTACCAACCAGGAGGAGAGCCGTTGTGGCCACCCCCACACCATGGTCTGCCGAACTAGGACAGATGAACCAGGCTGTAAGGAGGTACTACCAGCAAAGTGTCATCTGGGGAGAAAACAAAGATGGTTGCGGATCTACAGAGAAAGTAAGGAGCAATTTCAGCAGTAGCTTAGGGCAGTAAGGATCAGAAGTTGGGAAAACTAAGTGAAAAGCCAATTGGGTACGGACCCCTGGGGAGTCCCGTACAAACTAGTACAGGAAAAAATAAGATCACCAATGGTGCTATCCACCGTCAGGGATGGGGACCGGATGACGGGCACATGGCAGGAAACTGCCGAGGCCCTCCTTCGGATCCTGTTACCTGACGATGTGGAGGAAAATGACACAGAAGAACAGAACAGAATAAGAAGAGAAGACCTAAGGGCATATGAGAACAACACCAGAACCTACCCTTTCTCTGAAGCGGAAGTTGCTGCCCAGATCAAGGCCCTAAAAGGAGAAAGGCTCCTGGCCCAGATGGCATTACTGCGGATGTGGTGCAATTCCTCGCCCCCCAGCTGCTAGCTCCTCTCACTAAGTTATACAACGACTGCCTTAGACTCGGGAAATTCCCAGCAATCTGGAAAAAAGCAAACATAATCATAATCAAAAAGGGTCCAGATAAAGATCCCACTGAAATCGTACAGACCCATCTGCCTATAGACATACTGGGCAAACTTTTTGAGAGGCTACTGGCAAACAGACTGACAGCACACTGTATACTGTGCGGGAAGAGTGACAGACAATTCGGTTTTCGGTCTGGGTGTTCTGCGTCTGACGCGATCGCCCTGGCTGCCGAGGTCTGTTACTCCGCCCTGCACAAGTATGTCGTCGGCATCATGGTGGACATCAGTGGTGCCTTCGACAACCTGTGGTGGCCCTCACTCTTTCCCCGCTTGCGGGAGAAGAACTGTCCAGGGCTACTATATGGCTGTCTGAGGAGCTATTGTGCAGACAGGGAGGTCTGGCTATCGGCCCCTAGCGGCAAAGTTAGTAGGACAGTGACCAAAGGATGTCCTCAAGGTTTTGTCCTAGGACCCCTCTTCTGGGATATCAACATGGAGCCGCTACTGGAAGACCTGAAGAGCAGTGACGATGTGCTAGAGGTCATAGCATACGCAGACGACCTCCTCCTGCTGGTCGGCGGCCGTAGCCGCGAGGACTTAGAGCCTAAAGTGGAGAGAGCCATAACCATACTTACATCATGGTGCCACAAAACAAAAATTACTATCGCGTCCAATAAATCAACGTATCTCTTACTCAAAGACCAACTGGTCAGAAATCCCACTGTGAGAATCAATGGCTCGCCAGTTCTTTGGCGCCGCGAGGCCCGATATTTTGGTGTAGTCATCGAGGAGAGGTGGAACTTCGCGTCACACATTGATACCGTGTCTCAAAAATCCTTAGTATTGCTAAAGAACCTCATTGGAATAAGCCACAAACGCTTTCATCTTCCACCCAATTTAATCAAACTATATCACAATAGTATTTTAACATCAATAGTAGGATACGGATCAGGGGTCTGGGCACACAGAATCCCGAGGTTCATGCCTGCTATGGCCGTAAGAAGACTGCAGCGTAACATGCTCCTACGTTCAACAGGGGCATACAGGACAACACCTGGAGGGGCACTTCTTGTGCTAATGGGGATCTGTGCACTGGACATTAAAATCCGTGAGCAGGCCGTCTGGTACTGGGCGAAGAAGGAGAATAGGGCTAAGATAAGGAAGATAATTGGAGTTTACGCTGGGGATAAAAATGCGATTAGAAAGAGAGGGATCGAACTATGGCAGGAACAGTGGAACAATGAGGATACGGGGCGCAGAACATATGAGCTGTTACTGGACATAGAGGAACGAGTAAAACTTACGTACTTCATGCCTACGAGAGGAATGCTGGACTTTCTTAATGGACGTGGACCCTACCCCACATATCTATGTCGGTTTGGGAAGCAGGCTACACCTGCGTGTGACTGTGGTGCTGTGCAAGGCACCCCTGAACATGTGCTGTATGAGTGCCACCTCTTCGATGACGCAGCCAACGACCTACGTCAACAACTTCCGAATAACGACACGTACCATCTACTAAGGCATGACAACACCTTCAATGTCTTCAACAAGCTGACAGACGAAATCTCGAAAAAAGTCCTTAAGAACTTTCTAAGGGACAACCATTAATCAGTAAAAAATTACACCAAGACAGACTAAGTGCACATTTCCTGTTCCGCCTGGCCGGGACTTGGCCAGCCGCTTCACGGCTGGAATCCGCCTTGCTCTGGACTAGGGGGGTGGGTGTAGAATAACCGGATAGGACCACGCACCAATTATGACACTAGATGTAAAATTAGGTTAGATGTAGAAGATACGATAAGGCTCTTAGGACAGACTGCAGCAAAACTAAGTTACTGGCCAGCCCAGTGCCAGGGGAATGCCCACTGGGATTAGCTCAGTGGGCCAGGCCAACATCCATCAGGTTTATAGAGCACTGGCACACCTGTAACGCTACAGGTAGCATAAGATTTTTCGTAGATTAAGTAGAATAAGGACCCACATAGCGGTAAGAACGTAATTAAGATTACCTGTAGAATAAAACAGAGAGCAGCATTCTTCTGTATGATAATAGGACCCACTAATGTACTTAGGTAGTGGCTTAATATGGATAATGTAATGAATTGAATAGAGATTTTTTTTTAAACCAAACCTTTGGACCTTCACATTGACGATGAAACACAGAAATTGCATCGGGATTCAATACAACGGGCCCCTTGCTGCTTCCGTCCAGGCAAGTAACAATTTAACCTGTCAGGGATTGGAACCTTTCCTATGGGACCAGTAGCTGTTTCCAAAGCACAATTGCAAGTTTACTGTAACCCTTGAACCTACGCATTGACGATGAAACACAGAAATTTCATCGGAATTCAATACAACATGCCCCATGACGGCTTCTCTCCAGCCGAGTAACACTTCAACCGGTCTGTGCTTTGAACCTTTCTTGTGAGTCCAGTTGTTGTTTACGATGCACAAATGCAGGTTTACTGTAACAATTAGACCTTCACTATGACGATGAAACACAGAAACTGAATGGGGATTCAATAGAAGAAGCCCCATTGGGGTTTCTGTCATGGCGAATAACACTTCAACCGGTCTGTGCTTGGAACGTATCCTGTGAGTCCAGTAGATGCTACCGATGCACAACTGCAGGTTTACTGTAAACCTTACACTTTCACATTAACGTAGTAACAAAGAAATTGCATCGGGATTCAATACAACAGGACCCATGCCAACTTCTGTCAAGGGGAGTAACACTTTAACCGGTGTGTGCTTGTAAATTTTCCTGTGAGTCAAGTAGTTTTTTTCTGATGCTCAACTGCAGGTTTACTGTAACCCTTGGACCTTCACATTGACGATGAAAACAGAAATTGCATCGGGAATCAATACAATATGTCACATACCAGCTTCTGTTCAGGCGAGCAACACTTGAACCGGACTGTGCATGGAACCATTTCTGTGAGTGAAGTAGTTGTTTCCGATGCACAAGTGAAAGATTTACTGTATCCCTTGGACCTTCACATTGACGATGAAACACAGAAATTACATCGGGATTCAATAAATATGGTCCCATGCCGGCTTCAGTTCAGGCGAGTAACACTTGAACCGGTCTGTCCTTGAAACCTCTCCTGTGAGTCTAGTAGTATATTCCGATGCACAACTGCAGGTTTACTGTAACGATTCGACTTTCACAAGGACAATGTAACACAGAAATTACATCGGGCTTCAGTACAAAATGTCCCATGCCGGCTTCTGTCAAGGCGAGTAACACATCAACCGGTCTGTGCTTGGAACCTGTTTCCGATGCACAACTGCAGATTTACTAAAACGCTTTGACCTTCACATTGACGATGAAACACAAAAATTGCATCAGGATTCAATACAACAGGTCCCATGCCGGCTTATGTCCAGGCGAGTAACACTTGAACCGAACAGTGCTTGCAAACTTTCCTGTGAGTCCAGTAGTTGTTTCCTATGCTCAACTGAACATTTACTGTAACCCTTGGACCTTCACATTGACGATGAAACACAGAAATTGCATCGGGATTCAGTACAACATGCCGCATGCAGTCTTCTGTCCAGGCGAGTAACACTTGATGCGGACTGTAATTGAACTTATTTCTGTGAGTCCAGTAGGTGTTTCTGATGCACAAATGCAGGTTTGCAATAACCCTTCGACATTCACATCGAAGATTAAGCACAGAAATTACATTGGGATTCAATAAAACGCGCCACTTCCGGCTTCAGTCCATGCGAGCATCAATTCAACCTGTCTGTTCTTGGAACCTTTCCTGTGAGACCAGTAGTTGTTTCCGATGCACAACTGCTGATTTACCGTAACCCTTGGATCTTAACATTGACAATGAGACACAGGTATTGCTACGGGATTCACTACAACAGGCCTCATTCCGGCTTCTGCCCAGGCGAGTAACACTTCCACCGGCCTGTGCTTGAAACCTTACCTGTGAGTCTAGTAGTTGTTTCCGATGCGCCACTGCAGGTTTACTGTAACGATTTGACCTTCGCATTGACGATGAAACACAATAATTGCATCGAGATTCAATACAAAATGTCCCAGAAGGATTCTGTCCGGGCGAGTAACATTTCAACCGGTCTCAGCGTTGAACCTATCCTGTGACTCCAGTAGTTGTTTCCGATACGAAACTGCAGGATATCTATAACCCTTGGACCTTCACACTGACGATGAAGAAAAGAAGTCATATCGCGATTCAAAGCAACAGGCGCCATGCCTTCTTCCGTCCAGGCGAGTAACACTTGATGCGGTCTGTGCTCGGCAACTTTTTCTGTGAGTCCAGTAGTTGTTTCCGATAGACTAATGCAGGTTTAAAGTAACCCTTGGAATTTCACATTGACGATGAAGCATAGAAATTGCATCGGGATTCAATACAAAGGTCCCTAGGCGGCTTCTGTCCAGGCGAGCAACATTTGAAACTGTCTGTGATTGCAACCTTCCAGGTGAGTCCAGTGGATCTTCACATTGACGATGAAATACAATAATTGCATCGGGATTCGATACAAATTGCACCCTGATGGCTCCTATCGAGGCGTCTAACACTGCAACCGGTCTGTGCTTGGGACCTTTCCTGTGAGTCTAGTTGTTGTTTCTGATGAACAACTGAACGTTTCCCTTAACACTTGGACCTTCGCATTGACGATGGAACACGAAATTGCATCGGGCATCAACACAAATGGCCCCCTGCCGGCTTCTAACGAGGTAAATAACACTTCAAACGAACTGTGCATGGAAGCTTTCTGTGAGTCCAGTTGTTGTTTCCGAAGCACAACTGCAGGTTTAGTGTATACCATGGACCTTCACTTGAAGGCGAAACGCAAAAATTACATCGGCATTCAATACAAAAGGACGATGGTGGTTTCTCTCCAGACGAGTTACACTTGCACCGGTCTGTGCTTGAAACATTTCCTGTGAGTCCAATATTTGTTTCCGATCCAAAACTGCAAGTTTACTGTAACCCTTGGACCTTCACATTGACGATGAGACACAGAAATTGCATCGGGATTCAATACAATAGTCCCCATACCGGCTTCTATCAAGGTGAGTAACACAACAACCGGTCTGTGCTTGGAACACTTCCTGTGAGTCCAGTTGTTGTTTCGAATGCACAAATGCAGGTTTGCAGTAACCCTTGGACTTTCACATTGATATTGAAACACAGCAGTTGTGTAGATGATTCCGATGCACAACTGCCGGTTTACTGTATCCCTTGGACTTTCACATTGACCATGAAACACGGAAATTGCATTAGGATTCAATACGGCATGCCCCATGCTAGCTTATGTAGAGTCGAGTATCACTTCAACCGGTCTCTGCTTGGAACCCTTCCTGTGAGTCCAGAAGTTGTTTCCGATGCTTAATTGCAGGTTTTCTGTAACCCTTGGACCTTCACATTGACGTTGAAACACAGAAATTGCATCGGAAATCAGTATAAATGGCCCCCTGCCGGTTTCTATCGAGGCGAGCAACACTTCAACCGTTCTGTACTTGGAACTTTTCCTGTGAGTCCAGTAGACGTTTCCAATGCGAAACTGCAGGTTTACTGTAACCCTTGGACCTTCACCTTGACGATGAAACACAGAAATTGCATCGGGATTCTATACAAATGGCACCATGCCGGCTTATGGACAGGCGAGTAACACTTCAACCAGTCTGTGCTTAGAACCTTTACTGTGAGTCCAATTGATGTTTCTGATGCACAACTGCAGGTTTACTGTAACACCTGGACCTTCGCATTGACGATGGAACACAGAAATTCCATCGAGATTCAATACAAATGGCCTCCTGCCGGCTTCTATCGAGGCGAGTAACAATTGGCTCAAATGGCTCTGAGCACTATGGGACTTAACATCTATGGTCATCAGTCCCCTAGAACTTAGAACTACTGAAACATAACTAACCTAAGGACATCACATACATCCATGCCCGAGACAGGATTCGTACCTGCGACCATAGCGGTCACGCGGTTCCAGAATGAGGCGCCTAGAAGCGCACGGCCACACCAACCGGCTGGCGAGTAACACATAAACCGGTCTTTGCTTGTGAATCCAGACGTATTTCCGATGAACAACTCCAGGTTTACTGTAACCTTTGGACCTTCATATTGACGATGAAACGCAGAAATTGCATCGGGATTCAATACAACAGTCAACATGCCGTCTTCTGTTCAGCCGATTAACACTTGTACCGCTCTGTGGTTGGAACGTTTGCTGTGAGTCCTATAGATGTTTCCGATTCACAACTGCCGAATAACAGTAAAAATTGGAGCTTCACATTGACGATGAAACACAAAAGTTGCATGGGGATTCAATATAATAGTCCCCATGCCGGCTTCCATCGATGCAACGAGCACTTCAACCGGTCTGTGCTTGGAACGTATCCTCTGAGTCCAGTGTTCGTTCCCGATACACAACTGCAGGTTTACTGTAACCCTTGGATTTTGACATTGATGATGAAGTACACAAATTCTATCGGCATTCAACACAAAAGGCCCCACGCGGCTTCTGTCAGGTTTACTGTAACCCTTTTGCCCACACATTGATGATGAAACACAGAAATTGCATTGGGATTCAATATAAGTGGCCCCATGCCAGCTTCTGTCCAGGCGAGTAACACTTCAACTGGTCTGTGCTTTGAACCTTTCCCGTGTATCCAGTAGTTGTTTCCGATCCACAATTGCAAATTTACTGTCATCCTTGGACCTTACCTGACGATGAAACACAGTAATTGCTTCGGGATTCAATACAAAGGGCCGATGGTTGTTTCTTTCCAGGCGCGTAACAGTTGACGCAGTCTGTGCTTGAAACCTTTCCTGTGAGTCTAGTAGTTATTTCCCATGCACCACTGCAGCTTTACTGTAACCATTGGACCTTCACATTGAAGGTGAAATACAGAAACTGCATCGGGATCTAATACATCAGGCCCCATGCCGACTTCTGTCCAGGCGAGTTATACTTCAACCAGTGTGACCTTGGAACCTTTCCTGTGAGTCCAGTAGTTGTTTCCGATTCATAACTGCAGGTTTACTGTACCCCTTCTACCTTCACATTCGCGATGAAACAAAGAAATCGTATCGGGTTTCAATACAACATGCCCCATGACGGCTTCTATCGAGGCAAGTAACACTTTAACCGGTCTGTGTTTGGAACCTTTCCTGTGAGTCCAGTTGTTGTTTCCGAAGAACAAATGCAGGTTTGCAGTAACCCATGGACCTTTACATTGACGATGAAACACAGAAATGGCTTCGGAATTCAATACAACATTCCCTATGCCGGCTACTATCCAGGCGAGTATTACTTCAACCGGTCTGTGCTAGGACATTTCTATGATTTCAGTAGTTGTTTCCAATGCAGAACTGCAGTCTTACTGCGTACCTTGGCCCTCCACATTGACGACGAAACGCAGAAATTACATCGGGATTCAACACAACAGGCTCCATGCCGTCTTCTGTCCAGGCGAGTAACACTTGAATTGGTGTGTGCTTGGAATCTTTATTGTGAGTCCAGTTGTTGTTTCTGATGCACAACTGCTGGCTTACTGTAACCCTTGGACCTTCATATTGACGATGAAACACAAAATTGCATCTTGATTCAATACAACAGAGCCCATGCCGGCTTCTGTTAAGGTAAGTAGTACATCACCCGATCTGTATTTGGCACCTTTCCTGTGAGTACAGCAGGTGCTTCCGATGCACAACTGTAGGTTTAATGTAACTCTTGTACCTTCACATCGACAATGGAACACAAAATTTGCATCGAAATTCAATACAATTTTTCCCATACCGCCTTTTGTACACGCGGTTGACACTTCGACAGGTCTGTGTTTGGAACCTTTCCTGTGAGTCCTGTAGTTGTTAGCGACGCACAACTGTAGGGTTTACTGTAACACATAGACCTTCACATTGACGATGAAACACAGAAATTGCAATGGGATTCAATACAACAAGCACCATTCCGGCTTGCGTCCAGGCGAGTAACACTTGAAACTGTCTGTTCTTGGAACCTTTCCTGCGAGTAACGTAGTTGTTTCCGATGCGCAACTGCAGGTTTATTGTAACCGCTGGAACTTCACATTGACGATGAAACAGAATTCATATCCGGATTCAATACAACAGGCTCCATGCCAGCTTCTGTCCACGCGAGAAATACTTCATCCGGTCTGTGCTTCGAATTTTTGCTGTCAGTCCAGAAGTTTTTTCCGATGCACAACTGCAGGTTTACTGTAACATTTGGACCTTCACATTGACCATGAAATACAGGAATTGCATCGGGATCCAATACAACAAGCCCATTGCCGAATGGTGTCCAGTCGAGTAACACTTCATCCAGTATGTGCTTGGAACCTTTCCTTTGAGTCCAGTAGTTGTTTGCGATGCACAACTGCAGGTTTATAGTAACCGCTGCACCTCCACATTAACGATAAAACACAGAAATAATATCGGTATTCAATACAACAGTCTCCATGTCAGCTTCTGTCCAGGCGAGTAATACTTCATGCGGCCTGTGCTTGGAACCTTTCATGTGAAACCAGTAGTTTTTTCTGATGCACAACTGCAGGTTTGTTGTAAACCTTGGACCTTCACATTGACGATGAAACACAGAAAGTCCAGCGGCAATATATAAATATAGCCCCACGACGGCTTCCGTCCATATGAGTAACACGTCAACCAATCTGTGGTTGGAAAGTTTACTGTGAGTCCAGTAGGTTTCTCAGATGCACAACTGCAGGTTACTGCAACTCTTAGCCCTTCACATTGACCATGACACACAGAAATTACATCGGGTTTCAATACAAGCCCCATGCGGGCTTGTGTCCAGCCGAGTAACACTTGAAACTGTCTGCGTTTGGAACATTTCCTGCGAGTCAAGTAGTTGTTTCCGATGCACAACTGCAAGTTTGTTGTAACCCTTAGTCCTTCAGGTATAGATGAAACACAGAAATTGCATCGGGATTGATTACAACAGGCACCACGCTGGCTTGTGTCCACGCGAGTAACACTTGAAACTGTCTGTGCTTGGAACCTTTACTACGAGTCAACTCGCTTTTTCCCATGCACAACTGCAGGTTTATTGTAACCGCTCCACCTCCACATTGACGGTGAAACACAGAAATCCTATCGGGATTCAATACAACAGGCTCCATGCCAGCTTCTGTCAGGCGTGTAATAGTTCATCCGATCTGTGCTTGAAATCATTAATTTGAGTCCAGTAGTTTTTTCCTATGCACACCTAAAGGATTGCTGTAACCCTTGGACCGTTACATTGACGATGAAATACAAATCTTGCATCGGGATTCAATACAACAAGCCCCATGCCGGCTTCTGTCCGGGTGAGTGACACGCCAACCGGTCTGTGGTTGGAACCTTTCCTGTGAGTCCAGTAGTATCTTCCGATTCACAACTGCAGGTTTCTTGTAACCCTTAGACCCTCTCATTGACGAGGAAACACAGAGATTGCATCGGATTTCAATAAAACTAGGCCAATGCCGGCTTCTGTCCAGTTGAGTAACACGTCAACCGGTCTGTGGTTGGAACTTTTCCTGTGAGTATAGTTTTTTTTTTTCGATGCACAACTTCGGCTTTACTGTAATCCTTAGACCTGCACATTAAAGATCAAATACATAAATTGCATCCGGATTCAATACGACAAGCCCCATGCCGGATTGTGTCCAAGCGAGTAACACTTCAAACTGTCTGTTCTTGGAACCTTTCCTGTGAATCCAGTGGTTGTTGGCGATGCACAACTGCAGGTTTCTTGTAACCATTGGACAATCACATTGACGATGAAACAGAGAAATTGCATCGGAATTCAATAAAACTAGCCCCAATGCCGGCTTCTGTCCAGGTGAGTAACACGTCAACCGGTCTGTGGTTGGAACTTTTCCTGTGAGTCCAGTAGTTTTTTCCGATGCAGAACTACAGGTTTACTGTAACCCTTACACCTTCACATTGACGATCAAAAGCTAAAATTGCGTTGGGATTCAATAAAACTAGCTCCATGACGGCTACTGTCCGGTAAGTAACACACCAACTGGTCTGTGCATGGAATCTTTCCTATGAGTCCAGTAGTTGTTTGCTATTCACAACTACCGGTTTACTGTAACCCTTTGACCATCCCATTGACAATGAAATACAGAAATTGCATCGGGATTCAATACAACATCCCCATGCCGGCTTGTGTCCAGGCAAGTAACCCTTCAACCGGTCTGTGCTTGGAACTTTTCCTGTGAGTCCAGTAATTCTTTGCAATGCACAACTGCAGGTTTCTTGTCACCCGTGAACCTTCACATTGACGATGAAACACAGAAATTGCATAGGAATGCTATAAAGCTAGCGCCATGCCGGCTTCTGTCCAGGTGAGTATCACGTCAACTATTCTGTGGTTGGAACTTTTCCTGTGAGTCCAGTAGGTTTTTCCGATGAACTACTGCAGGTTTACTCTAACCCTTAGATCTTCACATTGACGATGAAATACAGGAATTGCATCCTGATTCAATGCAACAAGCCCCATGCCGGCTTGTGTCCCGGCGAGTAATACTTGAAACTGACTGTTTTTGGAACCTCTCCTGTGTGTACAGTAATTGTTGGCGATCCACAACTGCAGATTTATTGCATCGGAATTCAATAAAACTTGCCCCAATGCCGGCTTCTGTCCAGGTGAGTAACACGTCAACCGGTCTGTGGTCGAAACGTTTCCTATGAGTCCAGTAGTATTTTCCGATACACAATTGCAGGTATGACGTAACCCTTGGACCTTCACGTGACGATGTAACAGAGAAATTGCATCGGAATTCAATAAAACTTGCCCTAATGCCGGCTTCTGTCCAGGTAACACGTCAACCGGACTGTGGTTGGAACTTTTCCTGTGAGTCCAGTAGTTTTTTCCGATGCACAACTGCTGGTTTACTGTAACCCTTAGACCTTCACAATGACGATGATGAACAGAAATTGCGTTGGGATTCTGTAAAGCTAACCCCATGCCGGCATCTGGCCAGGTGAGTAACTCGTCAACCGGTCTGTGGTTGGAAGTTTTCGGGTGAGTCCAGTAGTTTTTTCCGATGCACAACTGCACGTTTACTGTAACACTTGGACCTTCACATTTACGATCAAAAAAAGAAATTGCGTCTGGATTCTATGCAACAAGCCCCACGCCGGCTTCTGTCCTGGTGAGTAACACGTCAACCGGTCTGTGGTTGGAACTTTTCGGGTGAGTCCAGTAGTTTTTTCCGATGCACAGCTGCACGTTTACTATAACCCTTAGACTTGCACATTGAAGGTGAAGTACAGATATTTCATCATGATTCAGTACTAAAAGCCCCATGCCGCATTGCGTCCAGGCGAGTAACACTTCAACCGGTCTGTGCTTGGAACCCTTCCTGCGAATCCAGTAGTATTTTGCGATGCACAGCAACAGGTTTGGTGTAACACTTAGACATTCACATTAACGATAAAACACAGAAATTGCATCAGAATTCAATAAAACTAACCCCATGCCGGCTTCTGTCCAGGTGAGTAACACATCAACTGGTCTGTGGTTCGAACTTTTCCTCTGATACCAGTAATTTTTTCCGATGCACAACTGCAGGTTTACTGTAACCCTTAGACCTTCACATTAAATATGAAATACAGAAATTGCAACGGGATTCAATATAACAATCCGCAAGCCGGCTTCTGTCCGGGCGAGTAGCAGTTCAACCGGTCTATGCTTGGAACCTTTCCTGTGATTCCAGTAGTTGCTTGCGATGCACAACTGCAGGTCTGTTGTAACCCGTGTACCTTCACATTGACGATGAAACACAGAAATTGCATAGGAATGCTATACAGCAAGCCCCATGACGGCTACTGTCCGGTAAGTAACACACCAACTGGTCTGTGCATGGAACTTTTCCTCTGAGTCCGTTACTTTTTTTTCGATTCACAACTGCAGGTTTACTAATATTCTGTGACCTTCACATTGACCATGAAATACAGAAATTCCATCGGGATTCGTAGCAACAAGCCCCTTGCCGGATTGTGTCCAGGCGAGTTACACATCGACCGGTCTGTGCTAGGAACCTTTCCTGCGTGTCCAGTAGTTGTTGGCGATGCACTAGTGCAGGATTGTTGTAATCCCTGCACCTTCACATTGACGATGAACCACAGAAATTGCATCGGAAATCAATAAAACTTGCCCCAATGCCGGCTTCAGTCCAGGTGACTAACCCTTCAACCGGTCACTGCTTGGAACCATTCCTGTGAGTCCAGTAATTGTTTGCGATGCACAACTGCAGGTCTGTTGTAACCCGTGTACCTTCACATTGACGATGAAGCACAGAAACTGCATAGGAAGGCTATACAGCAAGCCCCATGCCGCCTTCCGCCTAGGTGAGTAACACGTCAAGCGGTCTGTGGTTGGAACGTTTCCTCTGAGTCCACTAGTATCTTCCGATTCACAACTGCAGGTTTTTTGTAACCCTTAGACCTTCGCATTGACGATGAAACAGAGAAATAGCATCGGAATTCAATAAAACTAGCCCCAATGCCGGCTTATCTCCAGTTGAGTAACACATCAACCGGTCTGTGGGAGGAATCTTTCCTGTGAGTCCAGTAGTTTATTCCGATGTACAGCTGCTGGTTAACTGTGACCCTTAGACCTTCACATTGACGATGAAAAACAGAAACTGCGTCGTGATTCAATACAACAAGCCCCATAACGGCTTGTGTCCACGCGAGTAACACTTCAACCGGTCTGTGCATGGAATCTTTCCTATGAGTCCAGTAGTTGTTTGCTATTCACAACTGCAGGTTTACTGTAACCCTTTGACCATCCCATTGACAATGAAATACAGAAATTGCATCGGGATTCAATACAACATCCCCGCGCCGGCTTGTGTCCAGGCAAGTAACTCTTCAACTGGTCTGTGCTTGGAACCTTTCCTGTGAGACCAGAAATTGTTTGCGGTGCACAACTGCAGGTTTGTTGACACCCGTGGACCTTCGCATTGACGATGAAACACAGAAATTGCTTAGGAATGCTATAAAGCTAGCGCCATGCCGGCTTCTGTCCAGGTGAGTATCACGTCAACTATTCTGTGGTTGGAACTTTTCCTGTGAGTCCAGTAGGTTTTTCCAATGAACAACTGCAGGTTTACTCTAACCCTTAGACCTTCACATTGACGATGAAAAACAGAGATTGCATCGGGATTCAATGCAACAAACCCCATGCCGGCTTATGTTCCTGCAAGTAATACTTGAAACTGACTGTTTTGGGAACCGTTCCTGTGTGTACAGTAGTTGTTGGCGATCCACAACTGCAGATTTATTGTAACCCTTGGACCATCACATAGACGATCGCAATTCAATAAAACTAGCCCCACGCCGGCTTTTGTCCAAGTGATCAACACGTCAACCGGTCTGTCGTTGGAACTTTTCCTGTGAGTCCAGTAGTTTTTCCGATGCAGAACTGCAGGTTTACTGTAACCCTTAGACCTTCACACTGATGAGCAAAAACAGAAATTGCGTTGGGATACAATACAACTAGCCCCATGACGATTTCTCTCCAGTTGAGTAACACATCAACCGGTCTGTGGTAGGAACTTTTCCTGTGAGTCCGTTACTTTTTTTTCGATGCACATTTGCAGGTTCACTAATACCCTGAGACCTTCACATTGACGATGAAATACAGAAATTGCATCGGGATTCAAAGCAACAAGCCCCATGTCGGATAGTGTCCAGACGAGTGGCACTTCAACCAGTCTGTGCTGGGAACCTTTCCTGTGAGTCCAGTTGTTGTTGGCGATGCACAAGTGCAGGTTTGTTCTAACACTTGCACCTTCACATTGACGATGCAACACTGAAATTGCATCGTTATTCAATGAAACTAGCTCCAATGCAGACTTCTGTTCAGGTGATAAACACGTCAACCGGTCTGTGGTTGGAACTTTTCATGTGAGTCCAATTGTTTCCTCCGATGCACAACTGCAGGTTTACTGTAACACTTAGACCTTCACATTTACGATCAAAAAAAGAAATTGCGTCGGGATTCAATACAACAAGCCCCATGCCGGTTTCTGTCCATGTGAGTAACACGTCAACCGGCCTGTGGTTGGATCTTTTCCGGTGAGTCCAGTAGTATTTTCCGATGCACAATTGCAGGTTTTTTTGTAACCGTTAGTCCTTCACATTGACTATAAAACACAGAAATTGCATAGGAATTCAATAAACTAGCCCCATGCCGGATTGTGTCCAGGCGAGTAACAAGTCAACCGGTCTGTGGTTGGAACTTTTCCTGTGAGTCCAGTAGCTTTTCCGATGCATAACTGCAGGTTTACGGCAACCCTTAGACCTTATCATTGACGATCAAAATCAGAAATTGCGGCGAGATTCAATACAACAAGCCCAGTGAAGGCTTCTGTCCAGGTGAGTGACACGTCAACCGGTCTGTGGTTGGAACCTTTGCTGTGAGTCCAGTAGTATCTTCCGATTCACAACTGCAGGTTTTTTGTAACCCTTAGACCCTCTCATTGACGGTGAAACACAGAAATTGCATCGGAATTCAATAAAACTAGCCCCATTACGGCTACTGTCCGGTAAGTAACACACCAACTGGTCCGTGCATGGAACTTTTCCTCTGAGTCCGTTACTTTTTTATCGATGCGCAACTGTATGTTTACTAATATTCTGAGACCTTCACATTAACGATGAAATACGGAAATTCCTTCGGGATTCATAGCAACAAGCCCCTTGCCGGATTGTGTCCAGGCGAGTTACACATCGACCGGTCTGTGCTAGGAACCTTTCCTGCGAGTCCAGTAGTTGTTGGCGATGCACTAGTGCAGGATTGTTGTAACCCCTGCACCTTCACATTGACGATGAACCACAGAAATCGCATCGAAAATCAATAAAACTTGCCCCAATGCCGGCTTCCGTCCAGGTGATTAACCGTTCAACCGGTCACTGCTTGGAACCATTCCTGTGAGTCCAGTAATTGTTTGCGATGCACAACTGCAGGTCTGGTGTAACCCGTGTACCTTCACATTGACGATGAAACACAGAAATTGCATAGGAATGCTATACAGCAAACCCCATGCCGACTTCTGGCTAGGTGAGTAACACGTCAAGCGGTCTGTGGTTGGAACGGTTCATGTGAGTCCACTAGAATCTACCCATTCACAACTGCAGGTTTTTTGTAACCCTTAGACCTTCACATTGACGATGAAGTAGAGAAATAGCATCGGAATTTAATAAATCTAGCCCCAATGCCGGCTTCTCTCCAGTTGAGTAACACATCAACCGGTCTGTGGTAGGAACTTTTCCTGTGAGTCCAGTAGTTTTTTCCGATGTACAACTGCTGGTTTACTGTTACCCTTTGACCTTTACATTGACGATGAAAAACAGAAATTGCGTCGTGATTCAATACAAGAAGCCCCATAACGGCTTGTGTCCACGCGAGTAACACTTCAACCGGTCTGTGCATGGAATCTTTCCTATGAGTCCAGTAGTTGTTTGCTATTCACAACTGCAGGTTTACTGTAACCCTTTGACCATCCCATTGACAATGAAATACAGAAATTGGGTCGGGATTCAATACAACAAGCACCATGGCGGCTTCTGTCCATGTGAGTAACACGTCAACCTGTCTGTAGTTGGAACGTTTCCTCTGAGTCCAGTAGTATCTTCCGATTCACAACTGCAGGTTTATTGTAACCCTTAGACCGTCTCATTGACGGTGAAACACATAAATTGTATCGGAATCCAATAAAACTAGCCACATGCCGGCTTCTGTCCATGTGAGTATCACGTCAACCTGTCTGTGGTTGGATCTTTTCCGGTGAGTCCAGTAGTTGTTTGCTATTCACAACTGCACGTTTACTATAACCATTGGACCTGCACATTGAAGATGAAGAACAGAAATTGAATCGGGATTCAGTACAAAAAGCTCCATGCCGCATTGTGTCCAGGCGAGTTACACATCGACCGGTCGGTGTTTGGAACCATTCCTGCGAATCCAGTAGCATTTTCCGATGCACAGCAACATGTTTAGTGTAACACTTAGACCTTCACATAAACCATAAAACACAGAAATTGCTTCGGAATTCAATAAAACCTACCCCATGCCGGCTTCTGTCCAGGTGAGTAGCATTTCAATCGGTCTATGCTTGGAACCTTTCCTGTGAGTCCAGTTTTTGTTTGCGAAGCAAAGCTGCAGATTTACTGTAACTGTTAGACCTTCACATTGACTATGAAACACAG
Source organism: Schistocerca piceifrons (assembly GCF_021461385.2). Lineage (NCBI taxonomy): Eukaryota > Metazoa > Arthropoda > Insecta > Orthoptera > Acrididae > Schistocerca > Schistocerca piceifrons. The sequence continues at coordinate 69,267,266 of NC_060144.1, read as the reverse complement.
AAAGTTCATCCATTGCGGCTTGTGTCCAGGCGATTAACACATCAACCAGTCTGTGGTAGGAACCTTTCCTGTGAGTCCAGTAGTCGTTGGCGATGCACAAGTTCAAATTTTTTGTAACACTTGCACCCTCACATAGACGATGAAACTCTGAAATTGCATCAGAATTCAATAAAACTAGAGCCAATGCAGGCTTCTGTTCAGGTGAGTAACACGTCAACCGGTCTGTGGTTGGAACTTTTCCTGTGAGTCCAGTAGTTTTTTCCGATGCACAACCGCATGTTTACTGTAACCCTTAGACCTTCACATTGACGATGAAATACAGAAATAGAATCTGGATTCAATACAACATGCGCCATGCTGGCTTGTGTCCATGCGAGTAACCCTTCAACCGGTCAGTGCTTGGAACCTATCCTGTGAGTCCAGTAGTTGTTAGCGATGCACAACTGCAGGTTCGTTGTAACCCTTGGACGTTCATACTGACGATGAAACACAGAAATTGCCTCGGAATTCGATATAACTAGCCCCATGCCAGCCTGTGTCCAGGTGAGAAACGCATCATCCTGTGTGTGGTTGAAGCATTTCCAGTGAGTCCAGTAGGTTTTTCCGATGCACAAGTGCAGGTTTACTCTAACCCTTACACCTTCACAACCACGATGAAATACAGAAATTGCATCGGGATTCAATACAACAAGATCCTTGCCGACTTGTGTCCTAGGCGAGTAACCCTTTAACCGGTCTGTGCTTGGAACGTTTCCTGTGAGTACAGTAGTTGGCGATGCACAAGTAAAGGTTTGTTGTAACCCTTGCACCTTCACATTGACGACGAAGCACAGAAAGTACATCGGAATTAAATAAAAGTAGCCGCCTGCGGGCTCCTGTCCAGGTGAGTAACATGATAACCGGTCTGTGGTTGAACTTTTCCTGTTGAGACCAGTGGTGTTTTTCCGATGTACAACTGCAGGTTTACTGTAACCGTTAGACCTCCACACTGATTATGAAACACAGAAATTGCATCGGAATTCAGTTCAACACGCCCCATGCGGAATGTGTCCAGGTGGCTAACACTTGAAACTGTCTAAGCTGGGAATCATACTAGCGAGGGAAGTAATTCTTTCCGATGCACAACTTCAGGTTCATTGTATCCGATGTACCTCCGCCTTGGCGATGCAGCGCAGAAATCGTATGGGGTTTCAATACAACTGGCTCCAAGCCAGCTTCTGTCCAGGCGAGTTATACTTCATCCGGTCTGTGCTTGGAACTTCTCCTGTGAGTCCAGTAGATGTTTGCGATGCACAACTACAGGTTCGTTGTAACCCATAGCCCTTCAAAATGACGATGAAACACAGAAACTCCATCGGAATTCAATACAACAGGCCCCATGCCAGCTTCTTTCCAGGTGAGAAACACATCATCCTGTGTGTGGTTGGAACATTTCCTGTGAGTCCAGTAGTATTTTCCGATGCACAACTGCAGGTTTACTGTAACCCTTAGATCTTCACATTGCCGATGAAACACAGAAATTGCATCGGGATTTAATACAACAGGCCCCATGCCTGCTCGTGTCCAGGCATGTAACACTTGAAACTGTTTGCGCTTGGTCCATTTCCTGTGAGTCCAGTAGTATTTTCTGATGCACAACTGCAGGTTTGTTGTAACCCTTCGACCTTCACATTGACGATGAAACACAGAAATTGCGTCGGGACTCAATACAACAGACCCCATGCCGACTTCTGTCCAGGCGAGTAATAATTCATCCGATCTGAGCTTGGAAACATTCCTGTGAGTCCAGTAGTTTCTTCCGATCCACACCTGGAGGTTTAATGTAACCCTTCAACCTTTACATAGACGATGAAGCACATGAATAGCATCGGAATTCAATAAAACTAGCCCCATGCAGGATTGTGTCCAGGCGAGTAACACTTCAACCGGTCTGTGCTTGAGCCTTTCCTGTGAGTTCAGTAGTTGTTTACGATGCACTACTGCAGGTTTGTTGTAACACTTGGACCGTCATATAGACGATTAAAGACAGAAATTGCATCGGTATTCTATAAAACTAGCCCCATGCCGGCTTCTATCCAGGTAACACATTTACCGTTCTTAGCTTGGAACATTTCCTGTGCGTCCAGTAGTTTTTTCCGATGCACAACTGCAGGTTTACTGTAACCCTTGGACATTCACATTGACGAAAAAATACAGAAATTGTATCGGGATTCAATACAACAAGCCCCATGCCGGCTTGTGTCCAGCTGACTAACACTTCAACCAGTCGCTTTTCGATCCTTTCCTGTGAGTCCAGTAGTTGTTTCCGATGCACAACTACAAATTTTTCTGTAACCCTTGAACCTTCACATTGACGATGAACACAAAATTGCATCTGGATGCTTTACAACAAAGCCCATGCCGTCTTCTGTTCAGGTAAGTAGTACTGCATCCGATCTGTAATTGGAACCTTTCCTGTGAGTACAGTAGGTGTTTCTCATGCGAAACGGAAGGTCTACTGTAACCCATGGACCTTCACATTGACGATGAAGCACAGAAATTGCATCGGGATTCAATACAACCGGCCCCGTGCCCGCTTCTGTCCAGGCGACTAACACTTCAACCGACCTGTGATTTGAACGATTCCTGTGATTCCAGTAGTTGTTTCTGATGCACAACTGCAGGTTTACTGTATACCTTGGACCTTCACATTGACAGTGAAACACAAAAGTTGGAACGGAATTCAATACAACGCGCCCTATGCCGGCTTCTGTGCAGGCGAGTTACATTTCACCATGTCTGTCTTTGGAGCCTTTTATGTGAGTCCAGTAGTTGATTCCGATGCACAACTGCAGTTTTACTGTGACCCTTTGACCTTAAAATTGACGATGAAACACAGAAATTGTATCGCGATTCAATAGAGCATGCTCCATGCCAGCTTCTGTCTAGGCGATTAACACCTCAACCGGTCTCTATTTGGAGCCTTTCTTGTGAGTCCAGTAACTGATTCCGATGCGAAGCTGCAGGTTTACTGTAACCCTTGGACCTTCAAATTGACGATGAAACAGCGAAATTGTATCGGGAATCAATACAGCATGCAAAAAGCTAGCTTCGGTCTAGGCGATTAACATTTCAAACGGGGTCTGCTTGGAACCTTTACTGTGAAACCAGTGGTTGTTTCCGATGGGAAATTGAAGGTCTACTGTAACCCTAGGACCTTCACACTCACGATGAAACACAAAAGTTGCAACGGAATTCAATACAACATGCCCTATGCCGGCTTCTGTGCAGGGAGTTAAATTTCACCATGTCTGTCTTTGGAGCCTTTTCTGTGAGTCCAGTAGTTGATTCCGATGCACAACTGCAGGTTTACTGAAACCCTTGGACCTTCACATTGACGATGAAACACAGAAATGGCATTGGGATTCAATACAACGGGCCCCATGCCGGCTTGTGTCCAGGCGAGTAACATTTAATCCGGTCTGTGCTCGGCTCGGCACCTTTCCTGTGGTCCTGTAGTTTTTTCCGATGCACAACTCCAGGTTTACTGTAACCCTTGGACCTTCACATTGACGATGAAAAACAGAAATTGCATCGGGATTCAATACAAATGGCCCCATGACGGCTTCTATCGAGGCGTGTAACACTTCAACCGGTCTGTGCTTGGAACCTTTCCTCTGAGTCCAGTAGATATCTCCGATGCACAACTCCAGGTTTACTGTAACCTTGGACCTTCACATTGACGATGAGACACAGAAATTTCATCGGGATTCAATTCAACAGGCCACACGCCGGCTTCTGTCCAAGCGAGTAACACTTCAATCGGTCTGCGTTTGGAACCTATTCTGTGAATCGAATAGTTGTTTCCGATGCACAACTGCAGGTGTAAGGTAACTCTTGGTCCTTCATATTGACGATGAATGACAGAAATTGCATCTGGATTCTATACAACAGGCCCTATGTGTGCTTCTGTATAGGCGAGTAACACTTGGACCTGTCTGTGCTTGGAACCTTTCCTGTGGTTTCAGTAATTGTTTCCGATGAACTACTGCAGGTTTTCTGTACCACTTGGACCTTCATATTTGTGGTGTCACCACCAGACACCACATTTGCTAGGTGGTAGCCTTTAAATCGGCCGCGGTCCGGTAGTATACGTCGGACCCGCGTGTCGCCACTATCAGTGATTGCAGACCGAGCGCCGCCACACGGCAGGTCTAGAGTGACGTCCTAGCACTAGCCCCAGTTGTACAGCCGACTTTGCTACCGATGGTTCACTGACGCTATTTATCTTGTGACCTTCAGACCGATGTTCACCAATTATGGATTAAAGTTAAGTATTCCAGAAGCTATGTACTTTTTTTACTAGGCTCAACTCCTTTAACTGTTCCGGACCTCACGCCAGCCTGCGTGAGCTTAAACGCGTGCCTTTCGGCTGTCTCATAGTGGCTTGCCTGTCTTGCCAAGTCACAACAGTTTGGCGACGAGACAATTCTATACAGACTATACAGGCTGATTTACTATACAGACTGATTTACTTGTGTAATGGCTTCGCCACAATCTCCAGATGTACTGTCCGAATTTTATCGCTTACAGAATCAGCAGACGCAGGCCTTACTGGATGCCCTTGGACAGCTCGTCCATGATCAACGTGCAATGCAACACGATGCGGCAGCCGCCGCTCCACCGCTACTGCAGCCACAACACGCAGTTGCACCACCTTTTCGTCCTTTTGATGCTGCGCTGGAAAGCTGGACGGAGTGGTCACGACAATTTGGATTCCATCTCGCCGCCTACAGAATTCAAGGTAACGAGTGGCAGCCTTTCTCATTATTGTGTGTCGGAGTGACCACGTACCGTGTGATAGTGAAATTATTTCCCCGACGCGACGTAGCAACTCTGTCCTACGAAGAAATTTTGTCTGCATTAGATGCATATTTCAAAGAATCAGTCGATGTACTTGCAAAACGGTATACGTTCTTTCGTATAAAATGTACGGCCGGTCAGACTAATCAGGAGTGGGTTGCTACCTTGCAAGGCCTTACTAGGGATTGTGCTTTTAAGGGTGATTGTGGACTCCCTTATTCAGATACTATGGTACGTGATGCAATTGCACAGAACGTTTCTGATGTTCGTATAAGAGAACACATTTTGAAACTAGTCAGTCCCTCCCTTCAACAAGAGATAGACATATTGGATCGACAGGACACACTTGACTTTGCTCAGGAATCATTTGCAACTTCACCGGCCATGTGTCACATTAACCGGCCCACCGGGCGCGCTGCACGGAACAGTAAACAGCCCTCGCGCCCGTCCGCGCAGCTGCCGCCAAGCTCTCAGCCACGTGTGCCGCACAAGCGAGCAAATGCAGTGATGAAATCATGCCCGCTGTGTGCTACTAGACATTCGCGTGAGAATTGCCTGTCACGCCAAGCTATTTGCTTTTACTGTAATAAAAAAGGACATGTTCAAAGTGTGTGCCAGAAAAAGCTCAGATCGGAAGATCAAAACCATTCCAGGCACTTTGCTTCGCGCCGGAATCGGAATCGAACCAGGGATACTCAGGCTCGCGACACTTTGCCCATGGAAAGTCATGTAGTTCATGCCACTCCGCCCAGTGCCACTCTCTCTAACAGTGACTGTGTTCGTCCCACAAATAATGTGCGTCGACATCGCTGGCACTCCCGTCAAGTCGTAAGTGATTTTGTACTAATGTCAGTTCACATTGTACGAGACAGTCGCTCTTGTCGTCAGCAGGACAATAAACTTTTTGTGGACTTGGCCATTAACAGCCAAGTGATACCGTTCCAGCTCGATACCGGAGCTGCAGTTTCACTGATCAATCAAGACATGTACAAACAGCTGGGCACGCCTCCGTTGCGTGCCGCAAATGTTAAGCTAACTTCATATTCAGGTCACGGGCTCCCTGTTTTAGGACAGTGCAGCCTTCTTGCAACATACAAAGAACAAACAAAACTTGTGTCATTTTATGTACTTCGTTCTTCTTCTGCAGTGAACTTGTTTGGTTTAGATTTATTTCAGTTGTTTAACTTGTCTATAGTCAATCAGGTCCTATCAGTGAACCAGACTGTGCCTTCAGACAGTGTTTCTCGTCTATGTGAAGAGTTTGCAGACATTTTTGCAGCGGACCTTGGTTGCGCTAAGAACTATAAAGCACATTTGGAACTGAAAGTAAACGCGCAACCGAAATTTTTCAGAGCGCGCAATGTTCCCCACGCATTGCGTGATGAGGTCGCAAGAACATTACACGATTTGGAATCACAAGGTGTAATTGAACGTGTGGAGGCTTCTCTCTGGGCATCACCATCAGTAACTTTGCCAAAACCTTCCGGAAAATTGAGACTTTGTGTAGACTTCAAGGCAACAGTGAATCCACAACTAATGATTGCAACTTTTCCTTTACCCCGCCCGGAAGATCTTTTTGACAAACTGTGCCCGGGTAAATATTTTTCGAAGTTGGACCTAGCAGATGCGTACTTGCAAATACCGGTGGACGAAGAATCCCAGCGCGTTTTAGTGGTTAACACGCATCTTGGTTTGTACCGATTCAAACGACTGCCATTCGGGTGTGCATCCGCCCCTGCATTGTTTCAGCAATATCTACAAACAGTGTGTGCGTCGGTCCCTACTGCAGCAAACTATCTGGACGATATTGTGATCTCCGGAAAGACAGAAGAAGAACATTTAGCCAAACTCAGAACATTATTTCAGGTCTTGCGACAAAATGGTCTTCGCTTGCGGAAGGACAAATGTGTGTTTTTTGCTCGGAACTTACCCTATCTGGGACATGTACTCAATGCCCAAGGCATACATCCCAGTCCAGAGCACCTCCGTGCCATACAAGACTTGCCTTCGCCATAGAATTTGAAGCAGCTACAGAGTGTGCTGGGAAAAATAAATTACTATCATAAATATGAGCGCCACGCCTCTTCCATTTCAGCTCCGCTTCATCGCTTACGCCGTAAAGGTGTTCCGTTCGTCTGGACGACGGAATGCGAACGCGCCTTTCGCCAGTTGAAATCGGCGTTGCTTTCCAATACTTGCCTTACGCCATTCGATCCCCAGAGGCCCCTTTTGTTGATGGTGGATGCATCGGATTTCGGGATTGGTGCTGTGCTTGCGCACAAAGATGGATCGCACAATCGCCCTATTGCCTTTGCGTCCAAATTGCTCTCGTCTGCCCAAAGAAATTATTCCCAGATCGAGAAAGAAGCATAGGCTCTCGTTTTGGTGTTACTAAGTTTCATGATTTCTTGTATGGTCGTCACTTTACCATCATCACAGACCACAAACCTTTGACATCGCTTTTTCATCCGCACAAGCCTGTACCTCCACGTACAGCGCAGAAATTCATTCGCTGGTCTATTTTCCTCTCGCAGTACCGCTACGATATCTTGTATCGGTCCACTGCTAAGCACGGAAACGCAGATGCGTTGTCCCGTTTGCCTGTTGCTGCGGATAGAGCATTCGATTCCTCCGAACTTGCTAGCATGTTCATTGATGCGGAAACCGATGACGTGGTCGAATCGCTTCCGATTGATTTTCGTCGTGTGGCTACCGCCACGGCTGCTGACCCTGTCCTTGCTACCGTTCTGCGTTTCGTTGCTACTCAATGGCCCTTGTCAAAGTCACGGATCGGGGATCCGTTGGTTCGCTGATTTTTTGCTCACAAGGAGAGACTTTTTGTTCGACGTGGTGTTTTGCTGTTGCTTTCTAATAATGATCAGTCCAGGGTCGTAGTCCCACGTTCGTTACAGTCCTCTGTCTTACGGCTTCTCCACCAAGGACATTGGGGTATAGTGAGAACGAAACAACTTGCTCGTCAGCACTGTACTTGGTTCGGACTCGATGCTGCGATTACGAATATGTGCTCTTCTTGCATGGCGTGTGCCGAACAACAATCCGCACCACTGCGGAAATTCTTTGCATGGCCAAAAGCCACTTCCCCTTGGCAACGCTTACACATCGATTTTGCTGGTGCCTTCTGGAATGCTCAGTGGTTAGTTGTTGTCGATTCATTCAGTAATTTTCCTTTTGTTGTCCGGGTGTCTTCCACGACGTCATCTGCCACCACCCAAGCGTTATCCGCTATCTTTTGCATTGAAGGTCTTCCACAGACAATTGTTTCCGACAATGGCCCACAATTCATGTCCGCAGAATTTCATTCTGCAAGGCCAATGGTATTCAACATCTAACGTCCGCGCCGTTTTCGCCACAGTCAAACGGTGCCGCTGAACGATTGGTCAAGACTTTCAAGTCACAGATGTTGAAGTTGAAAGAGTCGCATTCTCGGGAGGACGCGTTATTGCTCTTTTTGTCCTCGTATCGCTCTCAGCCCCGAGATGGTCGCTGGCCGGCTGAGTTGCTCCACGGTCGTCCTCATCGAACCTTGATGTCTTTGCTACATCCGCCGCATCAGGTTCCTGTGCAGCGGCAGACACCTGCTTTTGCCCCAGGCGACGTTGTCTGTTATCGCAACTATCGAGGTTCACGGCATTGGCTCGCAGGGCGCATTCTTCGCTGCCTCGGCCGCGCTATGTATCTGGTTTTGGGGGCCTCTGGTGAGGTGCGTCGGCATCTCAACCAGCTGCGCCTCTGTCGTCGCACGGATTCTGCCGCTCCCCGTCTGCTTTCAGCGACGGTGCCGTCCGGTCAGCGCCCTGGGGACCCATCTACTGGCTCGCCTCAGCCCCAGGTGTTACCGACGATGCCTTCCATTTTGCCCCATGGCGACGCACCGCCACCGCCGCCGCCGCCGCCGCCTGTTCTCCCGCCGGCGACGCCCGCAGTGGACGTGTCGCTGCAACCGCCGGGCGCCTCCCTGGGTCACGCGCCGCCGATCGCTTCCCGTGACAAGTTGTCCTCCGCCATGGACTTCTTGCCCGCTCCGGACCACATGGCGTCTTCCCCCGCCGGGTGCCCCGACCCGATGGAGGTCGACCCTTCGGCCCCTCCTGTCTCTTTAAGGGCGCATACACCGCATGTTGGCGTGCACCCTGGACTAGGTTTTCAGGCGTTTCCTAGCTCCCCTCGGACTGAATGGCAGGGTGCGGGTGGCACAGTCTCGCCTGTTGTTAGGCTCCCCACCTCTTCGCATACGCCAACATGGGGTCCTCCCCACGGCGGGTGGAAGCCTTATAACACAACCGTACGCCGAATTGCGAGGGAGGAATGTGGTGTCGCCACCAGACACCACATTTGCTAGGTGGTAGCCTTTAAATCGGCCGCGGTCCGGTAGTATACGTCGGACCCGCGTGTCGCCACTATCAGTGATTGCAGACCGAGCGCCGCCACACGGCAGGTCTAGAGAGACGTCCTAGCACTAGCCCCAGTTGTACAGCCGACTTTGCTACCGATGGTTCACTGACAAATTGCGTTCTCATTTGCCGAGACGATAGTTAGCATAGACTTCAGCTACGTCATTTCCTACGACCTAGCAAGGCGCCACTATCAATTGCTATTTATCTTGTGGTGCATGTACCGTCAGACCGATGTTCACCAATTATGGATTAAAGATACGTAATGCAGAAGCTACGTACTTTTTTTACTAGGCTCAACTCCTTTAACTGTTCCAGACCTCACGCCAGCCTGCGTGAGCTTAAACACGTGCCTTTCGGCTATCTCATAGTGGCTTGGCTGTCTTGCCAAGTCACAACAATATTCACGATGAAACACACATATTTCATCAGGATTCAATACAACGGGCACCATGTAGACTTCTGTATAGTAGCGTAAAACTTTAACCAGTGTGTGCTTGGAACTTTCCCTGTGCGACAAGTAGTTGTTTCCGACGCACGACTGCAGGTTTACTGTAACCTTGGACGTTCACATTGACGATGAAACACAGAAATTACATCGGGATTCAATACATCAGGCGCAATGTAGGCTTCTGTATAGGCGAGCAACACTTGAACCAGTCTGTGGTTAGAACCTTTCATGTTAATCCAGTAGTTGTTCCCATTCACAACTGCAGGATTACTTTAACCCTTGGACCTTCACAATGACGACGAATAACGGAAATTGCATCTGGATTCAATACAACAGGCCCCATGGCGGCTTCTGTCCAGGCGAGTAACACTTCAACCGTTCTGTGTTTAAATGGTTTCCCGTGAGTCCAGTAGTTGTTTTCGATGCACAATTGTGTGTTTACTGTAACCCTTGGACCTTCACATTGACGATGAAACCCAGAAATTGCGTCGTGATTCAAAACAATAGACGCCATGTAGGCTGTTGTGTAGGCGAGTTACACTTGAACCAGAATGTCCTTTGAACCTTTCCTGTGAATCCAATAGTTTAAACACGTGCCTTTCGGCTATCTCATAGTGGCTTGGCTGTCTTGCCAAGTGACAACAATATTCACGATGAAACACACATATTTCATCAGGATTCAATACAACGGGTACCATGTAGACTTCTGTATAGTCGCGTAAAACTTTAACCAGTGTGTGCTTGGAACTTTCCCTGTGCGACAAGTAGTTGTTTCCGACGCACAACTGCAGGTTTACTGTAACCCTTGGGCTTTCACATTGACGATGAAACACAGAAATTGCTTCGGGATTCAATAAAACAGTCCCTTGTAGGCTGCTGTCCAAGCGAGTAACACTTCAACAGGTCTGTGCGTAAAACATTTCCTGTGAGTGCACAACTGCACGTATAATGTAACCCTTGGACCTTTACATTGACGATAAAGCACAGAAATTGCATCTGGATTCAATACATCAGGCCCAACGTAGGCTTCTGTATAGCCGAGTAACACTTTGACCATCCTGTGTTTAGAACCTTTCATGTGAATCCGGCACTTGCTCCCATGAATAACTGCAGGATTACTTTACACCTTGGACCTTCACACTGACCATGAAACCCAGTAATTGCATCCGGATTCAAAACAACAAACGCCATGTAGGCTTCCGTGTAGGCGAGTAACACTTGAACCAGTCTGTGCTTGGAACCTTTCCTGTGAGTTCAGTAGTTATTTCCGATGTACAACTACAGGTATACTGTAACCCTTGGACCTTCAGATTGATGATGAAACACAGAAATTACATCGGGATTCAATATATCAGGCCCCTTCTAGACTTCTTTATAGGCGAGTGACACTTGGACCAATGTGTGCTTGCAAGCTATCCCTTGAGTCCAGTAGTTGTTTCTTATGCACAACTGCAGGTTTACGGTAAAGCTTGGACCTTTACACTGAAGATGAAACACAGAAATTGCATCGGAATTCTATTCAAAACGCCCCATGTATATTTCTGTATATACGAGTAACACTTGAACCTGTCTGTGTTTGGAAACTTCCTCCAGTTGTTGGTTCCCATGCACAACTGCAGGACTACTGTAACCGCTGGACCTTCACATTGACGATGAAGCACAAAAATTTTATGGGGATTCAATACAACAGGCCTAGTGCCGGCTACTGTCCAGGCGAGTAACACTTCAATCTGTCTGTGCTTGGAACCTTTCCTGTGAGTCCAGTTATTGTTTCCGATCGACAACAGCAGGTATACTGTAACCCTTGGACGTTCGCATTGACGATGAAACACAGAAATTGCATCGGGATCCAACACAACATGCCCCATGTATCCTTCTGTATAGGCGAGTAAAACTTGAAACATTGTGTGCTTAAAACCTTTCCTGTGAGTCCAGTAGTTGTTTACGAGGCACACCTGCAGGACTACTGTAACCCTTGGACCTTCACATTGACGATGAAACACAGATAATGCACTTTGGATCAATAAAACTGGCCCATTTCGGCAACTGTATAGGCGATTAACACTTAAACCAGTATGTGCTTGGAACCTTTCCTGTGAGTCCAGTAGTTGTTTGCAATACACAACTGCAGGTGTACTGTAAACTTTGGACCTTCACATTGACGATGAAACACCGAAATTGCACCGGGATCCAATACAACAGACCCCATGTAGGCTTCTGTATAGTCGAGTAACACTTGAACCAGAGTGTGCTTGGAATCATTCCTGTAGGTCCAGTAGTTGTTTCCGATGCACAACTGCACGTTTATAGTTACCCTTGGATCTTCATATTGACGATGAAACACAGAAATTGTCTAGGGATTCAATACAACAGGCCCTGTCTTGGCTTCTGTCCAGGCAGGTAACACTTCAACCAGTCTGTCCTTGGAACCATTCCTGTGAGTCCCGTGGATGTTTCCGCTGCACAACTGCAGGTTTGCTGTAAGCATTGGACGTTCACATTGACGATGAAACGCAGAAATCACATCGGGAATCAATACATCACCCGCAATATAGGCTTCTGTATAGAGAAGTAACACATAAAAAAGTGTGTGATTGGGACCTTTCCTGTGATATCCAGTAGCTGTTTCCGATGCGCAACTGCAGGTTTACTGTAACCCTTGGACCTTCACATGGACGATGAAACACAGAAATTGCATCGGGATACAAAACAGCAGAACCCTTGTAGGCTTCTGTATAGGCGAGTAACACTTGACCAAGTGTGTGCTTGGAACCTTTTCTGTGTGTCCAGTAATTGTTTCCGATGCACAATTGCAGGTTTGCTGTAACCCTGTGACCTTCACATTGAGGATGAAACACAGAAATTACATTGGAATTCAATACAATAGGCCCATGTAGTCTTCTGTATAGGCGAGAAACTCTTGAACCAGTGCATGCTTGGAACCTTTTCTGTGAGTCCACTAGTTGTTACGGATGCACAACTGCAGGATTATTGTAACCCATGGACCTTCACATTGACGATCATACACAGAAAATGCATCGGGATTCAATACAACAGGCCCAAAGTAGGTGTCTGTATAGGCTAGCAACACTTGCACCATTGTGTGGTTGGAACCTTGCCAGTGAGTCCAGTAGATGTTTCCGATGCAGAACTACAAGTTTACTGTAACCCTAGGGCATTCACATTGACGATGAAACACAGTTCCGCACTGTCGCCTGATAAACAAAGTAAGAGCCTACGGAATATCAGACCAGCTGTGTGGCTGGATTGAAGAGATTTTAGCAAACAGAACACAGCATGTCATTATCAGTGGAGAGACGTCTACAGACGTTAAGGTAAACTCTGGCTTCCCACAGGGGAGTGTTATGGGACCATTGCTTTTCACAATATATATAAATTACCTAGTAGATAGTGTCGGAAGTTCCATGCGGCTTTTCGCGGATGATGCCGTAGTATACAGAGATGTTGCAGCATTAGAAAATTGTAGCGAAATGCAAGATTATCTGCAGCGGATAGGCACTTGGTGCAGGGAGTGGCAACTGACCCTTAACATATATAAATGTGATGTATTGCGAATACATAGAAAGAAGGTTCCTTTATTATATGATTATATGATAGCGGAACAAACGCTGGTAGCAGTTAGTTCTGTAAAATATCTGGGAGTATGCGTGCGGAACGATTTGTAGTGGAATGATCACATGAAATTAATTGTTGGTAAGGCGGGTATCAGGTTGAGATTCACTGGGAGAGTCCTTAGAAAATGTAGTCCATCAACAAATGAGGTGGCTTACAAAACACTCGTTCGACCTATACTTGAGTATCGCTCATCAGTGTGGGATCCGTACCAGATCGGGTTGACGGAGGAGATAGAGAAGATCCAAAGAAGAGATGCACGTTTCGTCACAGGATTATTTGGTAAGCGTTATAGCGTTACGGAGATGTTTAGCAAACTCAAGTGGCAGACTCTGCAAGAGAGTCGCTCTGCATCGCGGTGTAGCTTGCTCGTCAGGTTTCGAGAGGGTGCGTTTCTGGATGAGGTATCGAATATATTGCTTCCCCCTGCTTATACCTCCCGAGGAGAACACGAATGTAAAATTAGATTCGAGAGCGCACGGAGGCTTTCAGACCGTTCTTCCCGCGAACCATACACGACTGGAACAGAAAAGGGAGGTAATGACAGTGGCACAGAAAGTGCCCTCCGCCCGCCCAGTTGTTGGGTGCCTTGCAGATTATAAATGAAGATGTAGATGTAGATGTAGAATTTGCATCAGGAATCTATACATCAGGCCCCATGTAGACATCTCTACAGGCGAGTAACATTTGAACCACTGTGTGCTTGGAACATTTCCTGTGAGTCCAGTAGTTTTTTTGATGCACAACTGCAGGTTTACTGTAACCCTTGGACCTACACATTGACGATGAAACACAGTAATTGCATTGGGATTCAATAAAACAGGCCCACGTAGGCTACTGTATAGGCGAGTAACACTTAAACCAGTGTGTGCTTGGAACCTTTCCTGTCAGTCCAGTACTTTTTTCCGATTCACAACTTCCGGTTTACTGTAACCCTTGGCCTTCGCATTGACGACGAAACACGGAAATTGAAGCGGGATTCAATACAACATGTCACATGCCGGCTTCCGTCCAGGCCAGTAAATTTGAACCAGAGTGTTTATTTGGAACGTTTCGTGTGTGAGTCCAGTAGTTGTTTCCGATGCACAACTGCAGGTTAACTGTAACCCTTGGAGCTTCACATTGACGACGAAACACCGAAACTTCATAGGGACTCAATTCAACAGGCCCCGTGCTTCTCCTGTCCAGGAGAGTACACTTCAACCACTCTGTCCTTGGAACCTTTCCTGTGAGTTCAGTAGCTGTTTCCGATGCACAACTGCAGTTTTACTGTAAGCCTTGGACCTTCACATTGACGACGAAACACAAAGTGGCATCGGGATTCAATACAACAAGTGCCATGCAGGTTTCTGTCCAGGCGAATAACATTTGAACCAGGGTGTGCTTGGAACCATTTCTGTGAGTCCAGTAGTTGTTACCCATGCACAATTGCTGGTTTAGTGTAACCCTCGGACCTTCACATTGACGATGAAACAGAAATTGCATCGGGATTCAATACAACAGGCAATATATTGGCTTCTGTATAGGCGAGTAACACTTGAGAATTTGTGTGCTTCGAACCTTTCCTGTGAGTCCAGTAGTTGTGTCCGAAACACAAATGCAGGTTTACAGTAACCCTTGGACCTTCACATTCACGATGAAGCACAGATATTGCTTCGGGATTATATACAACAAGCACCTGGAGGATTCTCTCCAGGCGAGTAACAATTGAACTGTTCTGTGCTTGGAACCTTTCCTGTGAGACCAGTAGTTGTTTTCGATACACATTTAACGGTTTACTGATAGCCATGGACCTCCAAATTTACGACTAAACACAGAAATAGCATCAGGATTCAATACAACATCTCCCAGGCCGCCTTCTGACCAGGCGAGTAGCATTTGAAGCAGTGTGTGCTTTGAACCTTTCCTGTGAGTCCAGTAGTTTTTTTCCGATGCACAACTGCCCGTTTACTGTAACCCTTGGACCTTCACATTGACGATGAAATACAGAAATTGTATCGAGGTTCAATACAACATGTTACAAGCCGGCTTCTCTCCAGGCGAGTAACATATGAACCATTGTGTGTTTAGAACCTTTCCTGTGAATCCAGTAGCTGTTACCGAAGCACAACTACAGGTGTACTGTAATCCTTGGACCCTCACATTCACGATGAAAAACAGAAAATGCATCTGTATGTAATACAACAGGTCCGATAACGGATTCTATCCAGGCGAGTAACACTTGAACCGGACTGTAGTTAAAACCTTTCCTGTTAGTGCAGTATTTGTTTCCGATGGACAACTCCAGATTTAATGTTACCTTTGGACCTTCACATTGACGACGAAAGACAGAAATAGCATCCGGACTCAACACAACCGGCCCCATGTCTGCTTCTGTCCAGGCGAGTAACACCTGAAACGGCCTCTGCTTTGAACAATTACTGTTAGACCAGTAATAGTTACCGAAGTACCCATGCAGGTTTACTGTAACCCTTGAAATTCCACATTGTCGATTATACAGAGAAATTGCATCGGGATTGAATACAACAGGCACCATGTCGATTTCTGTCCTGGCGAGTAACAGTTCAACCGGTCTTCGCTTTAGACCTTTCCTGTGAGTCCAATTGTAGTTTGCGATACAAAACTGCTGGTTAACTGTAACCCTTGGACCGTCGTATTGACGATGATACACAGAAATTGCATCGGGATTCAATACAACATTCACCATGCTGACTTATGTGCAAGTGAGTATCACTTCAACCGGTCTGTGGTTGGTAACTTTCCTGTGACTCCAGTAGTTGCTTCCCACGCACAACTATAAGTTTACTGTAACCCTTGGACCTTCACATTGAGGATGAAACACAGAAATTGCACCAGGATTATATTCAACAGACCCCAGGCCGGCCTATGTCCAGGTGAGTATCACTTCAACTGGTCTGTGCTGGGAATCCAGTGGTAGTTTCCGATGCACCACTGCAGGTTTGCTACATCTCTTGGACTTTCACATTGACAATGACACAGAGAAACTGTATCGGGAATGAATACAACTGGCACCATGACGACTTCTATCCAGGCGAGTGACGCTTCAAAGGGCCTCTGCTTGGTACCTTTCCTGTGAGCCTACTACTTGTTTCCAATGGATAACTGCAGGTTTACTGTAACTTTTGGACCTTCACATTGACGGTGAATCCAAAGATATATCATCGAGATTCAATAGAATTGGCCCCACCACGTCTTCTGTCCAGGCGAGTAAAACTTCAACCGGTCTGCGTTTGGAACCTTCCCTGTGTGTCCAGTAGTTGTTTCCGATGCACAACTGAAGGTTTACAGGTTTACGGTAAACCTTTGACCTTAACATTGACGTTGAGACACAGAAATTGCATCGGCATTCAATACAACATGTCGTATGCCGGCTTCTGTCCAGGCGAGTAACACTTCAACTTGTCTGTGCTTGGAACCTTTCCTGGGAATCCAGTAGTAGTTTCCGATGCACCACTTCAGGATTACTGTAACATTTCGACCTTCACATAGACGATGAAACACGGAAATTGCATCTGGATTCAATGTAACAGGCCCCATGCCGGCTTCTGTCTAGGCGAGTAACCGTTCAATCGGTCTGTGCTCTGAACCTTTCCTGTGAGTGAGGTTCTTGTTTCCGATAAACTACATCAGATTTACTGTAACCCTTGGAATTTCACATTACGACGAAACAAATAAATTGCATCGGGGTTCGATACAACAGGCCCCATGCCGGCTTGTGTTCATGCGAATAACACTTCCATTGGTCTCTGCTTGGAACCTTTACTATGGATCCAGTAGTTGTTTCCGATGCACAACTGCTGGTTTGCTGTAACCGTTGGACTTTCACACTGACGATGAAATATAGAAATTTCATCGGGATTCAATACAACAGGCCCCATGACTGTTTCAATCCAGGCGAGTAATAGTTCGACCGGTATCTGCTTGGGATCTTTCCTGTGAGTCCAGTAGTAGTTTCCAATGCACATCAGCAGGTTTACTGTAACCGTTGAACCCTTCCCATTGACGATGAAACACAGAAATAGCAACGGTATTCAATACAACAAGCCCCATGCCGACTTCGGTCAAGGCGAGTAACTTTTCAGCCGGTCTGTGCTTTGAACCTTTCCTATGAGTCCGGAACTTGTTTCAGATGCACAACTGCAGCTTTACTGCAATCGTTGAATCTTAAAATTGACGATGAAACACATAAATTGAATCGGGATTCAATACAACAGGCCCCATGCCGGCTTGTGTTCATGCGAATAACACTTCCATTGGTCTCTGCTTGGAACCTTTACTATGGATCCAGTAGTTGTTTCCGATGCACAACTGCTGGTTTGCTGTAACCGTTGGACCTTCGGACAGACGATGAATTACAGAAATTGCATCAGGATTCAATACAAAAGCGCCATGCCGGCTTCTGTCCAGACGAGTAAAACTTCAACCGGTCTGTGCTTGGAACCTTGCCTGTGAGTCGAGTAGTAGTTCCCCATGCTCAGCTGTAGGTTTACTATAACCCTTGGATCTTCACGTTGACGATGAAACGCAGAAACTGAATCGATTCATGACACCAGGCCCCATTCCGCCTTCTGTCCACGCGAGTAATGCTACAACCGGTCAGTGTTTGGAACCTTTCCTGTGAGACCAGTACTTGTTTCCGATGGATAACTGCAGGTTTACTGCAACCCTAGGACCTTCACATTGACGATGAAACACGGAAATTGCATCAGGGTCATTACAACGGGCACCTTGATGACTTATGTGCAGGCGAGAACGCTTCAAATGGTCTGTGCTTGGAACCATCCAGTTAGACCAGTAGTAGCTTTCGATGGACCACTGCAGGTTTACGGTAACCCTCGGAGTTTCACATTGACGATCAAACACATAGATTGCATCAGGATTCAATACAACAGGCCCAATGCCGGCTTCTGTCCAGGCGAGTAACACTTCAACCGGACTGTGCTTGGAACCTTTAGGGGGAATCCACTGGTAGTTTCCGATGCACCAGTACAGGTTTACTGTAACCATGGGACCTTCACTTTGACGATGAAACACGGAAATTGCATCGGGATTTAGTGCAACAGTCCCAATACCGGCTTCTGACCAGGCGAGTAACACTACAACTGGATTGTATTCGGAGCGTTTCCTGTGAGTCCAACTGCAGAATTACTCTAATGCTAGGACCTTAACATTGACGATGAAACACAGAAATTTCATCGGGATTGAATACAACAGGCACCATATTAACTTCTGTCCAGGCGAGTAACGCTTAAAACTGTCTCTGCCTGGAACCTTTCCTATGAGTCAAGTAGTAGCTTGCGATGCACCACTGCAGGTTTAATGTAACCGTTGGGCATTCACATTGACTATGAAAGACAAAAATTGCATCGGGATTCAATACGTCAGGTACATGCTGACCTATGTCAAGGCGAGTTTGTATCAAGCTGTGCTTGTAACCTTCCCTAGGAGACCAGTAGTAGTTACCGATGCACCACTGCAGGTTTACTGTAATCCTTGGACTTTCACATCCACGATGAAACACAGAAACTGAATCGGGATTGAATACAACAGGCACCACGCCGACTTATGTCCGAGCGAGTAACGGTTCAAACGGTATGTGCTTTTAACCATTCCAGGGAGTCCAGTAGTAATTTCCGATGCACAACTGCAGATTTACTGTAACCCTTGCATCATCACATTGACGATGAAACACAGAAAATGAATCTGGGATTCAATACAACAGGCACCATTCTGCCTTATGTGCAGGCGAGTAACTCTTGAAACGGTCTCTGTTTGGAACATTTCCTGTGACTCTAGTAGTTGTTTACGATGGATGACTGCAGGTTTACTGTAACCTGGGGCCTTCACATTGACGATGAAACATAGAAATTGCATCGGAATTGGATACAACAGGCACCATGCTGACTTATGTGCAGGCGAGTAGCGCTTCAAACGGTCTGAGCTTGGAACCATTCCTGTTAGACCAGTAGTAGTTTCCGATGCACCACTGCAGGTTTGCCGTATCCTTTGGTTCTTCAAATTGACGATGATACACAGAAATTGCATCGGGATTGAATACAACAGCCACCTTGCCAACGTCTGTCCATGCGTGTAACGCTTCAAATGGTCTCTGCTTGTAACCTTTCCCGCGAGTCCAATAGTAGTTTCCGATGCACAACTGCAGGTCTACTGTAACTTTAGGACCTTCACATTGACAACGAAACACAATAATTGCATCGGGATTCAATACTCTTTCCTTTAAAACTTGTCTCATAGCGCCGGTAGACAGATCATATAAAACGCATCTGACAGTACAGTTTCAGACTTGAAACTTGATAAAATCAGTCTCCATGTCTTAACAGAGTGACATCGTCAGGTGCAAAATTAACTTCGGCAGCCGCTCATAGGAATGTGATGGGATAATTATTTTTTTCCGGTATGTGCTGTCCCATTTAATTCAGACATCTACGAAGGCTATTTTACTATGAAAGTGAAAAGAAAATGATTCTCGTGAACGTCCCCTGGTTCCAAACGCCCTATCTGCTTTCAGTGTAGAAAACCACATTAAAGACATATTTAAAAATTTTGGCACCAGCGGTATTTGCGCTTTTTGAGTTTCTTGCACTGGGGTAATAGATCAGTTAGAGACAAATTAAATGGTAAATACCTTTTGTAGATCTGACAATGAATTCAAGAGCATATGTCAATTGAATACTTTTGTACAGTTGTCGCGGCGATTTGAATAGCGTGAATTAGCGCCGCCGGAGCAAACTAAGCATGATGTTTATGCCAGCGTACACAGAAAATGGTGTAAACTTACGGGCACCACGCCACTCTAATAGGCCCAATAACTACGCGTTTGTTTACGCATCCAATGGCAGACGTGTTTGTCAGTTAAGTCATTGAACTTCTCACATACAGTACTACTGTTTAGCACAAAAAATTACCTTGCACCGTTTTAAAAAAAAATAGCGACGTCGTTCTTTTATAGAACAGTCATCTAAGTTATATTTCGTAGTGTCAGCAGAGAGTGCAGTTGGCAACAAACAAGCTTTGTCTCAAAATACCTTTCGTCCCA
Source organism: Schistocerca piceifrons (assembly GCF_021461385.2). NCBI lineage: Eukaryota > Metazoa > Arthropoda > Insecta > Orthoptera > Acrididae > Schistocerca > Schistocerca piceifrons. The sequence goes on along the minus strand of NC_060144.1, from coordinate 69,246,850 downwards.
TCCAGATTAACTTAATTCTTATGCAAGTAAGGAGGGTTTTGTAGGCTTTGTTACTGTAAACAAAATCTTCTATGTTTTTTGGATGTGTCACGTAATTCTTCAATTTCTTCTTCACAATCGGCGTTTCGCTCTTTACTAACAGAACGCTGCTCAACACTAGTGCTAGATTCGCTTGTTAAAGGGAGTTTTACCATATTTGTTCTGAAGAAGTGGGGTTATAGGACAACCTTCCTCCATCTGTTATTGTTGGTCTATCGTCAGTGTCTATACAGCTGTCTGTATTACCTGCACGCTGTAACCAGGTATTTCCTTTCTTGTTCGAGGAAATACAGGACGCTTGAGGCCTATAATAGCATCATCTCTATTGAAATTAGTTTTATCCTTAGACATCCTAACTGCTCGAAATGCGGCAAGCTACAGTGAAGTGCCAAAGAAACTGGTAGACCTGCCTAATATCGAGTAAGGACCCAGTGTGCGCGCAGAAGTGCCGCAACACAACGTGGCATGGACTCGACTAATGTCTCAAGTAGTGCTGGAGGGAACTGACACCGGGAATCCTGCAGAACTGTCTATAAATCTGTAAGAGTACGATGAGGTGGAGATCGCTTCTGAACAGCACGTTGCAAGGCATCCGAGGTACGCAGGGGAGTTTGGTGGCCAGAGTAAGTGTTTAAACTCAGAAGAGTGTTCCTGGAGCCACTCTGTATCAATTCTGGACGTGTGGGGTGTCCCGTTGTCCTGTTGGAAAATGTCCAAGTCCGTCGGAATGCCCAATGGACGTCAATGGATGTGGGTGATCACACAGGATGCTTACATACGTGTCACCCGTCAGAGTCGTATTTAAGCATATCAGGAGTCCCACATCACTCCAACTGCACACGCCCCACACCATTACAAAGCCTCCACCAGCTTGAATAATCCCGTGCTGACGTGCATGGTACATGATTCATGAGGTTGTCTCCATAACCGTACACGTCCATCTGCTCAATATAATCTGAAACGAGACTCGTCCGACCACAAAACATGTTTCTAGTCATCAATTGTCCAATGTCGGTGTTGATGGGCCCAGCCGAGGGGTAATGCTGTGCGTCTGCAGTCATCAAGGGTACACGAGTGGGACGTCTGCTCCGAAAGCTCATATTGATTATGTTCATAGCACTGCAGTGAAATCTGCAGCAATTTGCTGAAGAGCTGCACATCTGTCTTGTTGAACGATTCTCTTCAGTCGTCGTTGGTGCCGCTCTTGCAGGAACCTTTTCCGGTGGCAGCGATGTCAGAGTTTTGATGTTTTACCGGATTCCTGATGTTCACGGTACACTAGAGAAATGATCGTACGGGAAAATACCCACTTCATCGCTTCCTCGAAGATGCTGTCCCATTACTCGTGCGCCGACTATAACACTCACTTTCAAACTCAAATAAATCTTGATAACCTACCACTGTAGCAGCAGTAAGTGATCTCACAATTGCACCAGACACTTGCTGTCTTACATAATCGTTGCCGAATGCAGCCCCGTATTGTGCCTGTTTACATATCTCTGTATTTGAATACGCATGCCTATGCCAGTTTCTTTGGCGCTTCAGTGTATTTCCCCTGCTTTTCTCGCTCCTTATGAAACCAATAAAGGAAGGCGGGAAATACATTGGTTCAGTTTACATGGACGATGCTTATTTAAGTGCATCGAATCGCAAGAACTGTACGTACTGTACCCACTGGACTCGCTTTCGGGAGGACTACGGTTCAATTCCGCGTGCGGCCATCCTGATTTAGGTTTTCCGTGATTTCCCTCAACCGCTCCAGGCAAATGCCGGGATGGTTCCTTTGGAACGGCACGGCCGACTTCCTTCCCCATCCTTCCCTAATCCGATGACACCGATGACCTCGCTGTTTGGTCTCTTCCGCCCCAAACAACCCAACCCGTACTGTACCCTTTCTAGCCTCATTTCTTTTCGTTATGTCTTGGTGATGGAAGGGCCTGTTTTTGGCTGACTTTTGTGAGTGTGGGTAGGCAGAGTGCCTCGTATCTGGGGTACGGTGGAAAGACTGCTACCAAAAATTAGGTGTATATGAACTCAGAGTGGTGTACATTTTTGTACATTTTCCAATCCTGTGGTCGTATCTCGAAATCGGATAAGACATGACCTAGAGGAGAGCATTTTGAGGTGGGTGCCGTGACTCCCCAGTCAGCGTCACAGAGATTTTGCTTGATGTTTTTTCTTATTTTCAATATTTCTTCTGCTTTTCTCAGGTGCTCGCTGGAAGGTGCAGTGCTTTGAGACTCTATGTTTTCTTTATGTGCGTCTGTTATATAGGTCGCAACAGGAAATCATTTTGTTTGCGTTTGATTTTATCCTCTAGTTGAGAAAGTACTATCCCACTATATCTAGACCCTCCGTTAGGATTTCTTCTGACTGTTTAGTTGAGTACAACTTGTTGCAACAGTAACCAGTCGTCGGTGTAACGTAGCATCCATGATATTGTTTTTGGCGCATCTGCAACATACAAGCTGAAGAGAAGTGTCGTAGTGACTGACACTTGCGGTAAAACGTTTTTCTTTTTTTTTTATTTTATTGTATAGCGTCTGATCTCATGACTACTTGGAACGCTCATTCGTTTAGCATACTACCTACGAGTCGATCGGTCGGTCTACAACGAATTACGTGAAGAAGCTTTTAGATCTATCCTTTTCTCCACATTGTGTAGCCAGCAGTATAAAATAAAATTCTATCGTGGCAAATGACTCCAGGGATGAAATAAGTTGTTTCCTTCACGAGAAAATATTGAAATTATGTTCTGCCGTTGTGAAAAAGGAACTCAGAAGTGCTTATCTGTGAAAGATGTCCCCTACTAACAATTTCTTTAAGACCTATCCACATATGTTCAGTATTTTCTGTATAATGAAAGTTGTCATCTGTAAAAGTAAATCAGAGTTCTCGTAGTTGTGTATGGACAGCAAGCAAAGAGGTGTTCCACAAGAGCGTAGTATTCTAACAGACCACACGCCGTCGGCATCGCTCGGCGGAGTTAAGTCAATCAGGACAGCCTCTAGCGTGAAGTGGGCGGGAGTGTCGCTTGTGTTTGCACATGATATCTGGGCCGGCTTCTTTGTCAGCATCGCTTGCCGCGTCGCTACGGGCCGATATTAATATTTATTGTGCACCGGGGGCGGTATTGCCGGGCGTCCCGATTATCGGAGGAGCTGCAGCCTGCCGCCGGCAGATGGCAGTGTAAACAAGGAGGCGAAGCGGGCCCATCCCCGCCGCGTCGCCTCGGCCTCGCGCGATATTGGGTCTGGGGGTGGGGGTGGGGGGTTGGGGGTGGAGGTTGAGGGGCTGGGGTTGGGACGGCAGCTCCAGCCTGCAATATCGTTCACGGTCCGCGCTGTCAACACCACGCAGCAGGAGCGGCGGCGGCGGCGGCACGCACTCAGGGCGAGATGAAGCGCTGGTGCCACCACACTACACCTCTGCAGCTATCACGCTAACTGCCGCCAACAAGAGCGGCCTCAGCACCGTTTGCTTACATACTTACCGGCAGACGAGACACGGAGAGCGTCTACGACACAAGAGGCAAAGACAAGTGTCGGTTTCTCATTTCCTATCAACGTGCGGCCACTAGAGATCAGGGAAGATGGGGGGCAGATTAGTAACACAGGCGTTCTTGTAGAAGCTATGGTACTGTACGTTGGCTTCTCGTAAGGTTTTAGTTATGACAGCGAAAAATTCACATAAGTAACCAATTTTTGAACGTTTCTTAAAGGCGAGTGGCAAGATCTGTTACATATTTTGCAAAATGTGTTACCGTTACAAGGAAGCGCCAGAGAAACTGGTGTAGGCACACGTATTCAAATACAGAGATATGTAAACAGGCAGAATATGGCGCGCTGTGGTCGGCTATGCCTATATAAAACAACGAGTGTCCATCACAGTTATTAGATCGGTTAGTGCTACTACAATGGCAGGTTTGAACGTGGTGTTATAGTCGACGCACGAGTGATGGTACACAATATCTCTGAGGTAGGGATGAAGTGGGGATTTTCCCCTACCACCATTTCACGGGTGTACCTTTAATATCAGGAATCTGGTAAAACATCAAATCTCCGACATCGCTGCGGCCGGAAAAAGATCCTGCAAGGACGGGACCAACAAGAGAGTCGTTCAATGTGACAGAAGTGCAAGCCTCTCGAAACTTGCTATAGATTTCAGTGCTGGGCAATCAGCATGTGCCAGTGTGCGAAACATCATCGATATGGGCTTTCGGAGCCGAATGCCCACTCGTGTACCCTTGATGACTGCACGACACAAAGCTTTACGCCTCGCCTGGCCCTGTCAACACCGAAATTGGACAATTGATGACTGGAAACATGTTGCCTGGTTGGACGAGTCTCGTTTCAAATTGTATGGATTGACGTGTACGGACATGAAGACAACTTCGTGAATCCATGGAGCCAGGCTGAGATTCACTGGGAGTGTCCTTAGAAAATGCAGTCCATTAACAAAGGAAGTGGCCTATACAACACTCGATCGGCCTATAATTGAGTATTGCTCATCAGTGTGGGATCCGTACCAGGTCGGGTTGACAGAAGAGATAAAGAAGATCCAAAGAAGAGATGCACGTTTCGTCACAGGGTTATTTGGTAAGCGTCATAGCTTTACGGAGATGTTTAGCAAACTCAAGTGGCAGACTCTGCAAGAGAGGTGCTCTGCATCGCGGTGTAGCTTGCTCTCCAGGTTTCGAGAGGGTGCGTTTCTGGATGAGGTATCGAATATATTGCTTCCCCCTACCTATACCTCCCGAGGAGATCACGAATGTAAAATTAGAGAGATTCGAGCGCGCACGGAGGCTTTCCAGCAGTCGTTCTTCCCGCGAACCACACGCGAGTGGGACAGGAAAGGGAGGTAATGTCAGTGGCACGTAAAGTGCCCTCCGCCACACACCGTTGGGTGGCTTGCGGAGTATAAATGTAGATGTTGATGTAGATGTCCGCAGGAGGCTGGTGGACGCTCTCTAATTGCGTGGGATGTGTGCATCTGGTGTTATAAGGAGCCCCTAATTCGTCTAGATACGACTCTAAAAGGCGACAGGTACGTAAGCATCCTGTCCGACCGCCTGCATCCATTCATGCCATTGTGCATTCGGACGGACTTGGGCAATTCCAGCAGGATAATGCTATACCCCGCACGTCCAGAATTGCTACAGAGTGGCTCCAGGAACATTCTTCTGATTTTAAACACTTCCGACGTCCACCAAACTCCCCAGACATGAAGATTATTGAGCATATCTGGGATGTCTTGCAACGTGCTGTTCAGAAGAGATCTCTTATGGATTTATGGACAGCGCTGCAGGACTCATCGTGTTATTTCCCTCCAGCACTACTCCAGACATTAGTCGAGTCCATGCCACGTCCTGTTGTGGTACTTCTGCGTGTTCGCGGGGGCCCTACACGATATTAAGCCGCTGTACCAGTTTCTTTGGCTCTTCAGTGTATTATAACCATCTCTTCTGGTTTACAACATCTTCACAGTGTCTGTATACACGGAAACAAAGCATGAAACAACTTCAGATGCATAAATTCGGATCAGTTACCCGTAAGTGGTATAAATTAATACTTACAAAAGATTACACATCAGTCAGATGCCTTGACATATCATATCAATATGGCAATCCATATAATACTTGAACTGCTGATCTTCTACACTTCTGCGCTACTCGTTACTGTTTAGACATTCATATTTTTACACTATTTGTTCTATGCTGTAATTGTTTTCGTTTTCACTATAAACTTTTTGAAACTGACTTTTAATTATACAGTAAAAATTTTATTGTGGTCTTCTGTGTACAGTCAGTCTTTACAGTACCATGAGACAACATTAGTTACATCTCTTCTTTGCTTTGTTCTTCAGAACAAACGTCTATGGTTGGATGCTCTTTGATATATTTTCATTTAGCTGATGAACAATTTTGACTGTGATTTCAATTCGAACACACAATCTATTGTGCAAGGATAACTGGTTGTTTCTTAGATGTTCAGAAGTTCAGATGACGCAGTAATTATATTGATTCCTTGATTGTTCTAATATATTATAAGGTCGAAAGAATCTACCTCATCCCAGAGTTGTCCTACTGTCGGGGTTTTGCCCAGGAGAATTAATCTCAAGAATGTTATTGTCCAAAAACCATTGCCCTAGGGATGCTGCATTATGGGAGGTTCATTGTCACACGACCACCGTTACCGAAATCTTCCTCTGTTGTACGCAGTTCACAGTTCAGCAAACCGTGTTCATTTCCTTCTGCAGTCAGCGTTTTCTTAAGTGCAGTAGGGAACCACACTGGAACACGCCCATAATGTAAAGCAACCTCCTCTGTACTTCAGTGTTCACATCAGACATCCTGGCAGGCGACCTTCTCCATGCGTTTGCCAAATTCATAACTTACATCGCGTTATCACTGGGTATAGCGTGAGTCATCACTCCAAATCGATAGTTTCCTGTCCTCCAATGTTGCAGTGGGTCGTTCATTGCACCACGTCTAGCGTCAATTAGCGTTAGCTACAGAACTATGTGACTTACAGGAAGCCGCTACCTACCCACATTCGTTGTTCTAAAGAGACTGTTTGTAGCCCTCTGGAAGTCGTGATTCATTTCGCTGATTTAATGCGATTTTTTACAACTAGCATAGGCCGGCCGAAATGGCCGTGCGGTTAAAGGCGCTGCAGTCTGGAACCGCAAGGCCGCTACGGTCGCAGGTTCGAATCCTGCCTCGGGCATGGATGTTGGTGATGTCCTTAGGTTAGTTAGGTTTAACTAGTTCTAAGTTCTAGGGGACTAATGACCTCAGCAGTTGAGTCCCATAGTGCTCCGAGCCATTTGAACCAACCATTTGAACAACTAGCATGTCCAATACGCAGCCCTCCGTCTCCATCAGTACATGAACTTGATTTAACTGCGGTTATTCCTTCTCGCATCCATTTGAGAAGAGCATCACCCAGGCAGCTTTAGACGGGTTGAAATGTCCATACCGAATTTGGTACTCGGGTGACTTCCATGGACTAGAATGAAGTTTTCTGTTGGCAGCGGGGTGTGCGCTGATATGAAACGTCCAGGCAGATTAAAACTGTGTGCCGGATCGATACTCGAAACTTCGCCTTTGGAGGGCAAGTGCTCTACCATCTGAGCTACCCAAGCATGGCTCACGACCTGTCCTCACAGCTTTACTTCCGTCAGTACCTCGTCTCCTACCTTCCAAACTCCGGCACACAGTTTTAATATGGCAGGAAGTTTCGTATCAGAGCACACTCCGCTGCAGGTTGAAAACTTCATTATGGAGACATCCCTCAGGCTGTGGCAAAGCTATGTCTCCGCAATAGCCTTTCTTCCAGGAGTGCGAGTTGTGCAAGTTTTGCGGAAGAGCTTCTGTGAAGTCTGCAAGATAGGAGACGAGGCACTGGCGGAAGTAAAGTTGTGAGGAGCGGTCGTGAGTCGTGCTTGTGTAGCTCAAATGGTAAAATTTGTCCTGATCCCCAAAAACCCGGGACGTTTGCGGGTGGATCAGGCCCGCCCGATAACCCTCTTCAACTATGATTATAAAATAGTGGCGCGAGCGGTAAACAGCCGACTATCGGTATTGCTGGCCACCATCGTCGCGAGCCATCAAAGTTGTCTTTCGGGTCGTACTCTCCTGACTCCCGTTGCTCAATATCGTGATTTAATTTAGATTGCTTCCACCATTCCCGTGCCAAGAGCTTTGTTTTCCATTGATTTTTACCAGGCGTTTGACTGCGTTAACCATGGCTTCCTTACGCGAGTATTGACGACTGTTGGTTTTAACGATGCTGCACGACGGCTGTTTTAGCTAATTAGTGGTATTCGGGCGTCCATTGACGTAAATGGCCGTCTTACTTCCCCCATCGCGGTGTGTCAGGTCGTCCTTCAAGGGAGTCCATTATCTATGTCGCTCTACGTGCTTTTTCTGGAACTACAGCTGCTCGTATGTGTGTATGGTCGCTGTTGGGAGACAGGTCTATCGTTCGTTCATATGCTGATGACGTTATGGTTCTTCTCCGTACCCATGATGATATACCATTGCTGAAGGAAGTTTTGGATGCCTTTTGCCGTCTTACGGTAGCACAGGTTAATGACCAGAAATGTTGCTTACTCAATTTGCGAGGATTTGATGCTGTTGAAATTCCATGGGCTTTGAAGGTCACCCGATATCGATCGTTAAGTGTTATAATTGACAGTTGTCCGTTAAAGATGGTTCCGATAAACTGGAAGTCTGTTACGGATAAGATTCACGGAGCCATCATTGAACACGAACGTCGCTCCCTCTCACTTCTTCATAAGGTCCAGGCCACGGCAACGTATGTGTTAAGTAAGGCTTCTTTTATTGCACAAATCTTTCCACTTTCAGCGATGATGTACTGCAAGTTTCAAAGTTTAACTGGCAGATTTATCTGGCGCACCGTTTTAACATGTCTACGCGTCCCCCTCCCCCTTCCCAGTCACTTACAGGTCGCCTTCATGACTATATCCGACCGGCGAGTTTAACACCTCCAGTAGATATTGGTATGATTAGTTACAAACTACTGCAAGTTAAGGAAATTTTTCTTGAAGTCAGTTATTTAGGAGTAAATATCCTTTCCCAGGCGAATCTCTCCCTAAATTGCTGTTAACCCGCTGGCCAGTTCTTCATAGTATTCCCCCCGTGGAAGCCCTGTCGCCAGAAACGAATTGTAAGATTGTTTGGTCCAACGTTAGCCTCCCGATTTTCCCGACGGAAGTGGCGTCCTCGTGGTACCAAGTTGTTCTTGATACTGTACCTACCAACGTGCGACATTCTCGTATTGGCCTCAATGTGACGGATCGCTGCAATCGTTGCCATGAAACTGATACATTATATCTGTTGTGGTTGGCAAGAGAGCCAACACCGTTTTACTAAAGGAGGCCGAAATGCACGCGTTTTAGCTCACGCAGGCTGGCGTGAGGTCTGGAACATGACAAGGAAATTAGAATTTAGAAAAACGGACGTAGCTGGTGGAATACTTAACTTTAATCCATTAATGATGAACGTCGATTTTGACGGTACATGATTCACAGTATCAATAGTAATTGATAATGGCGCCTTGCTAGGTCGTAGCAAATGACGTAGCTGAAGGCTATGCTAAACTATCGTCTAGGCAAATGAGAACGTAAGTAGGCAGTGAACCATCGCTAGCAAAGTCGGCTGTACAACTGGGGCGAGTGCTAGGAAGTCTCTCTAGACCTGCCGTGTGGCGGCGCTCGGTCTGCAAGCACTGATAGTGGCGACACGCGGGTCCGACGTATACTCGCGGACCGCGGCCGATTTAAAGGCTACCACCTAGCAAGTGTGGTGTCTGGCGGTTACCCCACAATATCATTGGTTGATCTCCTGCAGTCATGGCCATTGGAGATGGCTTCGTCGACAACTGGGTTTTCTGCTCAGTTCGTCGGTGGCGTTTGTCTCCGAGGAGATTCTCCTGCGTCCCGATTCATCTTTCTTTCCCCGATCGAAGAGTAATACCATCAGGCGGCTTGTTGGACATTATGTCCGCTACGTGACGGTGAGTGTATATGTCGCAGATCCGTGTGCCTCTTCCCAATATATGGCCACAGCCCATAGGAAGAGGCTCAGGATGCCACGTTTGAGCCGTGGCTGGCTCATGCTATGCGCTGGATCAAACCTTCGTTGCGATTCTGTGTTTAGTCTCCCGCAAAATCGCGATTATGCTGTTATTCTCTCCCTTTCCGAGTGGCAGCAGAGGTGTGTATCGATATTCGCACCTTGCACTATCTTTGACTTGGCGCTTATAGTCAGCCGCTGGGAGATGCGGGCAGTCGGTCGGTTGGCGTGGAGCAGCGAGGAATTCTCCACAGGACGTAGTTTGGTCGGGGCCGCTGGTGGTCTCTACACAGTGTTGGAGTGCGTGGGGCTGCTACCATTGCTACGAGTCTGACTCACCGACCCTGGACACAAAAGCTGAGTTTTGATTTAATCTACCAGCAAGTCAAGATTGTTCACATTGTGTCGTTTGGAGTTCGTTGTCGGCTGCTGGGATATTCCCGCGAGCGACAACGTGGTCTTCAAGTTGGAAAATTCTAGCCACCCTCTGGCAGAGTTTCACTGTATTGGGTTATTTGAATTGAAGTGCACCAGCGGAATGTTCTGCCTTGTGGCCGTTAACGTTCCGGTTACCTGTCCTGGCCGTTGACGTAAATTTCAGACAGTGTAGTTTCCTCATCGTGTTGTTGCTGTCCAGCATGGTGTGTAACTTGACAGCTCCATGTATGATTGGTTGTGGGCGCCAATATCTTCTACGTTGTTCCGTTGAACTCCCAGTTGTGTGCTGGTCGGGTGAACCAGAGATTATCTTGTCAGTGGGTCCATTGACTGTGTGTCGGTTGGGTTGTCGTCGGCTCGACAATGGTTGGCTGGACTGCCTGTCTCACCTAAGCGAACGTTTGTGTTTGAATTCCAGGCCGACTCTCGAACATCTGAGCGCCCTTGGGTGTGCTGCCTCTTTTTAAATATTTTCTTGTTGCTTGTACTTGTATGGCTTGTAGCCGATTATTTTTTAATTTTTTAAATTAAGGTTGTTTTGCCCTTAAGGTGTAAGATTCCTTAGACCTTCAGCCTAACTTAAAGAACTGTTTCACGTAAGACCTTTGGCATTTTAAAAGTTTTAATGTTGTTGAATTTTGAGTGCTGGGCTTTCAGGCGATTTTGAGTTTGAGTTGTTTTGCTCTTAAGGTCTTCAGCCTAGTTCAAAGAACTGTTTCACTTAAGGCCTTTGGCATTTTAAAAATTTTAATGTTTTTAAGTGTTGGACCTTCAGCCGATTTTGAGTTTGAGTTGTTTTGCTCTTAAGGCCTTCAGCCTAAATTAAATAACCGTTTCACGTAAGGCCTTTCGTATTTAAAAAATTAATGTTATGGAGTTTTAAGTGTTAGGCCTTCAGCTGATTTGAATTTAACGTGTTTGCTCTTGAAGTCTCTGATTCTTTGGGCCTTCAGCCTAACTAAGGAACCGTTTTAAGATAAGGCTTTGCCTTTTAAATTTCTGTTTTGGTTTTGTTTTGCCTAATTAAGAACTTTTTTACGTATGGCCTTAGTGTTCGTTTTTTTTGTTTTTAATTTAGTCTTGTTTAGCCTTAAGTGTTGGGCTTTGAGCCGATTTTGAATTCAAATTGTTAGCTCTGAAAATCTCACATTGTTTGGGCCTTCAGCCTAAATAAAGAACTGTTGTAAGATAAGGCTTGCTTTTTAAATTTCTGACAATGCTTGCGTTTTAAGTTATTGGCCTTCAGCCGTTTTTAAACTGAAGTGGCTTTCAGCCAGTAATTAAGTCCCAAAGGTTAAAGCTACGTGTTTTAAAAAAATTGGGTTTTTGTAATGTTTGATCAAATAATAAAGTTGTATGTTGGAGTGTAACTGACAGCCCCTTATTTTGGCCCCTTTCCACAATGCAAACTACCTGTTCTGTCCTGTGGGTTAAGCCGGTTGTCTCAACGTTATCGGGTCAGGTATTCTCACCTGCCTCAAGATAACTGGGTGTTTGTGTTGTTCTCATCATTTCATCATCATTCATGGAAGGGACGAGATTGGACTGAGCAAAGGTTGGGAATTTGCACGGGTGCTGATAACAGCGCAGTTGAGCGCCCCACAAACCAAACATCATCATCACCATCATCGTCATCAACAACATTATCATGAGCTTTTTTCTAACATGCTGTTTCTTTATTTTCATCGACAAGGAGTTGGCTGAGTTGAAATCACCCCTTTTTATGGACACTCTTGTTTGGATTTAAATGTAACATAATGTAGAGGTGACGGAGGAACGAAGGCGTGGGCACGTTAAAATTAACACCATATTCCTCCATTACGTTTTTCTGATGTAATCCTTTTGTTTTTGTGGAAATGACTTCCATTTTCTTATCTTAATTGATTGCCTAAAATAAGTACTTTGGAAGAAAAAAAAAAGAAATAGCGGCAAGCGTTGCCAAATGTAAACTCGAATCGTGAGTTCGAGTCCACGTGTTGCTTTATGTTTAAATCCGAATTGTGGCTGTCCCGAAAAGGTATCAATTTGATGGAACCTTAAGAATGTTAAAAAAGAAAAAAGGTGGCTGGCGTTGCTACTTACTTGGATCACGGGGGCCCGGGTTCGGATCCCGGCAGGATTGGGGATGTTTTAAAAAAAAAATGGTGATCGTCGTACATTCTAGACTTGTAGTCGGGTGTTCGCGTCCAATTTTTATGCCACATTTCGGCCCTCGTCTAGGGTTGTGAGTCTGATTGAGCATCGAGGATTAAAAAAAAGCGGTAGAGCACTTGCCCGTGAAAGGAAAAGGTCCCGAGTTCGAGGGGAAAAAAAAGGTAGAGCACTTGCCCGCAAAAATCAAAGGTACCGAGTTCCATTCTCGGCTCTGCACACAGTTTCAATCTGCCATGAAGTTCCATGGACTAATCCATGCTCTAAGTCAATGATCTCTATTAAGCAACCCATCCAACCCATTCCGTTGTTACCGCTTCTCTACTGACTACAAATACTTCTGAACTCGTTTTTTACTGGCGAATCAACTCCGCATTACAGCTGAGTTTCTGAGCTGAGTTTCTGAAGACATTGGATCAGATAGTTTATGTAACGACGTGATTAATACTTGATTTTTTGTAAGCAGAAATTTATACCAAGTGTGTATAATTGAATGTACTTCAAACATTTCTAAGTGTTTCATGCTTTTGATGTATATAGATACTGTGATGATAGTGTACACAGAAACACGTAGTTATAATAAAAGACAAGCGAGTCGCACATATAAAAAAGTAATTCTTCGTTTGTTTGCTGGTACATGTCTGCTGTCCTGATAGAACTCACATAAAATAACGTGGCCCCTGTACTGAAACGAATTCTCTTCGTGAGTCCTGGTTGATCCATCCTCTTCTTCCTTAGGGCCAGGTGCCCAGCTGGTGCCTCGATTTGTGTGCTAGAAGCGTTCTCATTGGTGCATCTTCACTAAGTAGCAGAGCACCACAGTCTTTGTGCTCCATATGTTCAAGGAAAAAATGGTTCAGATGGCTCTGAGCACTATGGGACTTAACATCTGTGGTCATCAGTCCCCTAGAACTTAGAACTACCTAAACCTAACTAACCTAAGGACATCACACACATCCATGCCAGAGGCAGGATTCGAACCTGCGACCGCAACGGTCACGCGGTTCCAGACTGAAGCGCCTAGAACCTCACGGCCACACCGGCCGGCTATGTTCAGGGAAAGATGATTGTAGTGAGGAATATATAATTATATACAATGCCTTTAAGTTGAAGTCGAATGAGGTAATTCCTGGTCTTGAGAGGCTTGTAGGAACCGCTAGCTATTCCACTCACACAACAATGGAGAACGGTTCACTGCTTTGGGAAAGATATGGAAGAAAATTCTATATTTCGTTCTCTTTTTTAACCCTCAGACTTGTTTGATGCATCCCGCCCCGTATTCCTCATCTGCACCAACCTTTCATCAGAGTAACGCTTGCAACCTCAATTATTTTCTAGATGTACTTCAGTTTGTGTCTTCCTCCACAGTTTTTACCCTTCGCAGCTCTCTCTAGCACCATGGAAATATTGCGTAATGTTTTAACAGATGAGCTATCATCCTATACTTTCTTCTTATCACGGTCTATCACGTATTGCTTTCCTCGTCGACTCTTCATACATTATCAGTCCATCTAATTTTCAACGTTCTTCTGTAGCATGACATCTGAAAGACATCGATTCTCTTCTGTTAAGTTTTTCCCACAGCCCATGAGTCACTACCATACAATGCCGTGTTCCAAACGTATATTTTCAGAAATGTCTTCCTCACTTGAAGGCTTATGTTTGATATTAGTAGACTTCTCTTGGCCAGCAGTGTCCTTTTTGCCAGTGCTAATCTGCTTTTTATGTCCTCCTTCCTCCGACCGTCATGGTATATTTTGCTGCCTAGATAGCAGAATTCCTTCACTTCATTTATTGCGTGATCACCAATCCTGATATTATATTTTTCTCGCTGTCCTCATTTCTGATACTTCTCATTGCTTTCGTCTCTCTTTGATTTACTCTCAGTCCACATTCTGCACTCATTATACTGTTTATTCCATTCAGGAGATCCTACTTACATAATATTGACAAATACGTTATCAGAGAAGGCATAAAACTTCCACGTGACACTTATTCCATACGTAAGATTGCCATTACCCTAGTAGAAACGTTGTACGCTGCACTATGTTCTTCTGGTAGTTTGTGGCTAGCCTACTTTTCCTTACTGCATCGTTTGTTTATGCGACTATTTCTTTTTGGGTAATCTAGTGAAAAAGTATTGACTTCGAAAGTGTATATTTGTCGAACTGTTGGTCATACCGATGAAACGTGTTAATACGACTGTTCGCAGTCGCATGAGCTGTAGCTTGTAAGTTATGCCATGCGATATATGGCATTGTGCGTAGACTTCATCTGTTTAACTGCACTTTCCCTAACATAAGATGGCCGTTCAGAACAAAGACCAATGGCTAATGTTGTACCATCTCCGTCCGAGAATCTGAGAAAATTATGGTTTTAGATAAAACGTGCAATCGTTAAGCAGTTCTAAAGCTTCTATTCAGTCACTCGTTGAGCAGTGTGGTGCGGCGGTAGAAGGTAGCGAAAAGAAAGCCGAACTTTACAATTTTGCATTCAAGAAATCGTCACACATGATAATTCTACAAACATGTGTTGTTTGGCCATAGCAAAGATCCTCGTATGGAGAACATCGTAACATGCAACCCTGGCGTAGAGAAACAACTGAAACAGCTGAAAACCAGTAAGTTATCACGTGCAGAAGGAAGGAATTCGGTTTTACACAGAATATCCTAAGGGCATAGTTTCTGAAAGTGGGGTCCACGAAACCCTGGGGGTCCCAGGATCTAGCCAAGGGGTCGGCGAAGCCTAAAAATTGAAATGTGCTGTAATATAGTTTAAAGCTGTTATGCAAGAAGTATATCTTCTGTTATTAAAAAGAAAGAAATTATAATATACACATACGTTTGCAAATTTAAATGTTTTCCTCCTTTACAAAATTTCTACCCTGAAGCCGGTGAACCGTTACATAGGACTACTTATAGTGAGTGAAATTCCTTCTTTGTTAGAGCACCTTTTCAAAAGCAATTGTACATTAACTGCACAGCGCCTCTGAATTTCGGCCGGCCGCGGTGGTCTAGTGGTTCTAGGCGCTCAATCTGGAGCCGCGTGACCGCTACTGTCGCAGGCTCGAATCCTGCCTCGGGCATGGATGTGCGTGATGTCCTTAGTTTAGTTAGGTTTAAGTAGTTCTAAGTTCTAGGGGACTGATGACCATAGATGTTAAGTCCCATAGTGCTCAGAGCCATTTTTTAAACCTCTGAATTTCATGTAATACATTTTCAAGTGCCACAAAGCTCCCACCACTACCACCAATTCCAGTTTCATTTTTCTGTTTTGTTTTCAATTTGTACTCACTCCTTCATATACAGAGAAGGTTTAGCAGCGAGAAAAACGTCTGAGAATTTGAAATGTGTTATGGATAAAGTAGCAAAACCTGTTAATTTTATTAAATCACATCCTCCAAATCCTCGACTTTTCACAGCTTTATGTGAGGAGATTGGCAGTGAACACACTCAACTTTTCACACATACTGAAGTGCGTTGATTCTCAAGAGAGACGTTTGAGCTGCGTGATGAAATGCGCTTCTTTCGTTTAGACAATCAAAATCGTTTTTCAGGTTGTGTAAAGTGGCCTATTTGCTGGATACTTTCTCCTTTCTCAACGAGGACAGTTGGACACTAAAGTCGACGCCACAATTAGCAAACTGCAGTTGCGAGCAGTACGAGCACAAGATAGTAACTGTTCATGGTGAAGAACACTCTCCTGAAGTGCAAAAAACACTTGTAGGACATTTGAGAACATTAGCTACAAGTTTTAGAGAATATTCCTCCGTCCCACAACCTGGTAATTGTTGAAATGAAAATGTTTTCACTAATGTAGAATCCATGATATACAAGATATGAAGCTCTGTGACACAGAACGAGAACAGCTGTTGGAACAATCCTGCGATACTTCACTAAAAATGTTTTGAAAAAAAATGAACTTCGTATATTTTGGTTGCGTATGCGCTGTTGGTATAAAGATTCAACTAAAAATGGAAACTTCGTCCACTGAGCAACAATTATGTCTCTTTGGAACAAATTATTTACTGCATTAAATTTCTACTTTTCTTAATCTTTTTCTTGTCAATTGTAATTGTAACTAACACTTTTTTTTAATATCATGTGAAATTTAAGACACCATGCAAGGGGTTCATATAACAGGGGGGGAGGGGGGGTCTGCGTTATCGGAAAGTTTGGAAAGCACTGACGTTCAGCATTGGCCCCTTGCTTAGTTAGCAGTTATCGAGAATCTCTCGACCAGTGTAAAGACCTAAGCAAGTGGAAGAAAGTACAGGTGGCTCCTGTATATAACAGGAATGAAAGAACTGACCCGTAAAATTATAGGCCAATACCCCTAACATCGTTTTGATACATAATTCGTGAACATATTCAAAGTTCTAGTGTAATCAACTGGAGTGCCAAAGAAACTGTTATAGGCATACGTATTCAACTAGAGAGGGATGTAAACAGGCAGAATACGGCGCTGCAGTCGGCAACGCCTATATAAGACAAGTTTCTGAAGCAGTTGTTAGATCGGTTACTGCTGCTGCAGTGGCAGATCATCATCATTTAAAAGGGTTTGAACCTGTTATAGTCGACGCATGAGCGATGAGACAAGGCATCTCCGAGGTAGCGATGGAATGGGGATTTCCCCGTACGACCATTTAGTGAGCGTACCGTGAATATCAGGAATCCGATAAAACATAAAATCTCGCTGCGGCTGGAAAAATATCCTGCAAGAATGGCACCAACGACGACTGACGAGAATCGTTCAACCTGGCAGAAGTGCAACCTATCAGCATAATGCAGCAGATTTCAATTCTGGTCCATCAACAAGTGTCAGCGTGCGAAACATCATCGATATGGGCTTTCGGAGCTGAAGGCGCGCTCGTGTACCCTTGATGACTACACGACACAAAGCTATACGCCTCGCTTGGGCCCACCAACACCGACATTGGACTGTTGATGACTGGAAACATGTTGCCTTGTCGGTCGAGTCTCGTTTCACGTTGTACCGAGTGGATGGACGTGTACGGGTATGGAGACAATCTCATGAAGCCATGGATCCTGCATGTCAGCAGCGGACTGGTCAGGCTGGTGGAGGCTCTGTAATTGTGTGGGGCGTTTGCAGTTGGTGTGATATCGGATCACTGATACGTTTAGATGCGACTCTGACAGGTGGCCCGTACATAAGCATCCTGTTTACCACCTGTATCCATTCACGTACAAATGGACTTGGACAATTCCAGCAGGACAATGCAACATCCCACACGTCCAGAATTGCTATGTAATGATTCCAGGAACACTCTTCTGAATTTAAACAGTTCTGCTGGCCACCAAATACCCCAGACATGAACATTATTGAGCATTTCTGGAGTGCCTTAAACGTGCTATGCAAAAGAGATCTCCACCCCCTCTTAAGGATTTATGGATAGCCCTGCAGCATTCATGGTGTCAGTTCCCTCCAGCACTACTTCAGACATTAGTCGAGTCCATGCCACGTCGTGCTGCGGCATTTCTACGTGCTCGCGGGGGCCCTTCACTATACTAGGCAAGTGTACCAGTTTCTTTGGCTCTTCAGTCTAAATTTCCTAGAGACCGAAAATCTTATGTCCACAAATCAGCATCTTTTTAGAAAGCAACTCTCGTGAGAAACAGCTTTCCGTTATCTTACATGATATACTGCGCTCTACAGATAAGAGTACGAAGCGGATTCCATGTTTTTAGATTTCCGAGAAGCATTTGCCACGGTGCCCCACTGCACAGTATTAACGAATATACGAGCATACAGAATATGTTTCAAGATATGTGTGTGGCGCGAAGACTTCTTAAGTAATAGCATCCAATACGCTGTCCTCGAGGGCGAGCGTGCTTCAAAAAGAAGGGTATCGTCAGGAGGGTCGCAGGAAAGTGTGATGGGGCCGCTCTGATTCCCTATAAACATAAATGATCTGAAGGACAGGTTGACTATCAGTCTGCGGTTGTTTGCTGTTGATGCTGTTGTGTACGGGAAGCTGTTGTTGTTAAGTGGCTGCAGGTGGTTATGAGACGATATGGACGAAACTGTAGTTGGTTTGATGAATGACAGGTAGCTGCAAATCTAGAAATATGTAAGTTAGTACCGAGGAGAAGGAAAAACAAATTCGAAAATTCTTAGTGTGCTGCTTCGTTTAAGTATCTGGGCGCAACGTTGCAAAGCGATATGAAATGGAACGAGCTTGTGAGGATGGTGATAGGGAAGGCGAATGAGCGTCGACTTTGGTTTATTTGGAGAATTTTGGGAAAGTGTGGTTCATCCATAAGGAGAGCACACGTAGCACGCTACTGCGACTCATTCTTGTGTATTGCACGAGTGTTTGGGGCCCGCACCACGTCGGATTAAAGGAAGCCATCGAAGCAGTTCAGACGCGGGAGGCTAGATTTGTCACCGGTAGATTCGAACAAAAGGCGAATATTACGGAGATTCTTCGGGAACTGGAATCGGAGTCCCTGAAGGGATGGCGACATTCTTCTCGAGGAACACCGTTCATAAAATTTTGGGAACACGGAATTTAAAGCCGACTGCAGAACGATTTTACTGCAGACAATATACATTTTGGCTAATGTCAACGAGAAATTAGGGCTGATACGGAAGCATGTAGACAGTTTATCTCTCGCTTTACGGAAATTTGTAGGGTACCCTCCGTTACCTGCCGTATGCTGGTCTGCGAAGCATGTACCTTGATGCAGATGCAGACCACGGTGTCTATTTTGGTAAGACCTAAGTTCTTTTATGCCCTACACATTGAAATCTTTACACCACAACAACCTCTGCACGCAACTAGAAGATGGAGAACAAAGTAGCCGAGACCACTGAAAAGGGAAAATAGCGCGAGATAATACGTTTTCTGCATCTGAAGGGAAACAACGCAGCAACAACCCTGAGTTGATGTAAGTGTACAGCAAAAAGGCACCATCACATTAGTTACGTCGTGCAGACCCTTCCTGTGTGATCGAGGAAGCCTGAATGACGAAGAAGGAAGTGGCACATCAACTCTCTGGGAAGAACTGAGAGTCGCAAGAGGAGTGGATGCCTTGGTACTGGAACACCGCCGTATAGTGGTAAGAAGTGAAAATCAATCCTGCATCAGTTATTCACATCGTGCACAACATTTTGAACATGACCAAAGTCACCGCCATCTGGATTTCACGACTGCTCACAACCGTGCTAAAACACACACACACACACACACACACACACACACAGAGAGAGAGAGAGAGAGACAGAGAGAGAGAGAGAGAGAGAATTTCGCTTCAGCCTCGTTTAATTTTTCGTTCTCGCTCAGCGATCTACCATCAGAAAACTGGTTTGATGCATCTCTTCACACTACTTTATCCTGCGAATTTCTTGATCTCTGCATTTGTATTCCAACCTTCGCCCATGTAAACCGTCTTACTCTAGTTAAATCTTCACTCTGCTCCCCAATTTTTGACACAGATTTTTAGGTTAGTGCACCCCTCCATCATCACGTTGATCAGTTCTTGATGCTTCACAGTGAATCCCATCAACGACTACCTTATACAATAAATTTCTATTCTCTTCGGTTCTATTTAGAATTACATCGTTGGTCATTAAATCTCCATATCACATTTTCAGCACTTTCTCTACCGTCTATCTCAACTGCATCTATTCTCTTCTGACCTCAATTGTTTATCGTACACGTTCCACTTGCATACAAGCCTACACTCCATACAACTATCTTCACAAAAGACTTCCTAGCATTTAAATTTATCTTCGATGTTAGCAAACTCTTTTTTTTTTTAGGTATGGTTTTCCTTGTTATTTCTAGTCTGGTTTTTAAATCCTGCTTTCCTTAGCCATCGACACATATTTTGTTGCCAAAACAGAAAAACTAGTCTACCACTTTTACTGTCTCGTTTACTCATGTATCGCGTAATTCATTCCTTATATATTGCACTACCCTTGTTTTACATTAGCAGATGGTAATATTATAATGTCCATTATATACACGGTGCATTCATTTCAGGCGCTGTCCCAAATTCCTTGCCATCGTTCATAAAAGTATGATGTCACTGGCAAATCTCAAAAGTGTCTGTTTCTTTTCCCTCTTTTTCTTTTCAATCTAATAATTGCAGTCTGGTTTCTGTACAACCGGTATACGTCCTTCAGCTCCCTGTATTTTATCCGTGCTACATTCAGAGTTTCAAAGAGTGTTTTCCCGCCTACGTTTTCAAAAGCGTTCTCTAAGTGTACAAACGCTATAAACGTGGGTTTGGCTTTCTTTAACATAGCTTCTAGGGTCTGTAGTAGTTCAGCACTGCCTCGCGTGTTTCTGTCTTACACCAGGATCCAAACTGATCTTCCCCGAGGGCGGCTTCTGCCAGTTTTTTCCATTCTTCCGTAATTTTTTTTCGAAATTGTGGATTTCGAATAATTTAAATGTCTGTTCATTTCAGCCTCTGTGCATGTCTCCCACAGAAGACGACAAGATGTCATACATACCGAAGAACATGACCTAATTGGCCAAAACCTTGTCACCAAGGAAGCGTTAATGTTGATTACTGGCTTTTTTACTCATTTTATAAATCGAAGCCATACTGTTAGCAAAAATAACAGGGATGGAACTGTAGTGAATACAGATAAGTTGCACGCAGGATGCTACGCACGCAGTGATGCACTCCCTTCCGCTACGCACGCTGAAATAGGCGTTACGGCTATGGCACCGCATTCAGGTATCGATCGCTCAGAGACATGATTTCAATGTAACTAAATGAGAAGCACCGGTCGTCTTCGCAAAGGATTTCCCAGCACGAGAGCCGACAAAGTGAGGGTGGAAGCCGCACATCGGCATCTGGCGAATCCGCTTTGCTGTTTCGCTGTCAAAGAGAGTTGCGCCCTCATTTACTTGACAAGCAGGGGGCGCGCCCTTCAAAAGACCTTTGCATGTCACACAGAAGAGTTTGTCAGCATTTCATGAAAATGTTGGCTGCTCTGTGTTAAACTTCATATTCCTGTTACTGAACAGAACTTCATTTTGAAACGACTGCTTTCACCTCTAGACCACTTACCTTGCAACTCAAAATTTCACTCTCAAATAGCAGTGCACATTGCTTCATGTAATTCGTCGCAGACGCCGTCGATCACATCGCCTTTCGAAGGGGAATCGCGTAGGTATACTGCACATGTCGAATAGATCCTTAACCTTAATTTGTGTACACATATAGAAATACCGTTAAGATACATCAGGCCTTTGCATTTTTGCCTCAGAACTGAATTAAAATTAGAGCCCCAACAACTGGTTCTAAGCAAAAGCTTCCTAAAGATTTCCTACTGTTGTAAGATAAATGCTAGAACAGGAATTTTCCTAATTTGGACTTGCTCTGCCCCACTACCAGCTCCCCTCTTACTTGGCAGAAAACACTCTTTTTCTACAGGAAACGAACCTGTATTGATATTGCAATACGAAATCGTCACACCTCCCAAACAAACACAAGCATGCTACATTTAGATCCATGTTGACAAATGCATAAACCATCCCTTAAAAACGCTAAGCACTAACACAACATATAGATATCACCAATAGAATGGATATTCAGTAAAATAAAATGACAAACTATCCTACAAAACCCAACCCAACATAAGTAATAACAGCACTACACGAAAACAATTGACTCGACACAAACCTGCACATGCATTCTCTACTCAAACTCAGCATGCCGGCCAGAGTGGCCGAGCGGTTCTAGGCGCTACAGTCTGGAACCGCGCGACCGCTACGGTCGCAGGTTCGAATCCTGCCTCGGGCATGGATGTGTGTGATGTCCTTAGGTTAGTTAGGTTTAAGTAGTTCTAAGTTCTAGGGGTCTGACCTCAGAAGTTAAGTCCCATAGTGCTCAGAGCCATTTGAACCAAACTCAGCATCACCACGAACAGTCGAGCTGTTTAGAAACATTAATATGAAAGTAATTTCCTCCGCAAACAACAAACTTGGACACTACTTGCCTCACACAGTAACTATTAACACCCCACTCACAGGTACAATCGAATATATAAATTACAGTATAACGTTGCTCTGCTTAGGCAAATCAGGAAGGACTTTTCATATTGTGTTACAAACAACACACTGATGCTTTCTTAGCAGCTAACTATATGTTTGTTAACACACACACACTAAGTGACATCCACATAAATTAATTGTACAACACAATGAAACTAATCGTACAAGACTTGAACTGCCATAAAAATTATAAATACTGTTTCACAAAGAAAAATTTCCAGGTAACGTGTTAAATGAAATAGAGTTTAGCGCCACAGCATTTTCACCAATTTTAAAGGTTCATTTTTTCCAAGCAATCAAGTTTTTAATAGTTGCCACAATTTAAGAACGTAAGGTCACCATCTGATAACTGAACAAATAATTGAATTGTAGATGATATTTATGCGTAAATGCCAATAACTAGCACACCTGTATCATCTTAGACATAAGAATAGCCATATGTACACTATGTGATCAAAAGTATCCGGACATCCCCAGAAACATACGTCTTTCATATTAGGTGCATTTTGCTGCCACCTACTGCCAGGTACTCCATATCGGAGACCTCAGTAGTCATTAGACATCGTGAGAGAGGACAATGGAGCGCTTCGCGGAACTGGACTTCGAATGTGGTCAGATTATGTGGACCATCCACCCCTTCCAGTGCCCCCACAACCTCCAGCTTGTGTCATACATCTGTACGTGAGATTCCCACACTCCTAAATATACCTAGGTCCACTGTTTCCGATGTTATAGTGAAATGGAAATGTGGAGGGACACGTACAGCACAAAAGCGTACAGGCCGACCTCGTCTGTTGACTAATAGAGACCGCCGACAGTTGAAGAGGGTCGTAATGTGTAATAGGCAGACGTCTATCTAGACCATCACACAAGAATTCCAAACTGCATCACAATCCATTGCAAGTACAATGACAGTTAGGCGGGAGGTGAGAAAACTTGGATTTCGTGTTCGAGTGGCTGCTCATAAGCCACACATCACGCCGGTAAATGCCAAACGACGCCTCCCTTGGTGTAAGGAGCGTAAATATTGGACGATTGAACAGTGGAAAAACGTTATGTGGAGTGATGAATCACGGTACACAATGTGGCGATGTGATGGCAGGGTGTGGGTATGGCGAATGTCCGGTGAACGTCATCTGCCATCGTGTGTAGTGCCAACAGTCAAATTCGGAGGCGGTGGTGTTATGGTGTGATCTCCCTTGCCACCCACTACATCTTCCACAACCAGGCCCACTTCACCTTTACCCACCTCAGCACCCCCATTTAAGCCTCTCTTCTCCTCCTTCCACATCCTTCCACCCTCCACACACTGGTAAGCCAAAAGTATCGCCTCATCTACCGAAACATCTGCTCCTTTCCCTCCAACGAATATCTTTTCATGCATGCCCTGCCCCAGCACCAGATTGACTCCTTCATTATTAATGGAACCTTCCTCCACCCTCACCATGATGTCCACACCTCTCCCTATCTCCTTCACCACATCGACAACACCCTTCCCCTTGTGCGAGGTGGGGTCACTATTAGTCACCTCAAGCATACCTTTGTCTGACCACAACCCCTGTTCAATGATCTGACCATAACCTTCGTGCTCACCATCATTTTTCCTCTCTCACCATCACCTGTGTCACAATCTACATCCAGCAGCTCCTCTCTCCTACTATTTCAGCACACCTTCTCCTCCAGCTATACGATTGCTGCAGGCTGCCACCCTTCGGCGGTGACATCAGTTCCTTGCTACCCTCCAAGGTGACCTTGTTCCCCTCCCATAACATACTCATCCCAAAAGTGACTCCACCCTCAGTATCGTCCCCACTTCTCCAAACCTCCTTGGTCATATCACCACAGAAGTCCTATACCCTATTGGTTAGCGACAGCCTCCCTTCTCACCATCCCCTCAGCCCATCGCCCACCTTTTGCACCCCACCCTGCTGCTCATCCGAAGATCGTCCATGACTACCACCAAGCTCTCTGGAATGCCTACCGGGAATCCGTTGCCACCCAGATCAAAAGCCACCCACATACCTTTCAACATCTTGCTGACATCAGCCATGCCTAATCTTTCCTCCAGAACATCATCCTTGACGCCTTGGAGACCCACCTTATACCAAAGTTTTTGTGGACTGGCAAGACAGCCAATCCACTAGGACAGGAGGCCGAAGGGCACGCGTTTAAGCTCACGCAGAATGGTCTGGATCAGGACAAGGTCTTTATAGTAGCAAAAATAGTATGTAGCTTCTGGAATACTTAACTTTAATCCATAATTGGTGAACATCGGTCTGACGGTACATGCATCACAAGATAAATAGCAATTGATAACGGCGCCTTGCTAGGTCGTAGCAAATGATGTAGCTGAAGGCTATGCTAACTATCGTCTCGGCAAATGAGAGCGTAATTTGTCAGTGAACCATCGCTAGCAAAGTCGGCTGTACAACTGGGGCGAGTACTAGGAAGTCTCTCTAGACCTGCCGTGCGGCGGCGCTCGGTCTGCAATCACTGACAGTGGCGACACGCGGGTCCGACGTATACTAACGGACCGCGGCCGATTTAAAGGCTACCACCTAGCAAGTGTGGTGTCTGGCGGTGACACCACAAAAGTTATTCACCCTAACCACCCTACTCTTCCTCCACAAGCCATCCTTCTTCTCCTTGAATCCCACAGCCTCTACCGCTCCTTCCTCTGCACACTGCTCTGTCACCAGGAATTACAATGACACATACGTAACGTCTTAAGAGCAAAGAAACGCCAGGACTAGCGCAGACATATACATGACTCAATGCCACCCTCCCTGTCAACTCCTCCAAGTACTGGTCTGCCTCCCACCGTCTTACTGGTAGCCATCCCACCCCTCATTACCCCCTTCTCCATGACACCCCCCCCCCTTCCTGACAACATCAGTAACGCTAACCACTTTGCTTTTCACCTCTCCTAGGTCTTCTCCATTCCTGATAATCGCCACTTTACTCCCTCTTCCCCACAATTCTAGAACACACTGATAACTCTGTCCTGTCACGGCCCCCCCCCCCCTTGCCAGTACTTGGATTAGTTAGCCCCTCAGATTGAAACACTCCCATTACAGAACACGAGATCAAACTCCTACTCCATTCTAAACAAATCACCATCCCCGGTAATGACATCGTCACCTACTGCCACCTCAAGGAATCCCCCCTCCTTCCTTGCTGTCGTTGCTACCTTGTATAACTTCATCCCTTCCACTGACTTCTATCCAGACCTGTGGAAGACTTCCCATGTCCTGTTGTTCCCTAAAACCAACAAACGCCCTTCTGACACCTCTTCCTATCATCCCAAATGCCTCATCTCTGTGTTCAAAAATGGTTCAAATGGATCTGAGCACTGTGGGACATCAGTCATCAGTCATCAGTCCCCTAGAACTTAGAACTACTTAAACGGAACTAACCTAAGGATATCAAACACATCCATACCCGAGGCAGGATTCGAACCTGCGACCACAGCGGTTATGCGGTTTCTCTATGTTCAGTAAGGTCCATCCTCTCCTGACATATTCGTCACCACTTAAACCAGCTCTGCCTCGTTCCCCTTACCTAGTGTGGCTTCTGCCCCTCCTTCTCCGCCAATGACAAGCTTCTTAACCTTACCAATCTCCTTTTCCTCCAACTTCTCCCCTCTTTCCACTGTTTTTGTTTTCCTCGACCTCCAGAACACCTATGATGGTGTATGGCATCCCCAGCTCCTCTTTCAACTCCAGACCCACTCCCTTCCTATCGATTTCGTCCATCTTGTCACTTACTTCCTCTCCCATCAACCTTCCTATGTCACTCTCCACAATACCAAGTCCCATAAGCTTTATCCCCCTGTAGGCATGTCCCAAGGTTCTGTCCTTTCCCCTCTTCTCCTGTATTCTCCAGATACATCCCAACCTCCCCTGCCTGTTCACCTCCTTCAGTCTGCTGATGAAACTGTTTTACTGGACCTCTATACTACCCTTCAACAGTTCCACGTACCCTTCAAACACACCTCAACCAGTTCACCACTTGGTGCAACCAGTGGTTCCTTTGCATCAACCGTTTCAAGACCCAGGCAGTCCTGACAGAACGTACCACCTCTCCTTCCGGCTTCATGACTTTTACCTTACCATTTATGTTCGTCCTATCCAACTCACTCCTACCCTGAAATGTACTTGGCCTCCCTCTCGACCGTCAGCTCGCCTGGACTCCCCTTCTCCTTACAATCCAACACAAAGCCAAACCCATCGGGACCATCCGGCCGCCGTGTCATCCTCAGCGGAGGATGTGGATAGGAGGGGCGTGTGATCAGCACACCTGTCTCCAGGTCTTTATGATGGTTTTCTTTGACCGGAGCCGCTACTATTCGCTCTAGTAGCTCCTCAGTTGGCATCACGAGACTGAGTGCATCCCGAAAAATGGCAACAGCGAATGGCAGCCCAGATGGTCACCCATCCAAGTGCCGGCCACACCCGTCAGCACTTAACTCCGGTGATCTGATGGGAACCAGTGTATCCACTGCGGCAAGGCCGTTGCCTACTGCAGTGTAGTGCAAGAGCAAATGGGTTATAGGTGGCACGAGCTACGTAAGAAAATGTAAGCCAGTCTATTTTACAAGCATCACCTTGTGATATGTACAGTTTGTTCATAAACAGTAGCTACACTATTAAGAATACATTCACAGATATTTAGAATAAGTGCAGACACAACTACGCATTACATATAATACAGTTCATTGTTTGGCATAGGACTATGGACCTGTCACTGTCGCGATTTGCACACACAAAACAAATTTAGCAAATGCTGTACCATGCGTCTCTTCATCTTCAGTTGCTGTGTCTGTTTTAATTCATCTGGTAGTTTCTGTTGATTCAATTTCATTTTCACTTGCGGAATCGGTGTTGTATCCATCACTATGACTATCGCTATTCGAATTATGCTACTTCAAACATGTATGATCACCTCTGGCTCTTGTTCCAGTGAACTTTCTCTTGAAATATACTACTATTCAACTTTCTTTACGAGCTCACAGTTTTTTTTCCCGTCATCTTTTGTTATGGAAGCAATTTTTTCATCTATAAATTCTGATAACGATTCCATTCACAGTCTCACATTACGTTCGGAAACGCTGTTCTTGCCTGTTACCCGTATCAGCTCTATAGCTTTCTATTCTGGGTGCTATGGTATGGTACATCGTGTTCGATTAAAATACTATTTTATAAGCTATGAGGCCTGATTTGTTCAATTTGATCAGTGAATGTAACTGGGGTTTCGGAATGTCTTTGCGGGAAGGCATTTCCGTTTCTGTTAACCAGAACACCATTTCTCTGCTCCTGTTGTTGGAGCACGAGTCAATTGTTTACTGTGGTAAGGGGCGTTAATTATAACGAGGACAGTATGTGGTAGTAAATTAGGTATTAAAACTGTGTGCCCGACCGAGACTCGAACTCGGGACCTTTGCCTTTCGCGGGCAAGTGCTCTACCATCTGAGTTACCGAAGCGTGACTCACGCCCGGTACGAGGTACTGGCAGAAGTAAAGCTGTGAGTACCGGGCGTGAGTCGTGCTTCGGTAGCTCAGATGGTAGAGCACTCGCCCGCGAAAGGCAAAGGTCCCGAGTTCGAGTCTCGGTCGGGCACACAGTTTTAATCTGCCAGGAAGTTTCATATCAGCGCACACTCCGCTGCAGAGTGAATATCTCATTCTGGAAATTAGGTATTAATTTCTCCCTGAGCTAGTTTCCTCAATTTCGCAAGTCTATGTGGTTGTGATAATCCCTTATTTTCTAGAAGTATATAACACTTATGCATGCATTCGGTACAAAACTGCTCTCCCCGCCAGCATTGATGATGATAACTCTGTTTCCTTTCTAAACAGGCTTCAACAGGCTCTGTACTGGACTCCATCTGTAAGACGCTTTGTGACAGGTGTGAACATACATATAGACAACTAGATGGCACTCACGTCTGTACTCGGGTGCTTTTAAAGTAAGCAGTTCCTTTTGTCGTGATACTACGTAGTTCCAGGAGAATTTCTCGGTTTTTTGCCGTCTTCTTTTCACTTAATGCATAGACTGCGAAGAATTTTACGAAGTGTGTCAATCCTTCCCTCAAAAATTATTGAACTCTCTAACGTTTTACGAAATTCCTTCAAAAAGGGACTTCTTTTATCTTTGCTGTAGAAATTATTCACCACGCTACGAACGAATTGCTCATTAAAGTTCTCTAAACTGCTCTTCCAAGATTTTCTGGCCCCTCTTTATGAGGTGTTCTGTCTTGATTCGCCGAACAGAAGTGCACGGTACTTCACTTGCTTCTGCCACTCGTTTCAATGTGGTGCATCTAGTACAACTACTTTCTCCATAAACTAAAAGACTTTTGTAACGACTTAAAGAGTTTGTGTATGGAGAACTTTGCCTTTAACCTGCTTTGTACTAGTGGCATCCCCTCTCGCAGTCTTTACTAGTGGAACGCTCCGCTGACTCTAAAGCAACACTTCCGACGCAGGAGATCGACTGAGCAGGGTCTACTGCGAACTTTGTTTAGGGTGACCATGTATACTTGCACGGATTGTATGTTGTGTGGATTCGTTTGTCCACGGACTGTCAAAACAATGTTTTAACTGTAAACAAAGACTGACGCAGAAAAGCCTCATCAGTAGATGGTTTTTAAAGTTACTGCAATTAGGATGTTGATGGAGCGAAATGTGGGAAGGATTAAAACTGTTAGAACATAATATTCGCAGGAAAATTGTTAAGTGTTCCCACTCACACATTCAAGATCGCTAGTAGTGACGTGTAGGTTGTGTGCAACCAGCGCTAATGTTAATTGCACTTCTTTCATCAGCTCTGATCCGTTCCCGCATTTTATTCTTCACACTTCCAGTTTCTTGAGTCTTTTAAAATAATACCTGCCAAGACAGATTGTGAGGTTCTTGCAGGATCAGAATACCTTTCAGTATGCAATAGCATACTGTATCAGTTTGGCGACGCAGTAAACGAAAATCATATCTACTTTTTCGATTGTCGTAACGAATTTGAAAGTTTGAAAGGCTTCACGACCAATGTGTCTGATCGCTACAGGAGCACAGCACCGACTGGAAACACACGAACAAAAAAAGATACGGTACTCATGTACGTTGTGTGTTGGCTTACAATTTAATGGTGCAGTAGGGCAGCCGCGCGGGATTAGCCGAGCGGTCTAGGGCGTTGCAGTCATGGACTGTGCGACTGGTCCGGGCGGAGGTTCGAGTCCTCCCTCGGGCATGGGTGTGTGTGTGTTGGTCCTTGGGATAATTTAGGTTAAGTAGTGTGTAAGCTTAGGGACTGATGGCCTTAGCAGTTAAATCCCATAAGATACCACACACATTTGAACATATTTTTGCAGTGAGGCAGACTTCTTCGCAAGATCCCCTGAGAGCGGGATAGTTGTTTTCAGTACTGTTATCTTGTTACTACTTATGTCATTAAAGTTTTGATCGAAGACTCTTTCCAAGGCCATAACTACGTATAGAGTGCCATCAACAGTACGTCCGAGGCGTTTTTTGTTATCTCTTTTCTTGTAGCTCCATTTATTATTCGGGTATATCTCCTATCCAAATGGTAAACACGTTTTTAAAAGTCTAACAATGGATAACTTGTTACAATATAAACGACATTCTAAGACGTCTTTTTCATCTCTCCACAATTTGCCCTTTCTTCTGTAAGCTTCCTACAGTGACATTCCGTTTGGATAATCCAAACGCGTGGTCTCTGAGTGGCCCAATTCTAAGCTTTTGGTATGTTACCATTCTCGCTCTATACAGAGTGAGGCGACTGAGGTCATCCCAAATACATCTGGAACTAATACACATGTCGAAGTACGGTTTCAGCCAAGATACAGCCCACTATGTGACAAATTTTCAGGCGTACGCTCCCGAAATATGACTCCAACGTTTTTTGATGGCACGCAAATACTTCGTGCGTCCTAACTACAACGCATATGACGCCGTTTACGGAGCAGTAATAAAGATGCGGTCGTTTACAGCAGTGACCTCTACCTGTAGCAAGTGCTCCCATTTCGTCTTGAATCCAGAAAGATCCAGCACTCAAAGAAAGTCGCCCTGAGATGGACAAAAACTTAATTAAATGTAGTTGCCTATGGAAAAGATCGAGGGTAGTTAAATACTGAAAAGGCAACACCTTCGCGAAAGTTACTTCATTCAGTTTCAACAGAATGTCAGTTACTGCAATTCTCATAATGAAACGAACGATACATTTCGTTCGATTAAAGCAGGAAGATCTGCAGCGGATAGGCACTTGGTGCAGGGAGTGGCAACTGACCGTTAACCTAGACAAATGTAATATGTTGCGAATACATAGAAAGAAGAAGCCTTTATTGTATGATTATATGATAGCGGAACAAACACTGGTAGCAGTAGCAGCTACTTCTGTAAAATATCTGGGAGTATGCGTACAGAACGAAGTGGAATGACCATATAAAATTAATTGTTGGTAAGGCGGGTGCCAGGTTGAGATGCATTGGGAGAGTCCTTAGAAAATGCAATCCATCAAAAAAGGAAGTGGCTTACAAAACACTCGTTCGAGTATTGCTCATCAGTGTGGGATCCGTACTAGGTCGAGTTGACAGAGGAGATAGAGGAGATCCAAAGAAGAGCGGTGCGTTTCGTTACAGGGTTATTTGGTAAGCGTGATAGCGTTACGGAGATGTTTAGCAAACTCAAGTGGCAGACTCTGCAAGAGAGGCGCTCTGCATCACGGTGTAGCTTGCTGACCAGGTTTCGAGAGGGTGCGTTTCTGGATGAGGTATCGAATATATTGCTTCCTCCTAAATATACCTCGCGAGGAGATCACGAATGTAAAATTAGAGAGTTTAGAGCGCGCACGGAGGCTTTCAGACAGTCGTACTTCCCGCGAACCATACGCGACTGGAACAAGAAAGGGAGGTAATGACAGTGGCACGTAAAGTGCCCTCCACCACACACCGTTGGGTGGCTTAGGAGTATAAATGTAGATGTAGATTGTGCTCCGATGCTTAGGAAGAACACTTCTGCGAATCTTAACATGCACTCTAAAAGAAGAAGAAGAAATACAGGGTTATTAAGCGATTTCACAGCTCTACAATAACTTTATTATTTGAGATATTTTCACAATGCTTTGGAAACACATACAAAAACTCAAAAAGTTTTTTTAGGCATTCACAAATGTTCGATATGTGCCCCTTTAGTGATTCGGCAGACATCAAGCCGATAATCAAGTTCCTCCCACACTCGGCGCACCATGTCCCCATCAATGAGTTCGAAAGCATCGTTGATGCGAGCTCGCAGTTCTGGCACGTTTCTTGGTAGAGGAAATTTAAACACTAAATCTTTCACATAACCCCACAGAAAGAAATCGCATGGGGATAAGTCGGGAGAGCGTGGAGGCCATGACATGAATTGCTATTCGTGATCTCCACCACGACCGATAATCCATCGGTTTTCCAATCTCCTGTTTAAGAAATGCCGAACATCATGATGGAAGTGCGGTGGAGCAACATCCTGTTGAAAGATGAAGTCGGCGCTGTCGGTCTCCAGTTGTGGCATGAGCCAATTTTCCAGCATGTCCAGATACACGTGTCCTGTAACGTTTTTTTCGCAGAAGAAAAAGGGGCCGTAAACTTTAAACCGTGAGATTGCACAAAACACGTTAACTTTTGGTGAATTGCGAATTTGCTGCACGAATGCGTGAGGATTCTCTACCGCCCAGATTCGCACATTGTGTCTGTTCACTTCACCATTAAGAAAAAATGTTGCTTCATCACTGAAAACAAGTTTCGCACTGAACGCATCCTCTTCCATGAGCTGTTGCAACCGCGCCGAAAATTCATAGCGTTTGACTTTGTCATCGGGTGTCAGGGCTTGTAGCAATTGTAAACGGTAAGGCTTCTGCTTTAGCCTTTTCCGTAAGATTTTCCAAACCGTCGGCTGTGGTACGTTTAGCTCCCTGCTTGCTTTATTCGTCGACTTCCGCGGGCTACGCGTGAAACTTGCCCGCACGCGTTCAACCGTTTCTTCGCTCACTGCAGGCCGAGCCGTTGATGTCCCCTTACAGAGGCATCCAGAAGCTTTAAACTGCGCGTACCATCGCCGAATGGAGTTAGCAGTTGGCGGATCTTTCTTGAACTTCGTCCTGAAGTGTCGTTGCACTGTTATGACTGACTGATGTGAGTGCATTTCAAGCACGACATACGCTTTCTCGGCTCCTGTCGCCATTTTGTCTCACTGCGCTCTCGAGCGCTCTGGCGGCAGAAACTTGAAGTGCGGCTTCAGCCGAACAAAACTTTATGAGTTTTTCTACGTATCTGTAGTGTGTCGTGACCATATGTCAATGAATGGAGCTACAGTGAATTTATGAAATCGCTTCAATCATTTGTAATAGCCCTGTAGAAGGAGGAAAGAGAAGACAACGACGTACCACGAAGGAATTATCCGAACGCGATGAAAATCGATTTGATGTACATGTACAGACAAACTAATGATTACAATTTCAGAAAAATTGTATGATTTATCGAACAGAAGGAGCTTCACAAATTGAGTAAGTGAGAAGTGTATCCGTCTGCCTCTGGCCGTTATGCAACCAGTTATTGATTGACAGAGCCGTCGTGTGTCCTCCTGGGGGATGATGTGCTAAATCCTGTCCATTTGGCGTGTTAGACCGTCAAAACCCCGAGCTAGTTGCAGGGTCCTGCCCATAATGCTCTATCTGTTCTAAATTTTGGAGAGATCCGGAGACATTGCTGGTCGAGGTAGGGTTTAGTACGCACCAGACAAGCAGCAGAAATACTTGACGTGTGCGAGCGGGTATTATCTTGCTGAAATGTGTGTCCAGGATGGCTTGCAATGCGGAGCAACGAAACGGGGCGTAGAATATCGTCGACGTACTGCTGTGCTGTAAGCCTGCCGTGTATGACAGCCTGAGCTGTGCTGCGGTTTGCATTGGTGCTGTTTGTAGGTTTCCGCCCTATGTTGGAGGTCAGAAAGTATCGTTTAGTTGACATGACGTGTTGACTGGCGCCACTTGCTTTTTCAAGCGTTGCCTGTCCGCTAGTGGCAGCAGCGGCGGTTATCGATATGTAGTAACTGTGGCCCTATCTTTGGGGCGACGTCGGGGTTCTTCCTGGTCGTGTCAGTGCGCAGTTCGGTTGGGGACTCAGGAGGGGCCAGGTCTGCGCAGTGCGAGAACACGCCGGGACCGCTGGCGGCGCGCATGGACTGCCAGATCGAAGGCCTGTGGTCACGAGGCTGCACGACCTCGGCGTAAGCGGGATCCTGAAAGTTTTGAGTGCATTTGGATTCAAGTAGAGAAACCTCCATCATTGTGAGACCTTGCGATTCTCCAGTGACTTGGGTTTGTGTTGCTGCTCATAGTGTTGCCTAGGCGAAGAGCAGCGAGTGGAGTGCTTGGGGAAGGCAGATCTGATTATCTTTCCTGGATTTCTAATTACTATTTATTGCGTTCAGTTTGTTACTATTGTTAAGTTCAACCAGCGGTATTTTTTCTGCCTCGTAGCCGCTAACGCCCCAGTTACCTGCCTTGGGGGTTAGTGGATGTAACGGCAGCGTACGTTTCCTCGCCTTGCTGCTGCTGTGCAGTGAGGCGTGTAGTTTGACAGCTTCCTCGATTGTAGGTTGGTTGGCAATTCTTATACTCTGGTGGTAGTAATTTTTTTCTCGTTCCAGGCGCTATAGGCACAGTGTTCTGTGGACAGGGTCCAGACCACCGGTTTCGGTTTTGGCGTATTTTTACATCTTTGCATTTGGTGTATTGGACGTCAGGTCGCCTCAGCAAGGTTATCATTAGTCGTTTGTTAGACTGCCACTAATCTGAGTTACCATCTTGTAAAATGTATGCAACTCTTGGCTGACAATCTCGTCGCTCGCGAAAGTGTTTTTTGCCAGACCTGCTCAGAGGCCGATTTCTGGTGCACTGTCTGTGACTGGCCCTTGTGTTTTATTATTGCATTTGCTGTTTTATTGTATGTTTCTAAATTTTTTATATAATTGCCATTCGTGGGGTTACTGCAGGTTTAAATGATTGTGCTACCAAGTTTACCATTATTTTGTCTCACCTGTTTGGTGATCAGTTGCTTTCGTTTTAAATTAACTTTTGCTGTTGTATTTGCTGTTTTACTGTGTGTTTTTTTAAATTTTTGTGATTGCCGTTCTTGGCGCTACACCATGTTTCAATGGTTGTGCTAACACGTTTCCATCATTTTGTCTCACCCATTTGGTGATCAGTTGCCTGTCTTTATAAATTAACCTTGGTATTGAATTGCTGTTTTACAGTATGTTTGTTAAATTTTTTTTTTATTATTGCCGTTCTTGGCGTTAAAGGCCTTCAGCCATGACTGTCGTTACTTGTCTTAAAATTCTAATTGGGATCACATTGGCTTGTTTTTTAAAGATTATTTTCTGTGTCTTTATTTTATGCTCATTTGGTAAATTATAACGCACTGAAAGCACTATTCACAGTTGTTTATTCCTTCATTAATAACGTTTGATATCTTTATTTATTGCTGAGTCTGGAATTACCATTTTAAAACCAATGTGTGTAGTTGCAAAAGGGAACCAACAGTAATTGATTACGGCCCCGTCGACAATCGTAACTAAATCCTGCCTTCCTTGACCACCAGGTTCCAAACCAAAGGGTCCTGCTATGAGAGTAAGTGACACTCCAGACCATGAGTCCTAGCTGTCGGATCGTATGGCGGGCGACAGTCAAGCAGTTATCCCACCACGGTCCAGGGCGTCTGCAGAGACGTCTCCGCTGGCATCATTTCGAAGTGGGACTCATCACTGAAGGCAGTTCTACTCCAGTCAATGACATTCAAGGCCGAAGACGTGTCTGATGACGCACCAGACAGCGGTGTTATACCATCCTGCCACTCACCCAACATACGATCCGACAGCCAGCAGTGATGGTCTGGGATGACATTTCTTTTCATAGCAGCATGCCATGGGTTGCCACCTGAGGCACGTTTCAGCACAACGGTACATTGACGATATTCTATGGCCCATTTTGTTGTCCTTCGTGGCAAGCTATCCTGCGCTGGCACCTCCTCAAGAAAACATACGCCTGCACACGTCGAGAGTTTCGACTGCCTGTCTTCGTCCTTGCCAGATCCTACTTTGGTCAGTAGCTTTTACTCTTGAATGAATTATCAAATTTTTCTGAAATTTTAATCATTTCCTTACCTGTACAGTCACTTCACGCTTACGTAGTTCGGTCCCATTCGGGTAATTGATTCGTGGTGCGTCGTTTTATTTGTCTTACAGTGTATTACACACAGTGAATGAAACCACTCATTTTGTGTATTTCCGAAATACGTCAGTCATTTTATAATTTGAGTAGGACTGACAAACTTTCGGCTGAATGTGGCTAAAGTAACTTTCAAATTTTGTACCAACTGCGTATACAGTACAAAGATGAAAAAATCATCGCTTGGTAGTAACAACACCTTGCCTGAAATTAATGATGCACTAGAAACGAAAATAAGTAGAATCGACCAGTGTTTCATTTTTTTAAGTTGCCACGCCTCTTTCTTTTATAAAGGGTTGACCACTGTTAGTGACCGGGCCAAATATCTCACCAAATAAGCGTCAAACGAAAAAACTACAAAGAATGAAACTTGTCTAGCTTGAAGGGGGAAATCAGATGGCGTTATAGTTGGCCCGCTAGATGGTGCTGTCATAAGTCAAACGGGTAGCAACTGCGTTTTTTTTAATACCATATTCGTGTAGTAAGTAAAGAAATATGAATGTTTTAGTTGGACCACTTTTTTCGCTTTGTGATAGATGGCGCTGTAATAGTCACGAACATATGGCTCACAATTTTAGACGAACAGTTGGTAACAGGTAGGTTTTTTAAATTAAAATACAGATAATAGGTACGTTTGAACACTTTATTTCGGTTGTTCCAATGTGATACATGTACCTTTCTGAACTTATCATTTCTGAGAACGCATGCTGTTACACCGTGATTACCTGTAAATACCACATTAATGCAATAAATGCTCAAAATGATTTCTGTCAATCTCAATGCATTTGGCAATACGTGTAACGACATTCCATTCAACACCGAAGTTTTTGAGATTCCCGATTCTCACGCAATTTGTCTGCTACTGATGTGCGGATAAGCCGCGACAGCAGTTAAAACCCCTTCTTGGGCATCATCATTTGTTGTAGGTCGTGGTTGACGTTTCACATGTGCCTGAACACTTCCTGTTCCCTTAAATAACGTAACTACCCGGCGAACGGTCCGGACACTTGGATGATGTCCTCCAGGATACCGAGCAGCATACATAGCACACGCCCGTTGGGCTTGCTTAGCCACACGTAAACACGATATTACAGTGCACACTCCGCTGCAGAGTCAAAATCTAATTCTGGAAACATCCTCCAGGCCGTGGCTAAGCCATGTCTCCGTAATATCCTTTCTTTCAGGAGTGCTAGTTCTGCAAGGTTCGCAGGAGAGCTTCTGTAAAGTTTGGAAGGTAGGAGACGAGATACTGGCAGAAGTAGAGCTGTGAGTACCGGGCGTGAGTCGTGCTTCGGTAGCTCAGATGGTAGAGCACATGCCCGTGAAAGGCAAAGGTCCCGAGTTCGAGTCTCGGTCGGGCACAGAGTTTTAATCTGCCAGGAAGTTTCAAAGCTGAATTTCTTTATGGAGTAGAAATTTTAATTTTAAATAGAGGGATATTGAAGAAATTCAAAAGAAAGAAAGAAAGATTATTAGGAAAATATTAGGCCCCAAAATTACTGGTGGAGAAATAGGCTGGGAAGTAATAAGGAAATAGAAGAATACACAGTTATATATGGTGACATGAGAAAACGATTTTTTTTTTTTTGGTCATCAGTCTACTGACTGGTTTGATGCGGCCCGCCACAAATTCCTTTCAAGAGCTAACCTCTTCATCTCAGAGTAGCACTTGCAACCTACGTCCTCAATTATTTGCTTGACGTATTCCAATCTCTGTCTTCCTCTACAGTTTTTGCTCTCTACAGCTCCCTCTAGTACCATGGAAGTCATTCCCTCATGTCTTAGCAGATGTCCTATCATCCTGTCCCTTCTCCTTATCAGTGTTTTCCACATATTCCTTTCCTCTCCGATTCTGCGTAGAACCTCCTCATTCCTTACCTTATCAGTCCACCTAATTTTCAACATTCGTCTATAGCACCACATCTCAAATGCTTCGATTCTCCTCTGTTCCGGTTTTCCCACAGTCCATGTTTCACTACCATACAATGCCTTACTCCAGACGTACATCCTCAGAAATTTCTTCCTCAAATTAAGGCCGGTATTTGATATTAGTATACTTCTCTTGGCCAGAAATGCCTTTTTTGCCATAGCGAGTCTGCTTTTGATGTCCTCCTTGCTCCGTCCGTCATTGGTTATTTTACTGCCTAGGTAGCAGAATTCCTTAACTTCATTGACTTCGTGACCATCAATCCTGATGTTAAGTTTCTCGCTGTTCTCATTTCTACTACTTCTCATTACCTTCGTCTTTCTCCGATTTACTCTCAAACCATACTGTGTACTCATTAGACTATTCATTCCGTTCAGTAGATCATTTAATTCTTCTTCACTTTCACTCAGGATAGCAATGTCATCAGCGAATCGTACCTTTGATATCCTTTCACCTTGTATTTTAATTCCACTCCTGAACCTTTCTTTTATTTCCATCATTGCTTCCTCGATGTACAGATTGAAGAGTAGGGGCGAAAGGCTACAGCCTTGTCTTACACCCTTCTTAATACGAGCACTTCGTTCTTGATCGTCCACTCTTATTATTCCCTCTTGGTTGTTGTACATATTGTATATGACCCTTCTCTCCCTATAGCTTACCCCTACTTTTTTCAGAATCTCGAACAGCTTGCACCATTTTATATTGTCGAACGCTTTTTCCAGGTCTACAAATCCTAAGAAAGTGTCTTGATTTTTCTTTAGCCTTGCTTCCATTATTAGCCGTAACGTCAGAATTGCCTCTCTCGTCCCTTTACTTTTTCTAAAGCCAAACTGATCGTCACCTAGCGCATTCTCAATTTTCTTTTCCATTCTTCTGTATATTATTCTTGTAAGCAGCTTCGATGCATGAGCTGTTAAGCTGATTGTGCGATAATTCTCGCACTTGTCAGCCCTTGCCGTCTTCGGAATTGTGTGGATGATGCTTTTCCGAAAGTCAGATGGTATATCGCCAGACTCATATATTCTACACACCAACGTGAATAGTCGTTTTGTTGCCACTTCCCCCCAATGATTTTAGAAATTCTGATGGAATGAAAACGAATACCTACATTTTATGGGCACATTAAAAGATTGGTACCCTTTAGGGTGACAAAAGAAATAGTAGAATTCTACGAAAGTGAAAGTAAGGCCAGTACTGAGCCAATTAACTGAATCGCTGCGATTAAGGAGGATCTTAAAGTAGCCGGCATAACTCAGGCAGACCTTACAGATAGAACATTCAGGCAAAAAATATTTGCTTGGAAGGTTGGTCAGAGGGAAATTAGAAAACGGACTTTAACAGCATGGTCTGACGAAAGAGACTTCATTCTGAAATGATTAAACAAATTCGGACACAAAGGAAGACCAACCATCAAAAGTGACATTGATGGATTGTTCCTCGCGTGGTCCTATTGGGCCCATACGTGAATAATAATAGTAAAATACAACATAGCTTAATCCACACAATAAAGTGAAAACAAGAATCAGCCACTGTTAATACTGCTATTTATTAACAACAAATAACTTCATTATCGACAGATTCATTTTCAGGTAGATATTCACGTTGAAAATTACTTTACACTGTACGTTTGATGTACGCAGATTTTTTTTTTTTTTGTGGTGTAATTTCCTTGGGGTGGTGGTGACCTACAGCAGAAAAAGAGATGTAACAAAAAGGGGCATTTTTATTGTAATTGTATCATTTTCATGCTTAATCTGCAATCAGGTAGCACAAGTTCAAATGGCTCTGAGCACCATGGGACTCAGCATCTGAGGTCATCATTTGTCTAGAACTTCGAACTACTTAAACATAACTAACGTAAGGACATCACACACATCCGTGCCCGAGACAGGATTCGAACCAGCGACCGTTGCGGTCGCGCGGTTCCAGACTGAAGCGCCTAGAACCGCTCGGCTGCCGATATCGATCTGATCTTAGGTCACGAGGTACGATCTTTGATCAAGGCGTATGTTGTCGGTTTGGCGGGCCCTGTGAGTTGGTTGCATGGCACGTGACCGGCAATTTGCTGCTCTTGGTGGCGTTCACCTGTCCGGTACAGACATCGAGAAGCCGCGAGTGACTCAATCGGTCGGAGGCAAGCCTTCCTGGCTTGCTTAAGGATTGGTAGCGGCGAGCTCCGGGAAGAGCAGCCAACATTACATCCAACCTGGTAGCCAAGTTCCCGTCCCACTCTACATGCTTAAATTTTACGCCACCTCGAATACCGCGTGTACGGATTGCAGGCAATAACACCCCGGTTTGGAATCCTGGAGACGACGCAGAGACGTGTCTGATTTCTGCTGCAGTGGTACTTCCGTCGTCGCAAAACGTCTGAGTTGGCCGGCAATCTGGTGCCTCTACCAGCCACGTCGTGGTGGCTCAAGCTACGTGAAGCTGGTCGTTTGATGTGTGGCACGGTGAAGGGTCGCTGATGAAGCGGGAACCGTTTGTGTGTCCTGTTTGGAGAATTCAGTTAGCTCATGAGGTGTAAAGTTCCTCCTCGCTAACCTGTTCTTTAATTCATCATTTAAACTTTGCACCCTTATTGCTACTTATGGAGTGTGTTAAGTTTTATATACTACAGAACCTTTTCTTTGATCCACAGTCTTCAG
This sequence comes from Schistocerca piceifrons, assembly GCF_021461385.2. Lineage (NCBI taxonomy): Eukaryota > Metazoa > Arthropoda > Insecta > Orthoptera > Acrididae > Schistocerca > Schistocerca piceifrons. Next base: position 69,206,729 of record NC_060144.1, on the reverse strand, counting down.
TCCGAACCGCGTTGTTGCTACGGTCGCTGGTTCGAATCCTGCCTCGGGCATGGGTGTGTGTGATGTCCTTAGATTAGTTAGGTTTAAGTAGTTCTAAGTCTAAGGGACTGATGACGTCAGATGTTAAGTCCCATAGTCCTTAGAGCCATATGACCAATTTTTTGATCCACAGTCATTAGCTAACTCCACTCAGTGTGAATCTTGCCTGCTCGTTCCTTGCTGGCTACGATAGCCGTCTGCTGTAGCCCTCAGCTTACCTTGTATTTTGGGCATTGTATATTTATTAAAGGTCATTGTCAACGTTTCTGCTGCAGTATACCAGCTGGGAGTCACATTTAAATTGCATGACATCCCAGCTTTGTCCGTATTTTGGGGGATTGTGAATCTCATTGCTTAAGTGATTTTTATTAAGGCTTATACACTGTTAAGGACTTCCCAACTTTCACAGTCACTGACGTGACTTGTTACTCTTTCTGTATTTTTGATGGACTTTGTTCACTTGTGTAAAATGTTACGCATGCTTGTAAATTCTTAGTACATTTAGTGCCTGTCGTTGGAATTCATTTTACTGATAAAATTGTTCGTTGGACCTGCTTGAGCCACTCCTAGTTGGTGTGACTTCTTTCTTGTACTTCGGAACTGTTTACCCTTGGTTTCAAGCCCTGCTCTTAATGACATGAATTATTAAAGTTTGTTATTAATGAATTGAGCCTGTTCAAGTTTTTAAAACGTTTGTGAGCGTGTTTATTCTTTTAAAAACGTTTTTTTATATATTTATTACAATATTGTTGTTAAGCCATAGTGTATTCCATGAAAACAAAAAATGACGAACCTTCCACGTGTTTTTGCTTAAAATTATCCCGACCCTAGCTGTGAGGTATCAATTGCCACGGACTGTAATCACGCTCTGCTACCAATTGATTGCCCAAAATACAGCATTGCCCAAAGTACAAGATAAGTTGGGAGGACATGCAGTTTAAATGTGACTCCCAACTGGTACACAGTAGCAGAAACGTTGACAATGATCTTTAATAAATATACAATGCCCAAAATACAAGATAAGCTGAGAACTACAGCAGACGGCTATCACAGCCAACAAGGAACGAGCAGGCAAGTTTCGCACTGAGTGGAGTTAGCTAAACACTGTGGATCAAAGGAAAGGTTCTGCAGTTTATACTGATAAGTAAAAGGCCTTAAAACTTAACACACTCCATAATTAGCAATAAGAGCGCAAGGTTTAAGTGATCAGTCAAAGAACAGATATAGCGTGTAGGAACTTTGAACTCGCAGAACACGCTGTAAACCTCATGAGCTTACTCCATTCACGAAATAGGACAGACAAATGGTTCCCCATTAATCAGCGACGCTCCACCGTGGCACGCATCAAACGATCAACTTTACTTAACTTGAGCCACCACGACGCGGCACCAGATTGCCAGCCAACCCAGACGACGTGCGGCAGCGGAACTGCCACCACAGCAGAAATCAGACGCGTCCCTGCTGCAGGCCCAGGGAACAGGAACACATTGTCCGCTACTAAAGCTACGCTGCCAACACACATCAGAAAGGAGCAGTAATCTGCGCAAATAAGGCTACAAACGAGAATGCCTAAGATGTGCGAAATCTTAATTGATTACTTGTAAGTTAAATGACGAAATATCAGAGCCTGCTGAAGCAGTGATTAAGACATACTCATCTACAAAGGGCACTTGGCCTTCAACACAGATTATGTTACAAATTTAATTTCATGGATTGAATTTATAACACAGACTACTCGTACACTTGCACGGAATATGGCCTGGACAACAAATCGCTGTCAGTTACTGACCGAAGATGATACAATCACACGGAAGCGCGTTTATATCACATGTCCAGTTTCACATTAACACAGACGTGGCCTTGCAACGTCATGTATCCAAAAAATAAGAAAACAACACTTAACTCCACTCAGATGTGAAGGAGCCGTGACTTCCAGGATTCCAAGCAGAGGTGTTATTGCCTCCAATCTGCACAGACGTCTTCGAGATGCCGTAAAATTTAAGCTTGCAGAGTAGGCCGGACAATTGGCTACCAGGATGCATGCAACGTCGGCTGCTCTTCATGCAACTCGCCACTACCAATCCTTAAGCAAGCCAGGAAGACTACTCGCAGCTTCTCGAGACGCGTACAGGACAGGCGGACGCCTCAAAAGCAATAGTTTCCCAGCCTCGAGCCCTCCACTCAACTCACAGGGCACGCAAAACCGACAACACAAGCCTCGATCAAACAGCCTAGTTCGCGACATAAGTTCAGATCGATATCGGGAAACCAAGTAGTTAGCGGCACCAGCAGAGTACCATGCTGCCTAAATTAAAGCTGCCACGGTTCATAAATATTTAAAAAAGAATAGTTTGTACAGTTTTTTGCTGTCTTTGGTGCTAACTGAAAGTGTGTCAGGTTCAAAAGTTTTGATGTCCGTTGTTGATTTGAAGTTTCGTTTATCTACCATGGACAGCTTGCATCCAGTGTTTGAAGCTATAGATTTAATCGTATTAATTTTTTTTTTTTTTTTTTTTGTTCTTCAAATGTTTGCAGTGGTAATCGTATGTAGGTTTTGGTAGCAAGATGCGATTTTGATGCAGGTATCAATGGCAACTGCTTCCCTGAAAATTTCAAAGTAACTTTTATTGTTTTTAGAATGAGATTTTCACTCTGCATCGGAGTGTGTGCTGATATGAAACTTCCAACCAGTTGGTAGAGCACTTGCCCGCGAATTGCAAAAGTTCCGAATTCGAGTCTCGGCCCGGCACACAGTTTTAATCTGCCAGGAAGTTTTGTTGTTTTTCACGGAATTTCATTAAATTTTGAAGTTAATGTTGATTTAATTCTTATGCTTTCCGGTGAATTTAATGTATAAGTTGCTCAAATTTATTGCCAATATTTCAATTTCTTTATTTGCACTATCTAAAGGAATTATTATATCAATCACGTACCTTTTATAATAAGTAATTTTTCGATGAATTTGAATGTTAACTTTGACATATGTCTGTTCTAAATGATTTATATAAACGCCTGCTACCATCCCAGCAAGGAAACTGTCCATTCCCAAGTCATCTTTCTGCTTGAATATTTTACTGTTAAAACTATTGTAATTGTATTATAGAACCAACGTAAGTAACTCATTTACTTGAGATATCTCTTCTATGCCAATTTTCGAATGTTTCGTTGGATTATTTCTAATCACATTTCGAGTTCCGTCTACAGGGATGTTTACTGTATTAAGTGATGCAAACCTGGCTGTCGACGGAATGTGAATATCTTTACTTTTTCTACCAATCGATGTATATTCTTTGTATAGAAGGTGGTTCTTCAATGTATCCAAACGCTTATTCCTAGACAGTTTGCTTACGAATTTTACGTTATGACTGAGTTCGTATAGCAGCTGGATTTATAGACATACAGCCATGCCGGCCGGTGTGGCCGTGCGGTTCTAGGCGCTACAGTCTGGAACCGCGTGACCGCTCCGGCCGCAGGTTCCAATCCTGTCTCGGGCATGGATCTGTGTGGTGTCCCTAGGTTAGTTAGGTTTAAGTAGTTCTAAGTTCTAGGGGACTGATGACCTCAGAAGTTAAGTCATATAGTACTCAGAACCATTTGAACCATACAGCCATATGCTTCCCATTTAGTTAAAGTAAAAATTATTAAGCTCTTTCTCAGTTTTCGCTTGTAACTTAGCTATTGCATCAAAATCTAGTTCAGTTACGTTGCTACTATTTAAAAATTTTATCCTATTGACAAAATAGTCCTTTTCATACCTTATGGCTGCACAGCTTTTACTATGAGAGATTTACAACCTTTTAGTCACTGTTTCCCTGTGAAAGGTGGTTTATTAAGTGACTTGTGTTTATTTCATTGTTTATGAAGGCTGATGTAGTACCCGATCAGATTCATTGTGATGTGCACTGACGATTAGGAAGCTGCAGCCTGCTACTTGATAGTCAGCGGCCCTTTGCCCTACGGGGCGCGTTCAGACGCTAACAAGGTGTCATCCATTATCCATGTGCTCACGCACTGATTGCGGGCCTAGATACTACCGTGTAAGTACTGCAGATCGTTTAAATCACACACAGACATGTGAATCAATAAAGTCATTTCCTACAAACCAACTGCAATGAAGTTTAACGTAACCTTTTAGAATATACGTCTCTATGCATATGATTACTCCGCAATTCACACTTAAGTGCTTGGCAGAGAGTTCATAGAGCCACCGTCAGTCTATTTCTCTACCGTTTCACTCTCGAAAAGCACTAGGGAAAACCGAACACTAAATCATTCCGTGCGAGTTTTAATTTTGTATATACTTATTGATCTACGGTGGTCGTTTCTTCAAGAAAATATTTTTGCTTTCGAAGGAGAAATTAGGTGACTGAAAATTCGTGAAAACGTCTCTCTGCAACGAGAAGCGTATTTGGTTTAATGATTACGACCTCAACCTGCATATAATATCCGTGACACAGTGTTCACTTTTGCAAGATAAACAAAAGGAGTAGCACATCTCTGAACTTTTTGGTGTTTCTCCGTCAGTCCTATCTAGTGATGATCCGCTAATGTGCAGTAATACTCCAGAAGCGGATGGACAAGCGTAATGTAGGAAGCCTCTTTAGCAGATGTAGCGTCATGTAACTGCTCTGTCAATAAAACGCAGCCTTGAGTTCGCCTTCCCCACAAAATTTTCTGTGTTATTATTCGAACTTCCTCCTAACTGTAATCCCTAGGTATTTTGTTGAATTGACAGCCTTTCAGATTTTTGATTTCTTCAGTAACAGAAATTTAGTGGCTGCCTTTAAGTATGCACGTGGAAGACATCGCAGTTTCTGTAGTTTACAGTCAACAGTTAACTCTTGTAAACTTCCACTTTGTCGTGGTACATGTTGCTGTAAAACGTAGCTACCCGTCTCACTTTGCTTCTACTAGACAGATGAGAATTTTGCATGTTAAAGACGTTAAAGACGTGACTTTAATTAGTAGTAGCCCAAAGAGTACTTGCTGTGCCCGGGTTTGTTGGAAATTATGTGCACATATGAGAAAGTGAACTGCGGGCGCAGCGCAGAAAACGACGACCGATGTGTAATCTCGACTTGCCAGTGAGTGGTCACTTGCACCTTGCAGTCGTGCTTTGGGGGTGCTGCGGACTCCAAAGAAGAAAGGGACCTGACGGCAATGGTCGAATACTAAAGCAAAATGAATCTATCCGATACTATTTGGAGTTAAGTACGAAGTTCTGGTGAAGCACCGAAACATCACGTATGAACATGTTGTCTGAAAAGCTTTGTTAAGTATCGGTTGTGAGTTGATAACTTATTTGAATATAGAAGAATTATGGAAACAGTGTTTTGTGATTTCGTACTGATTTTCTTAAATGTAGAAGCTCTCTTATACACTGAAGCGCTAAAGAAATTGGCATAGGCATGCGTGTTCAAATAGAGATCTGAGTAAACAGGCAGAATACGGCGCTGCGGTCGGTAACGCCTATATAAGACAACAAGCGTCTGGCGCAGCTGTTAAATCGTTAACTGCTGCTACAATGGCAGGGTATCAAGATTTAAGTGAGTTTGAACGTGGTGCTATACTCGACGCATGAGCAATGCGACACAGCATCTCCGAGGTAGCGATGAAGTGGGAATTTTCCCGTACGACCACACCACGAGTGTACCCTGAACATCAGGAATCCGGTAAAACATCACTTTTGCGACATCGCTGCGGCCGGAAAAAGATCCTGCAAGAGCGGGACCAAAGACGACTGAAGAGAATCGTTCACCTCGACAGAACTGCAACCCTTCCGCAAATTACTGCAGATTTCAATGCTGGGCCATCAAAAAGTGTCAGCGTGCTAACCATTCAACGAAACATCATCCATATGCGTTTTCGGAGTCGAAGGCCCACTCGTGTACCCTTCATGGCTGCGCGACACAAAGCTTTACGCCTTGCCTGGGCCCGTCAATACCGACAGTGGACTGTTGATGACTGGAAACATGACGCCTGGGCGGACGAATTTCGTTTCAATTTATATTGAGCTGATGAACGTAAATAGTTACGGAGACAACTTCATGAATCCGTGGACCGCCGGCCGGTGCGGCCGAGCGGTTCTGGGCACTTCAGTCTGGAACCGCCCGACCACTACAGTCGCAGGTTCGAGTCCTGCCTCGGGCATGGATGTGTGTGATGTCCTTAGGTTAGTTAGGTTTAAGTAGTTCTAGGGGACTGATGACCTCAGATGTTAGGTCCCATAGTGCTCAGAGACATTTGAACCATTTGAATCAATGGACCCTCCGTGCAGCAGGGGACTGTTCAAGCTGGAGGAGGCTCTGTAATGGCGTGGAGCGTGTGCAGTTGCAGTGACTGGGACCCCTGATACGTCTAGATACGACTCTGACAGGTGACACGTACGTAAGCATTCTGTCTGATCACCTGCATCCATTCGTGCCCATTATGTATTTCGACGGACATGGGTAATTCCAGCAGAACAATGCAACACCCCACGTGTCCAGAATTGCTACAGAATGGCTCCAGGAACACTCTCCTGAGTTTAAACACTTTCGCTGGCCGCCAAACTCTCCAAATATGACATTCGTGAGCATATATGGGATGCCTTGCAACGTGCTGTACAGAAGAAATCTCGACCCCTTCATACCCTTACGGATTTATGGACAGCCCTGTAGGATTCATGGTGTTAATTCCCTCCAGCTCTACTTCAGACATTATCGAGTCCATGCCACGTCGTGTTACGGCACTTCTGCGTGTTCGCTGGAGCCCTACACGATATTAGGCAGGTGTACCACTTTTCTTTGGCACTTCACTGTAGTCCTCGCCCCTGTGCAATCGGAAATGAAGTCAGCTTTTAAATACGTGGCACCGCACAGCAGGACGACAACATCAAGAGAAAACATGACGGCGACCGGAAAATTCGGAAAGGAAGTTAACTGTTATCACATCGTAACGAACAAAGGCTTGGAGTTTACAATATATGGAACACTTAAAGGCAACCCACAACAATAAAACACCTCAGGTTGTATACCTAAAATCATTTTGGATAACTTTAAAATTACCAGTGTCATGAAATGTTAAGAAGTTACGGTAACTATGTCAAAGATCGTCTTTAGTTAAACATTTCGCCGCTAAAAACATTGCCTCACAAAGAAACTGAAGCACAGAGAAATGGAGGGGACAACTAAACGAAACTTTGATGGTTGACAGAGTACATAACGTTATTTCGGTGTTTACAAAATCAAGTCAAACCTACAAAGAACTTGGCAGTATGAGCCCGTTTGCAAATACGACGCGCACCGTCTCTGGCCTAGTGTATGCACTGATTTGGCTAGGAAGGGTGTCATACAGGCGCTGTGTCCTCTCCTGGTAGCAGCTGGTCCACAGCTGTTGAAACGCTCCTCATCAGTAGTTATGTTTCCAGGTGACGGCACCACTCAAAAGGCGGCTATATGCATTATATGTTAACGGCAGCCCACTAGCGGGACGGTAACTAGCTAGTCCGGCTGCTGCAGTGGGACGACACAGAGTGTGAAATGGAACACGCTATTATCCAGGTCTTATTTCTGCGATATGAACCGTATACTGAGATGGAGTAGGTAGCAACATGTGTATGTCAAAAGTAAAAATAAAGCAAATGCATTTCAGCCAAATACTTGTCAATAGCTGCAGTCAGATGTTATATAACTTATCCTCTATTGTGATTCGACAGCACATTTTATGCACTCTATTGACACCGTCCAGCCGATCTTTTAAACAAGTCTACCTCACTTAGTCGCATTATATGCGGTCTAATCAGTGCAATCACTGCATATGTTCGACGTCAACGTATAGTAACCACTCACGGGCGCCATTGGCAGCACTAGCAGTCGACGGCATGTAAAACATGTCAGGGGGACGCGGAAAACAGTGCAGTCGATATGCGAGTGCAGGCTTTCTCGGCGAATTTCATATATGGAGTCTTCACGGGTTGTCAGCCGAGTAGCACTGTCGTCTCGTAGCAACGTATCGATGGAATACGTCTCCATCATCTTCAGGCGAATATGATGGAGACGCCTTCCATCGAAACGTTGCTACGAGACGACAATGCTACTCGGCTGACAATCCGTGAAGACTTCATATACAGCAGTCGATGTCGCAATGAGGAAACCAGTCAATTTATCTGACGTCCATAAGAGCAAGATCATCGGCTGTGGGGTCAAGTGTGGAAACATTTCCTAAACGGGTAAATTTCTGAACTGTTCGTATGCTGCCGTGGTTAAAGTATACCGTGCATGACAAAATGGCGCCGGCGATGAGGCAAGTGTGGTGGACGACGACGGTGGATATGTGTACAGGTGAAGTCATGTACAAGTGTTTAACAATTGACCGCCCAAACGAGTTCTTTGTAGCCACAGTTTATGACTTTATTTGACTGTCCACCTAAGGTAAATGTTTGCCTATTAGTTATTACGGCATGAACATGATGTTCTACTACTGCTGTTCAATCTTTTTATTTGTTTTCAGTTTCTCAATAAAAACCTTTAAGTTTTCAGTGATTTCTTAATCGCTTAATGGAGTAGGTTACATACACCTGATGATGGGGCTAAGACACCGAAACCGTGGTAGTGTATAGCGACTTCTGTTGTGCAAGACTACGATCAATAAAATATTTTACAACTGAGGCGGATTTGTTTACCATTACTTATTGTCAGATGACAAGTGCCAAGTGTTTGGTGCATAACACGGCGACCCTCCCTCGCGATGGCCAGACGTGGCCGACTCGTACCCTGTCCTCAGGCAGCCACGCTTTCAGCATCCGGGTACTGTCACATCTGAAAGCTCCAGTAGTCTAGAAACGGCATGATTCGACTAGACAGCCAAATGGAGACACGCAGTGAGACCTTTTCAAACTCTGGCAGATACTGATAACGCTCCCTCATTTGAGCACATGCATCTCTGTGTCCTTCGCAGTGATCTCTCGGCACCCTAGGCCTTTACGTACTTCATATCCCCTACCTCGCTAGTAGCAACACTGAATGCGAACAAGACAATTACAAATTGACGGGCTGTTCTACCAGTCACAGAGAGTTGCATCTCTAGTCATTCACATACCAGTCAATAGCATGCAAGTGTACGAATCTGTATTGTCATCCGAGTATGTCGCCTAGGTGCTTCACTTTTTTGATAGGCAGTATAGTTAATTAAACACTATTTCGTCCATGACACTATAAGTCATGTAGTTTTCACGGTTTCCATACTATAATTATTATTTTCAGTTGGTTAACATTCTAATTGTCATTTGTTACGGTGTAAGTGTCTGCAGCGTTTGTGAGATTTATGGATCACTTAATTTGTTAATAATTAATGACGAATAAGCGTGTGAATAAAATTCTGTAATCAAGCATGACTCACATACATGACGTGATATGCTTTATATAAATTATCAGTTACGAATTTTAGAAACATATCTTTTCCTCCTTTTCTAAAGACAAATAAAGATGCGGTTATTTTTAGTTCATTTGCTGTCCGGAAAACAATAATTTTAGTAAATAGTTAAAGCAAATTCCGACTTGGGGATTGGTCAAGGGGGGGAAAACACCACGCTGTTAGCGAAAAGCTATGAGGCTGACTGGTCACAGTACGTTTCAGCCAACCAGAGAAAATAACCATCATGCATCTTGGAGGCGAGAGAGATTTGTGCACGCTGGTCTCGAATAATCGTAATTAAGCTTGAGTACTGTGAAGATGCTTGTTTTGGTTTTCCAGTATTTCCGTAAAAAACCGTAATTTGGTTCCTCTGGTGAGTGATGAAAAGGGACGACATGAGATGTGAACAACGTTTTAGTTTTTTCTGAGGCTTTTAGGGGTTTTTATGACTTTCTGTCAGCTAACTAAAATATTCCGCATGACATGCTGTGGAATCATAGTTCCCAAACTTCGCTTTACTATATAATGATGAATTGTGTAGTACTGTCTGCCCATAGTAAACTGATAACCATTAAGTGTTTATTGGCTGATAAGAGTTGAGGCTATTTGAACAGCAGGTCTTGAGTTCTGTACTTGCACAAGTCGCCAGTGAGAGGCTGTGCTGCGCGAATGAACGGAATGCTAGCAGTTACTTCTGTAAAATATCTCGGAGCATGCGTGCGGAACGATTTGAAGTGGAATGATCATATAAAATTAATTGTTGGTAATGCGGGTGCCAGGTTGAGATTCGTTGGGAGAGTCCTTAGAAAATGCAGTCCATCAACAAAGGATGTGGCTTACAAAAAACTCGTGCGACCTATACTTGAGTATTGCTCATCAGCGCGGGATCCGTACCAGGTCAGGTTGGCGGAGTAGATAGAGAAGATCCAAAGAAGAGCGGCGCGTTTCGTCACAGGGTTATGTGGTAAGCCTGATAGCGTTACGGAGATGTTTAGCAAACTCAAGTGGCAGACTCTGCAAGAGAGGCGCTCTGCATCGCGGTGTAGCTTGCTCGCCAGGTTTAGAGAGGGTGCGTTTCTGGATGAGGTATCGAATATATTGCTTGCCCCCTACTTATACCTCCCGAGGAGATCACGAATGTAAAATTAGAGATATTCGGTCGCGCACGGAGGCTTTCCGGCAGTTGTTCTTCCCGCGAACCATACGCGACTGGAACAGGAAAGGGACGTAATGACAGTGGCACGTAAAGTGCCCTCCGCCACACACCATTGGGTGGCTTGCGGAATATAAATGTAGATGTAGATGTAAATGAACAGAACACAGTATGTTCCAGATCTTGCTTCTGCGTTATGAACCGTATATTTGGACTGAGTTGGCAGCAACATGTGTATGTCAAAAGAGAAAATAAAGCAAATGCACTTTTGCCAAATACTTTTTAGTAGCTTCAGTCCGACCTTATAGAACTTACCTTCTCTTGTCATTCGACAGAACATTTTATGCACCCTCCTGACACTGTCCGCCCTATCTTATAAACACGTTTTCCACACTGACAAGGGGACCGTCAGAAGTCTAAATAAGGAATTTGGATGGGTCTTTGATATGTTGCAGAGGGACATGCCCTCAGCATGAGGTTATCCGCTTTTTTAGCGACGGGCCTTGGTTTCTGAGATTGATTTTGAAATTCACTGAGTGCTGTAATACTCATATCTTCAGCGTTGTTCCTACCAAGCGAGCGTGACGCAGTGGTTAAGGTCTACACCCACCACGGTGGAGGTACCGTGTTCGGGTCCTCTTCGTGGTTTTACTTTTTTTTTAATCAGAATAGTCCGACATTTTTCCATTTTAATTTACAGAATGTCAACAAACGTTGTACATTGTGTGAAATTATTAAGAAATATTCAGTTCTGCCGTAGTAATTTAATTTTCACATTGTTAAACAAAATCTTTCTCGCTATCGCCTGCATCGCTTGCGATGCCGCAACAGAAATCCGGATGACATTTGCCGTAAAAGCAACCGAAACACAATGTTTTATAGCACCAAACACATTTCATAAAAGCTACTGTCTTGCACGTAGCTTTTAAGAGCGGTACCGGAAAACATTGTTCATTATGTTCAAAAAGCTTTCTCTTTCATCCGTTAACTTTGATGCGAATCATGCATACTTGATAATATTCGAAAAAGCAGATACTGTGATTTGATGCAAAATTAATGAGTGCAGTTTTATGGAATCATCCCTGGACGCGATTGCTCTATTGGTCTTCAACAAATCGGTAGAATTCTGAACTTTGTTCGTGAAAATTTTAACTTGTCGGTTAAAACATACATCACAAGGCTGACAAAATGGAGTACACTTTAGTGGGATATCTTTTACGGTGCAGGTACACGCTTTCCTCTCATCCACGAAGATGTGATCGTATACGCATCAATGATACATTAAAAAATTTTCCTATCCCGCGTACGGAAGAATCACACATTTTAAAAAGTCTTCGTACAACAGTTTTGTCCAGGCTAGTGTGGCCGAGCGGATTTAGGTGCTTCAGTCTGGTACCGCGCGACTGCTACGGTCGCAGGTTCGAATCCTGCCTCGGGCATGGATGTGTGTGATATCCTTAGGTTAGGTTTAAGTAGTTCTACGTTCTACGGCACTGATGACCTTAGATGTTAAGTCCCATAGTGCTCAGAGCCATTTCAACCATTTGAACAGTTTCGTGAACTTCCCTGATTTCGTGCAGGATACAATTACGTTTTTAAATCTGACACACATAAAAAAACGTACGGGGTGACCTTTCCTGTCACAGTTAAAGCATACTGTGCTGCGTACGAATGATTTAGCTTGTTTAAATCTTTCCTCTGCACGAGAACGGTTCTCGCCCCTTTCTCCAAGGGTGATCTGTTGATTGATACTGACAGCTCCTTTGATCGGTGTTGATTACGTAGTCGAGGTTAAAATTACCAATAAGTATTTTCGTTTTCTTCCGCAGCTACTAATACTTCTTCCATCGCTGCAAATTGTTTGGAACTGGTGAACTTCGTAATCTCCCTTTACCTGATTTTATGCTTTTGTTTAAATCGTTCGACCCAAGCAGCACTGGCCACGAAATTAAAGGTATCCCATAAAAGTGGAACAGGAGTGTTCGTTTCCCATTGCTTTAAAGTTCTGGTTGTCACCTGCTCGCGGAAGAAATTATATTACTCGTATTTTCACAAGGCAGCCTCTTTATTACAACGTCTTTGACCTATATTTTGCTATGATTTACCTGTTCCAAATTCTGTCTCACTTCGACGAACCGTTCATACGCCTCACGATCGATACTGTTTCATTTATCCTGACGAGTTCCACCTTGTTTCACATTGTTTTTCCATCGATATAGCATTGATTTGTGTTTTAATCGAGAGACCTTGGGACTGCAAATTCTTTAGGCTCCATTTCGGAAGAGCTACTGCAAGGACGACTGCTCGTTCTTTGTACGATAGAGGCTCATAATCTGCTGGTTCATGTGCGAATTCGTCGGCGACGAAATCGCCATCTCCCTCTACTGCCATATACTCCATAGTAGATAGCTTTATATTATGTCGATTCGTCCGCAAGAAAGAGAACATCCACACAAAACTGAAACTTACCGCTTCATATTCGTAGACCTCGTCTTCTTCGTTGATCTTTATTAATTCATCGCCATCGATGATCCGTCTCCCGGCCAACGGGTCTTGTACTGCGATACGTATGTCATTGCCAATTGGAATTGAATTAGTAGAGTTCGTGCTAAGCTGGGCATTTGTTAGAAGATTTAAATCACGAAGCAACTTTTCGGGGTATTTGATGGCGTTAGTGATTTCGCCTCTCGATTGTTCATTCAACTCCTCTACCTCTGAAGCATCTCATTCTGGCTGCACTTCTGTAGACACACTTGGGTGGTCCATTTCAATGTATTTTTCGAATACCCATGGTACTAACAATGCGTTGCCAGCAAAGGACAGTGAAGATTAATGCAAACTAGCGGTTGAGGAGCTAGGTCACCGCTGTTTGTTTCACCATGGCGATACATGTTCATTATACACACAGGACTGTCCGTATTATGAAATTACACTACTGGCCATTAAAATTGAGAAGAAATGCAGATAATAAACGGGTATTCATCGAACAAATATATTATACTAGAACTGACATGTGATTACATTTTCACGCAATTTGGGCGCATAGATCCTGAGAAATCAGTACCCAGAACAACCACCTCTGGCCGTAATAGCGGCCTTGATACGCCTAGGCATTGAGTCAAACAGAGCTTGGCTGGCGTGTACAGGTACAGCTGCCCATGCAGCTTCAACACGATACCCCAGTTCATCAAGAGTTGTGACTGGCGTATTATGACGAGCCAGTTGCTCGGCCACCATTCACCAGACGTTTTCAATTGGCGAGAGATCTGGAGAATGTGCTGGCCAGGGTAGCAGTCGAACATTTTCTGTATCCAAAAAGGCCCGTACAGGACCTGCAACACGCGGTCGTGCATTATCCTGCTGAAATGTACGGTTTCGTAGGGATCGAATGAAGGATAGAGCCGCGGGTCGCAAAACATCTGAAATGTAACGTCCATTGTTAAAAGTGCCGTCAATGCGAACAACAGGTGACCGAGACGTGTAACCAATGGCACCCCATACCATCACACCGGTTGATACCACAGTATGGCAATGACGAAAACACACTTCCAATGTGCGTTCACCGCGATGTCGCCAAACACGGATGCGACCATCATGATGCTGTAAACAGAACCTGGATTCATCCGAAAAAATGACGTTTTGCCATTCGTGCTCCCAGGTTCGTCGTTGAGTACACCGTCGCAGGCGCTCCTGTCTGTGATGCAGCGTCAAGGTTAACCGCAGGCATGGTCTCCGAGCTAATAGTCCATGCTGCTGCAAACGTCGTCGAACTGTTCGTGCAGATGTTTGTTGTCTTGCAAACGTCCCCCTCTGTTGACTCAAGGATCGAGACGTGGCTGCACGATCCGTTACAGCCATGAGGATAAGATGCCTGTCATCTCGACTGCTAGTGATACGAGGCCACTGGGATCCAGCACGGCGTTCCGTATTACCCTTCTGAACCCACCGATTCCATATTCTGCAAACAGTCACTGGATCTCGACCAACGCAGCAGCAATGTCGCGATACGATAAACCGCAATCGCAATAGGCTACAACCCGACCTTTATCCAAGCCGGAAACGTGATGGTACGCATTTCTCCTCCTTACACGAGGCATCACAACGTTTCACCAGGCAACGGCGGTCAACTGCTGTTTGTGTATGAGAAATCGGTTGGAAACTTTCCTCATGTCAGCACATTGTAGGTGTCGCAACCGGCGCCATCCTTGTGTGAATGGTCTGAAAAGCTAATCATTTGCATATCACGGCATCTTCTTCCTCTCGGTTAATTTTCGCGTCTGTAGCACGTCATCTTCGTGGTGTAACAATTTTAATGGCCAGTATTGTATATCGCCGTTGCCAAATAAAAGGCGGTGACCAGAGCGATACACTCTCACAATACACAGAGTTCGCAACGGACGTCAGCGCGGACAGTCCGCTTTCTGTTTGACCGAGCTTACACAATTTAAACTTATTATTAATTTCACATAATTTACACTGTTTGTCGATATTCTGCAAAATAAGATGGAATAGTGCCGGACTATTCTGATTTTAAAATAAGTAAAATTAAGGAAAGGACACGAACACGGTACCTCTAGCGTGGTAGCTGTAGACCTTAACCGCTGCTCCATACTCACATGGAACAGGGTTAACGTTACGCGTGTTACAGCGCGCAGTGAACACCAAAATCAATTTTCTCGGAAGCCAAGGACCTTCGCTAAAAAAGCGGATAGCCTCTTACTCAGGGCATGTCCCTCTACAACATATCCGAGTCGCATCAAAATCCGCCGGCTGAGGTGGCCGAGTGGTTCTAGGCGCTACTACAGTCTGCAACCGCACGACCGCTACTGTCGCAGGTTCGAATCCTGCCTCGGGCATGGATGTGTGTGATGTCCTTAGGTTAGTTAGGTTTAAGTAGTTCTAAGTTCTAGGGGACTGATGACCTCAGAAGTTAAGTCCCATAGTGCTCAGAGCCATTTGAGCCAACCCATCAAAATCCTTATTCACACTTATGACGGTCCCGTTGTAAGTCGCATTACACGCGGTCTAGTGACATCAGTGTAAATACCGCCTATGTTCGACGTCAACGTGTAGTAACCACTCACAGCCGGTAGGTGGCAGCACTAGCAATAGAGGACGTATGCAACGTGTCGGCGGTACGCGGAGAACAGTGCAGTCGAGGAAACGGGCAATTTATCTAACGCCGACAAGTGCAGATCATTGGCTTTCGGGTCAAAGATGGAAACATTTTGCAAACGGCAAAGTTTCTAAATTGTTGTTCATGTGCTGCCGTAGTTGCAGTATACCGTGCATGGCAAAATGGCGCCGGCGCCGTGGCAACTGTGGCGCACTGCGAGACACAGATGACAGAGTGCAGCGACGACTGCAGATATGTGTACGAGCGAATAGACGTGCTACTGCTTAGCAATTGACCGTCCAAATGAATCAGAGGCTATTAGCAGTGTCTCCTCAACGACCATTCAGCGTATGGGCCGCTGCAACTAGCGCCTGATTCAAGCACCCATGCAGACTGATGTTCATCGGCGACTAAGGCTGGACTTTGCGCACCAGTATCCCAATTGGACTTCCACCGAGTGGCGACAGGTGACCTTTTCGGATGATTCACGTTTTTTCTCCATCGGGCAGATGACCATTGCATGCACCTTGTAGAACTTCTAAATTCAGACACTCTGCAACAATCGTCGGAGGACGAAGTGTAATCGTCTGAGGGATGCCGCAGAATTCTCTGGGTAATCTCGTCGTTCAGGAAGGTACTACCGCTCATCGCAAATGTGCATCTATCGCTGGGGACGATATCCCTACATGCAGTTTGTTTTTGCTCGGCACGATGTCATCTACCAGCAGGACAATGCAACGTGTCGCACAGCTCGCAGTGTGCGTGTGTGCTTTGAAGAGGACCAGAATGTGATAACCGAACTCCCCTGGCCCCATAATCTACAATCTGTCAGGCCATGTCGATCGAGCTGTACGTGCCACGTACCCTCAACGGAGAAACCAAACGCAGATGGCCACGGCACTAAAGTCGGAATGGCTTCACATCCCGGTTGGTACCTTCCAGAACCTCGTTGACTCTCCTCCTCCACGTCTTACAGCGGTCCGCTCCGCAAAAGATGGGCTATTCAGGCTTTTCACAAGTGCTCACGTTAATGAGACTGGACAGTGTACGTCGGTTCATGATGGGCCGACGTTGTGACAAGCTCACTCCCAGAAGTGAGTAAGAGGACAACTCCGCGCCACTATACATCTTCGAATGTAAGCAAGCATACGTGTGTGGTGCTCTAAGCTATAGAGGATGATTCAGCTGCCCGTAACAACGGGTTTTATGCAACTACATACCATGCTCGAGATTTTTATACTCTCTTGGTCACTACACAGAAGCTATTAGTCCTAGAGAAAAAATTAACAAGAACTTTTACAGGAAATGTAATGTAGTTAAATTTTGTACTGGCATACGTTTTCGCCGGAGGCTGTAGTTTTGGAATTATTCAAGGAAAACCTTCAAACGGATTTTTCTTGAATAACTCGGAAAGCACCCAGCTGAAACCAGTGCATATTCTAACTACCTTAAATTTCCTGCGAAAAGAGGTCTCGTTCATTTTTTTCAAGAAACATATAAATGTGACCTCCAAACGGATATCTCTTGAATAGCTCGAAAATCATCCAGCCGCAAAGGAAACCAGTGTGTATTTTAACTACATTAAATTTCCTATAAATTTTTTTCTGTAGGACTAATAGTTTTCACGTAGTGAGCGACAGAATATGCCCGCCAGGTTAGCCAAGAGCGCTAATGTGTTGCTTCCTGGAGTCGGGTAGCGCGCCGGCCCCGAATCGAATCCGCCCGGCGATTTACCGACGTCGGTCGGTGTGCCGGCCAGCCTGGATCTGGTTTTTAGGTGGTTTTCCACATCCCGCTAGGTGAATACCGGGCTAGTACCCACGTCCCACCTCAGTTACACGACTCGCAGACATCTGAACAAGCTCGCACTATTCTATGAATTCCACTAGACGCAGACACCTGGGGGGCGGGGGGGGGGGGGGGCTACGGGATGACGGCAGGAAGGGCATCCGACCACCCCTTTCCACTAACCTTGCCAAATCCGTTTCTAACAATACCCTGCGTCAGCGCGGGACGTGGCACTAGTGAAAGAAAGAGAGAGTGAGCGAGAGAATGTGGCTATCCACAAGTGGTTTGTGAAGGCGAGGGTTGTATAAGACCCATAGGTACATGCAGCTGAATCACCTTTTACGTGTTTCGATGGTCAGACATTGTTACGTGCTCCCTGGCGTTCGGAATATGGACTTCTTCGAAACTAGTCCACAGTTATAGAAAGAGAGAGGCATTTCTATCTAAGTAACGTAAAACTAATTCATTTCTTATCACAGGTTGTTGTTTACGTTATCCTAATTCACTGTTAGGTACAATTCCAACAATACGGTCCGTTTTTATTAGATCGGATTTTGCTGTAAGGCATCACCACCTCAAGTACTTTCACCAAAACGAAAGTAGGTAAAGGTAACATGTGGTGGGCAACGTAATTTTCAGTGTGAAAATCCGTCTGGTGATGAACCTGTCGCTTTGAAATTCTTAACGGCTCTGTTTGTTGTCAATAAGTAACATTGGGATTGATGCGGTTTGAAAACCGAAAAGTTTTTATCCAGTTATGCCGCCGCAAAAGACTGGTAGGACAAATAAGTAGCATTATTAGAGATGGGTAGTTGCTATGTTCACTTTATTGTAAGATTAAAATGTAGTTTCACGCAGCCACAGTCTCACCATGTTCATTTTATGCAAAACAGCATGAACAGAATGACTGTTATATTGTGTAATACAGTGCTGAAGCTTTCATCATAGAGACACTGGCGGGACACTTACACAAACTCCCTAGCGTCCACAGACTTTCGCGTTAGTATGGGACGTGCGGCGGCGCGGTCCTTTCCGTCCTTTTACGACGGACCTGGACCTACCTGTGAACATTGTCTCAGCAGATCATCAGTAGGAAAGCCGAGTGAAACCTACTGTACTTCGACGTGAACCAGGTTGCAATTAAAGTCACTAATCTATGTTTCGGGAGAAAGTTTTCATAGGAAATGAAAGATTGGATATTTTGTCCTCAATTAATATATTCTGAAACTTAGGTGCCGGCCGCGGTGGTCGTGCGGTTCTAGGGGCTGCAGTCCGGAATCGCGGGACTGCTACGGTCGCAGGTTCGAATCCTGCCTCGGGCATGGATGTGTGTGATGTCCTTAGGTTAGTTAGGTTTAAGTAGTTCTAAGTTCTAGGCGACTGATGACCTAAGATGGCAAGTCCCATAGTGCTCAGAGCCATTTGAACCATTTTAATTCCCCTTTCTGAGCGTCGAATCTTGCCATTACTGATAGAACACACTCACTATATTTCCCAGGACGACAGCCTTGTTTTTGCCGTTAGCGCCCCGAATCGACGAGCGCGTTGCGTCCCTTTCACTCACGTTAGCAAGTTTATGGTGTTGCATTTCCCGAAAACGTAATAGCTACAAAAATACTCATTGTTTTAGATCGATAATGCTCGCTAAATATTAAGTCTGTCGGTACCAAATCCATTCTCAGTTTTTAGCCACCGACCTGCTCAATACGCCATGCGGAATATGTCTTTTCTCGTCACAAAATTCACTTAAAAATTCCGAAATTTCTAGGCACACATCGGAATAATTATGCCGACACTTTCCAATACTTTTGATCTATGAAACACAGCTAGATCCGGCAACTTATCACTTCCATCGGAACTACTACTGCACACGTCCTATCTCTTTCATAGCTAGGCCTCGACTCCTCCCTAGAACACTCTAAGTCTTCTCTACCAGCAAAGAAAGGCGCGCGAAGAATATTGCTTTACCATTGGTCAGTTTACTCTACAGCCAATAGCAAAACAACATTCTCCCGTGTCAGTCCGCGCCTTTCATCAATAACCAATCGCAAAATATGAAACCTAACGACTGCACTTTTTACCGACGTAATTATCTAATATGCTGAAGTTTTGCTTATGCATAAAGCTATTTACTATTGTTATTTATACTTAAATTAACTTTCTCTCTAACCATAAACTTACTTTACAAATCTATTCTACAAAAAATCCCCTTTGTCCATATCTATACTTCTTCGAAATGTTCCCACACTAAATCCTCCTACATAACTCGTTAAAGAATTATTTTCATATTAACCTTAAAGCACACTCACGCATCATTCATACTGCTAAAACACATTTATAATATTTTACATACACAAAAAGACATAATAACACTTTATGAAAATACTAGACCAGAGTATCAAAAACATTCTATTACTTTAGTGCACTCTAGTGGTCACAATCGAAACTAAAATCAGTCCCATATCCAATATTGTCCTCTATCGGCTGATACATAAACTACGTGCACGTCCAGTCTCGCGTCACCATCTGTCACTATCCAGCTCTGAGACACATCTCGCACTTAACCGCCTCCAAGGCAGGATCGGTTTGGCCGGTATTACACTATCAAATTTTTTGTCAAATATCTTTGTCAAATGTCGTCCAATATTTGATCAAATCTAAGGCCTCGCTGTAGATTTGATCAAAGAAATAGCTTGTCTTCTGTTCACTACAATGTGACACGTTACCACATGGAGCGGTAGCATCGCTGCAGCGTTCTGTCGTCTGTAGTGTTTTTATAAACATTGCCGGTAAATACAATTGGTGTGTGCCGACAACTACAGAATTAATAGAGATGTATGAAGCTGATGAGGCGCTTTACAACGTGAGGCACCCTGAATACAGAAATAGATTAAGAAAATTGGAGATCTGACCTGACCTAACCTAATATAACACTCTCGTGTAGCAATGAATCGGAGTGTTACAGTAAGCCTGTCTTCTGAAGATATAGCAGCTCTTAAGTGAATATTGTGCTTTGTGATATGAGGATACACTTCACTGAGCACATACAGAAATGTATGCTCATCCATTCTCAAGTAATTGATGTACGACTTGACGTCTGCCACTGTAAGCTCACATAACAAGTTTTGTTGAATGCTTTTATCGTGTCGTCGTAAAACCCACGGCTTCACCCAGGTTAGATTAGTTTTTCGTTCCATAGATCCGTGCTGAGGAGATCCTCGTTGATATGAAACATGTCAATATTTTTAAAGCTGAAATAACAATACTAATAGCATGAATAAATACAATACATCATTTGTTTCTATTAAAAATTTCGTTAATGGAGTAGGAGTTGGCCACTAGTAAGTCTTTCAGGCTCCTTCTAAACTGATCTTTATTTGTAACGAAATTTTTTATGTTTGCTGGCAAATTATTGAAGATGAGTGTTCCTGAGTAGTGGACCCCTTTTTGAACTAAAGTAAGTGCATTTAAGTCCTTGTCCAGATCATTTTTGTTCCTGGTATTGTATGTATGAACTGAGTTGTTTCTTGGAAAAAGAGATACATTATCTAGGACAAATTTCATTAAGGAGTAAATATACTGAGAGGCAGTAGTAAGTATACCCAGTTCTTTGAAGAGGTTTCTCCAGGACGTCCATGAATTTACTCCACAAATAAAACGTATTACACACTTTTGGACTCTGTTTGACTTGAATATTTACCCCAAAATATTATAACATATGACATTATGGTATGAAAGTAGGCAAAGTATGCAAGCTTTTTCATTTTTATGTTGCCTACGGCTGCTAACACTCGAATTGCAAATACAGATTTGTTAAGGCGTTTCTGCAGTTCTGTGGTGTGCTCCTCCCAACTGAATTTATTATCAAGTTGTAATCCCAGGAATTTAAGACTGTCAACCTCGTATGTATGGTTCCTTTTTTTCCCCCACTTCTTTTCCGCATGTGCACACAATGCAAATGCGGTACGTGCAACTGCTGCGGTTAATAACAAGTTGTTGTCAGCCATCTTGAACTTTGACGAAAAATTTGATGACAGTGTGATACCCATTCTAGCAAAGATCTTTGTCAAATATATTTGACGGTATATTTGATCACATCTTGGACCAAATCTTTGACAAAGAAATTTGATAGTGTAATACCGGCCTATACGGCGCTGCGCCTCAGACGGTAGGCATGAAGTCCACGCAGCTGGCTCGGGCTCCTGCATAGGTGGGCGGACAACGGGATGGAGTGACCCGCGGGTGAGGCCGGTTCAGGCGTAGGACAGGGGAGCTGGCGGAGCGGCCGGCCTGTTGATTAATGGAGCGGCGGCCGTGTAATGCCTTTAATGAGATGGACGCCTCTGGGAGGAGAGCCTGCAGTGACGCCACGCGTCGCTTAGCGAGTTCTTAATCACGGAGCTGTGCCGGGCCGCGCGCTCTCCGCTTTACACGTGCCGCTCACCGTTATGCCGGAGCCGTGACCCAGCCCCGAGTTTCCACGCTTAAATTCAGTTTACGTACGGGACTTGGTTCTCCGTCAATGTATACTCTACACAAGACAACATACGAGGATTGTTTGATCAATCTGATAAAAAAAAGCAAGAAAAATGTTTGTTTCGTAAATAACTCACCCTACTTCGTGACATAGTCTCCTGCGGTGACTAATCACGGCAAGAAAGGAAGAATGAATTGATTGTTGGTGTTAACAACGACCATCCTCCTTTACCTCCTCTGCATTACTGCAGATGACGTGTCACTGAGCACATTTGTTCTGTGCATGCATTACACGTGAGGCGCCTAGTTGTTTCGACTGCACTGTGTGGAATACGAAGGTTCTGTTATAGTTCACTAACCTGCTGGCTTCAAGTTGATGCCCCCAGCGCAGAAAACAGCACGCAGGTCGTAGGTTCTGTATCTTGAGGCTGAAACTGACTTTTAGCGAGGTTATGTTCTGAAACAATGTATCACTTCTTTGGGATGCCACTCGCGTATTTTAATATAGCCACACGAGAAGACTACATGATCTTAATACAACACCTTCTGATACAGCGAAGTACATGATCAAACACAACGTTTACGAAAATGTATCTTTACACTATTTGTGGCAAGTGTCTGTGGCTCATGAATCTTTTAATACTGAATACTGGCAAACACTTCCTGGAGACAGACAACATGTCTGTTCTTCTCGACTGCCTAATCCAGAGTGACGAACAGCCCGAAACACTTCGCGCGTCATACCAGAAAAGGCGTGACCCGAACGCCTCCGAAGTGCTTCGTCTGTAATTTCGTCAGTCTTTTGTTTTTGATTTAAATTGTTTTCAATAATTCTAAAATGACTGAGAGCTGTTGAGTGATATTTATATTAAAAATTGAACTCATTTCAATGACTAGTTTAACTAATAATAATAACTATACATTAACGTTTTCGCGCCCTTGCGCCGAACACAGCAGCCAATCACAGAGGCCTGCCGCCGTGGGCGAGAGATTCTAGGCGTTACAGTCTGGAAGCGCGCGACCGCTACGGTCGCAGGTTCGAATCCTGACTCGGGCATGGGTGTGTGTGATGTCCTTACGTTACTTAGGTTTAAGTAGTTCTAAGTTCTAGGGGAATTATGACCTTAGAAGTTGAGTCCCATAGTGTTCACAGCAATTTTGATCCAATCACAGAGCAGTAGCATTATGCAGGCGGTCTTTCTCACGGGAATGGTACCGAATCTGACATCTGTCACAGGTACCTCACACCTCATTTCGTCAGCTATATACTTCTTGCATCTCCACTGATCTGGGAATAGCTTCTTGGAGCCTAATATAACGGCTGACTAAGCCAGAAATATTACATGTCACGGGATACCTCCTAATGCCGTGTGGCACCACCTTTTGCGCGGCGTAGTGCAGCAGTTCGGCGTGGCAAGGACTCACCAAGGCGTTGGAAGTGCCCTGCAGAAATGTTGACCCATCCTGACTCTGTAGCTGCCCATAATTGCGGAAGTGTAGCCGGTGCAGGATTTTGTGCACGTACTGATCGGTCCATTATGTTCCACAAACTTTTGATGGAATTCAAATCGGCCGATCTGGGCGGCCAAATGAACAGCTCCAACAGTCTAGAATGTTATGCATCTTCATATTTTCGAAGCGCAAATACTGATTCATAAAATTTCTGGCTTGCAGCCGCATAAATTTGACTTCTTCTAATATTTCGGCTGAATACCGTCCAGCCATCTTCAGAGTTACCCGAGGTTACTGACGCTCCAGAAGTTGCTCTGTCCTTTTAAAGCCGTGGACCGCACCACTGCGCATGCGGCCAGATACACACAAGCCCCCAGAGACTTTAATCGGCGGCAAAGACGTATGGCATATGCATGGAAATAGATGGCTGCGCAGTCGATCCATGAGGTGATA
The DNA here is from genome assembly GCF_021461385.2 of Schistocerca piceifrons. Taxonomy (NCBI): domain Eukaryota; kingdom Metazoa; phylum Arthropoda; class Insecta; order Orthoptera; family Acrididae; genus Schistocerca; species Schistocerca piceifrons. The sequence continues at coordinate 69,182,859 of NC_060144.1, read as the reverse complement.
TCGATGTATCACTGTGAGCTGCACCGTCGCTGCGTCTTTGTGATTTATTACAGAAATTGCCGGATTCCAAGATTTGTCCAAGCTGAAGCCGCTATCTCTACTAATTAAATTCGTCGCCAAGCAAACAGCCCACTCCACTATGCAGCCACCACCAACTTACACAGTACCCTATTGACAACCTGAGTCCACAGTTTGGTGTGGTCTGCACCATCACTCAGACCCTACCATCAGCTCTTACCAACTGAAATCTGGACTCATATGTCCTGGCCACGGGTTTCCAGACCACTACGGTCTAGACCATATGCTCACGAACCCAGGAGAGGTGCTGCAAGCGATCTCGTACAAAGGCACACGCGACGGTCTCTGATGTCACAGACCGTTTACGCCAGATTTTTCCGCACAGTTCCAACGCATGCGTTCGTCGTACGTCCCTCGTTGATGTCTGCTAGTATATTACACAGGGTTACTTGTCTGTTAGCATTCCCAAATCTATGCAAAAGCCGCTGCTCTCGGTCGTTAAGTGAAGGCCGTCGACTACTGCGTCGTCCGTGATGTGAGGTAATGTAAGTAATGTGGTATTCTCGGCACACTCTTTGACACTATGGATCTCGGAATACTGAACTCCCTAAAGATTTCCGAAACGGAATGTCCCATGCGTCTGCCTCCAACTAGCATTTCGCGTTCAAAGTCTGGTGATTCGGCCGTAATTACGTCGAAAACTTTTTCTCGTGAATCGCCTGAGTGCGAACTTGGTCCAGCAAAAATGGTTCAAGTGGCTCCGAGCACTATGCGACTTAACATCTGAGATCATCAGTCGCCTAGAACTTAGAACTACTTAAACCTAACTAAGCTGAAAACATCACACACATCCACGCCCGAGGCACGATTCGAACCTACGACCGTAGCAGCCCCGTGGTTCCGGACTGAAGCGCCTAGAACGGCTCGGCCACAGCCGCCGGCCTTGGTCCAACAATCCTGCAGCTTTTTCATCCCATGGTAAAAATATGTTCTGTCAAAACCTACATAATACTCGTTGACTGCAACGATCGGTTCCTAATTTGATGGAAATTTCTTCAAAGTAAGCAAAGATTCGAGTTTGGGAACAGGAAGAAGCCACTTAGGACTAACTGGCGAATGGGGTGTATGAGGAACCAGTTCAGAGCCTATTTCATGCACTTTCACTATCGTTATCGCTGATGTGTGGGTTGCTGCACGATCCTGGTGAAAGAGCACTATTAAAAGTGCCAACCTTGGTAATTCTTTAGCCAACGCAAGTTTCAAATGATCCAATACGAAACATAGTGCTGTCCAGCTATGGTTCTGCCTTTTATCTAGTAATCTGTAATCTGCGAAGATTACTCCTTGCAAATACAATAAACAAACAAAAAAACTCTTTGCCTGCTCCAGTGCCTTTTCCCCAGCCTTTATCAAAATTCAAAATGCGTGTGAAATCTTATGGAACGTAACTGCTAAGGTCATCAGTCCCTAAGCTTACACATTACTTAACCTAAATTATCCTAAGGACAAACACACACACCCATGCCCGAGGGAGGACTCGAACCTCCGCCGGGACAAGCCGTACAGTCCATGACCGCAGCGCCTTAGACCGCTCGCAGCCTTTATCCATCGTTTTGATTGTAGTTTAAAATTTCGTGTGTAATAATTGATCCAGATTTCAATAACTGTCAGAAATGAGACACAGAAGGTCTTGCAGACTGCAATTATGCAGCGCCAGACGTTATGTTGTAATGTTATGCCGGACGCGCCTTTGGTCAAACTGCGACCAACTACGGTGTCCACCTTGTCACAGCTTCTTCATAGCCAAGTCTCCATGCAGGTTACTATACTCTCGCTCAGCTCAGACGCCTACTGTCTCAGCGATCTCATTAATTTTTATTCGGCGGTCTTGCATTATCATATCATGGATTTTAGAATGAGATTTTCACTCCCGAGACTTCGAACTCGGGACCTTTGCCTTTCGCGGGCAAGTGCTCTACCATCTGAGCTACCGAAGCACGGCTCTCGCCCGGTCCTCACAGCTTTGCTTCTGCGAGTATCTCGTCTCCTACCTTCCAAACTTTACAGCAGCTCTCCTGCGAAGGAGCACACAGTTTTAATCTGCCAGGTAGCGTCATATCATGGATTTTGTTCACGTTTTTCTTTGCGGTGACCTCAATTGGCCGGCTGGAGCGTTCTTTCTCTTCAGCACTTGTCCGACAACGATCAAATTCATTAATTGAAAAGTAAAGGGTGTTCAGTGATGGTGCAGAGCCCGCATGAACTGTGGTATCATACAGAGACCGCGTTTCCACACAAAAGATTGAAACGCAGTTCGATCCACAGACATTATCGAGAGCTTTCAGCAATCCACAACGACGTATGGTTGGCTCTCCAGAGGACCACACGTCCCCTTTTTCCATAGCACCGCCCTCACACAGAGGTCAACATACTGTCGAGATAGGAAGAGCTCTGCAGCTCCAGCAGTCATCATCATCGAGTGGGACAGTGACAGTTTTGATGAAATCTATTTCGTATATGCTGCATTTTGTTGCGAAAGAGGACAGTGTAATAATTGTGCATGAAGTGTACCTTTGCTTTTCAATGAACGATTGTAAATTTTCCAGTATTCCCGTGGCAAAGAACAGTGTCAAAGTTAAGTCTTGAATTCATTTATGTAATAAAATTAATTAATATTCCATGTGTTCTAGTTTGATGAAGCTTCCCCTGAGCAATCCCACAGTTTTGGATGCACAATATAATTTTGCTAGGTCACAACATGAACTTCACTCAGTTCAGTATGTGGTAGTCCAACCTATCAAATGAAAATGTTTAGTAACAGAACGGAACTCGATTATTTCTATTTTCAATCGCAGTCGACACATTGACAAATTCATACTTCTGTCAACAATGAACTATATGCTGTACATTGTTCAAATTCTTTATACGAACCTTAGAACAATCAAAGTTACCAATCATGAAGGTGGAACAAAACTGTTATTTTCTATCATGGAAATTTACGAGACTTATCAGACCATCCTCGTATCTTCGTCAGTTCTGTTTAAAAACTTAAATTCCGCTATCATTTTCAGTGAAACGTCTGCATTGTTAAAATGGAGATCCGAAGTTAGATAACAGCGAAATATAATCGGGAATAGTGAGAAATGGATGAAAAACAGTCGAATAACCCCCAAGATTACCATCAATACTTCCCTGTGTACCATTACCTCCTTTCTGAGCAATTGTTGTCAGTGTTGTATTAATTTAGTTATTCCGTATAAGTCAGTGCAGGTTGCAACGTGCGGTCTGAAATACGCGCGTAGGCGTCAGTCGCAACCTACAGCGATGACAATGTAACGTACTGTAGCAGTTCAAATTCTGCATATTGTTTTTGGGAACGCCACGTATATTTTGAACGTGAGTAAAATGCGTCTTCAATACACATAGCGTGACTTAATCTCAAAACGCAGACACAAAGTTACTTATTATTAATGGAAATGTTACGCTCTCTTTCAATGAATGACAACGTAAACGTAATATGCAACTAACCTAGTGATAATATAGAGCATGAAATGGTTTCTTTTCCCAGCAAATTAATCTAATTTTACACAGAAAGAGAAGATGGTACAAACACATGCATATTATTAAAATAATTGCAAAGAATTTCTTTAATTTTATCTCTTTAGGAATTGAGTTAACTTTTAATCCTTTGAATTAACTGAAAATATCGTAAACCAGAGGTGAAGCCTCATCTAAGCCTTGCAGTGTTAACTCTCTGAATAAATTTCGTAATCAAAAACATTAACTAGCTTTAATATTGAAAACTGACTGTAAAAGTCATAAAAACACTTAGAATTATTTTCCTTTTTACCTTTGCGAGTGAAGCTCGCAAACACTGAAATATTTTTTAGTACACGTAATGGCGTACTCAGAGCCACCGAACCAGTCGAAGCCAGATGGGCAAACGACAACAATTATCTTCAGATAAATTTCACGTGGAGGGAGAAGTATTTTTGAAAGGAAACATAAGATACTTTCAACTTACTGTAACCTTAATGTACAGACAACGAGTTATACATACATGGACACACAGGCGAGAAAGAACAAACAGGTGGAAAACAGAACAAACAGGGGCGAGCAACATGACTCATGTGTATATATATTACACCTGAAGTTCCATCCTTTCATGGAACATATTAAAATACAGTATTTTTTAATGAATAATATTTACAATATTTGTCGCAAAATGTTATGACACTTGACAAAATGACTTTATTACAGATATTATGTTCTTGTTCTCCATTACCTTCATAATGGTTGAATAAATCGCGTCATACATTGGATAGCCTTCCAGGTGACGCCACATCTGACGTCAGAAGTTTTGCAGCCTGATTAGCGAAGTAGCACCCTATGCTTCGTGATGGACGGGTACTGAAATTTTGTGCAGCGCATTTATAAATGCTGCCATGTTTCGATAGTTGTTAGCAGCAGTGTGTAGTCCCTTGGTGATTTCACAACTTCGCAGCACGATGACGTCATATGAAGCATGTTTTGTGTGGCAGAATCCTTTGACTCATTGTGGCGAGCGACAGAGTGTCATTCCAAGGCTTCTTGATTGTTCCAAGACGCAGTGTTGTGTGTAAGTAAAAGGTGGAACAAAAATAATCACTCCACAACATTACCGAAGCCTGGCTTTAATTGCTCTGCTGAAACCAAAGATGTCTGCAAGACATTTACCCGCAGAGCCTACAGAAAGTTCATAATCCTTTAGCACTATTTTCAACAAGCTTGCTTTGTGAGGATATGCAGCGAAAGATTTCGTTAATGCTATCTAGCTTCATAATGTTAATTGTGTGACATTATTAATAAATTTCATAGTGAAACAAGAAAAAGTGAACATATTCATATGTCACATGTAATTCATTACAAGCTAATAAATAAAGTAAATATAATATGTGGGCCAGCGTATCACAGCCAGATCACAAGGTAAGTACTACACAGATGGATAGTGGAATGTTGTGCCTATTACCACGCCAAATGAGAACTCAGTGCCATAGAGAGTAATTAAGTGATAAGTTGCTGACAACTCCACAGACGTGAAATATCTAGATAAGGTGAAACCCAAGAGCATTTTCGAAAATTTCTTTATCTTTCCATTTTAACAGACTATCATTCTGAATGATAATTGTAGGCAGAACGAAATTAGTGACAAAGTACTTCCATCTAATTGTGACGAAATGTATACGTATTGCGCAAAAATGAATTAACATGAATGATCCTGAAGAATTAATGGACGGACCACGACATGGACCCAGAGTCCTCAATTTCGCAACATCTTTTACCAACAATAAGTCGCAGATTTCGATGAAACCCTATGCATATATGAAATCATAAACCTCACAGGCTACTGTCTAAGCAGTATGCTCGTGCGAAGTCATTCGGTTTTGCGGCTGTCAAAAACTTTTCACTGACTTCAGTTTGCCATTGGGTCGTTGACATTTTCAACGAAATGCGTGTCACCTCATTTGGTTCTACGTTCTCTTTACGACGACAGTAGAATCCGAGGCGGCTGAGTTTAGTAGAACGCGTGTTTCGAATCGTGCGCCGCGTAGCAACAGGCGGGAGAACAGGGGACCATCGACAGTTGTACTGCACTTCTGGCCGCTAGATGGCAGCACAGATGCCACAGCCAGTTCCAATGCCGTTCTATTTCGTTTGCTTACTCTTTCGTTTGTTTTTTCATACGTTGTGCGCTGTGTATCATGCCGGATGGTTTCATGTACGCTATCGGAATCTGCATTTCTCACGATTTCTTAAATTGTGTACTCTTATTTCTGACGCATACAAAAAAAGATTCTGTGCACATTTTCTGTTACCTCACACATTTTCAAGTCTTGTCGCCCATTTCCTCACTTCAAATTGTTACGGTTTTTGCGCCTCCAAATTCATTTAGAGATGGAACTACGTGATCTACTGGCAGGACAGGCGATTTTTTAAAAAAAAAAAAAACCTTGACCAGGTGCAAGTGGGACCTACACACTTAATTATACAGGGTGATTCAAAAAGAATACCACAACTTTAGGAATTTAAAACTCTGCAGCGACAAAAGGCAGAGCTAAGCACTATCTGTCGGCGCCAATAAAGTTTTTGGTCCCTTTTTCTTCGAAGGTGCTACTGTAACTGGACTACAGTATCTGGAGATGTTAGAGAATTGGCTGTTCCCTCAGCTCGAACAAGAAGCACAACAATTCATATTTCAGCAGGATGGAGCGCCACCACATTGGCACTTATCTGTCCGTAACTACCTGAACGTCAACTACCCGAGGCGATGGATCGGCCGCCAGGCAGCCCGTGACAGAGCACGTCATCACTGGCCTCCAAGAAGCCCTGATCTTACCCCCTGCGATTTTTTCTTATGGGGGTATGTTAAGGATATGGTGTTTCGGCCACCTCTCCCAGCCACCATTGATGATTTGAAACGAGAAATAACAGCAGCTATCCAAACTGTTACGCCTGATATGCTACAGAGAGTGTGGAACGAGTTGGAGTATCGGGTTGATATTGCTCGTGTGTCTGGAGGGTGCCATATTGAATCATCTCTGAACTTGTTTTTGAGTGAAAAAAAACCTTTTTACATACTCTTTGTAATGATGTATAACAGAAGGTTATATTATGTTTCTTTCATTAAATACACATTTTTAAAGTTGTGGTATTCTTTTTGAATCACCCTGTATATCTACTATAGTCGACATAATCGACTTGAGACGTTCCGCAACTGTATGGATATCTCAGGTACTTCTCATTTATTGTTCCATCTGTGTTGCACATTTTTAATTAGATCACGTGTTTCGATCATTCAGGGTCATCTTCAGATCTAATTACTTACGCCAGCAACCCGTCTTGTCTACACAGAAAAACAAATCAGAGTACTGTGTGTTCCTAAGTCAACAAGACTGTTTGCTGATGCAGCTACTTACACCTGAAGATGATCCAGAGTAATCGAAACATGTAAGCTGATTAAAAATATGCATCTGAAACCAACCAATAAATGTTAATTAATTTAATTATATACGTAGACAGTTCATCCATTCTGGGAATCGAGAGTTTCGACGATTTTTGCCTCTTATCGGCCTTGATACTGGTAAGACATCAGTTCTGGGGATTCGAAGGTTTTGCCGGCCGGAGTGGCCGTGCGGTTCTAGGCACTACAGTCTGGAACCGCGAGACCGCTACGGTCGCAGGTTCGTATCCTGCCTCGGGCATGGATGTGTGTGATGTCCTTAGGTTAGTTAGGTTTAAGTAGTTCTAAGTTCTAGGGGACTGATGACCTTAGAAGTTGAGTCCCATAGTGCTCAGAGCCATTTTGATTCGAAGGTTTTGGGGACGTATTAATTTGAAGTTCGAAGTCAATTAAAAAATGACAGATAAAAACTTTTTTGTGTTATATAATTACAAATCTACAGTTTCCTGAGTTTTGTCTTTGCTCGTTCTCTGAAACCGTTTTTGTTGCCAAATTTCATGATTGCAGACTAACAGGAAGTACGCTATAGGCTGTGATGAGAGAGTTTGCTAATATAAAAATATGTGACTTATACGGCCGTGTCTTTTGATTGCATTGACTTAGAGCTTCAGTTTCTTCCATCGCCAAAGGACCGTAGAGCTTGACGCGGCTACCCGTTCCTCAGAAAAAGGGCGTTAATAGTAGGGCAGACAGATAGACGGAGAACAAAGTGCCCCTGTAAGGTTGGGAGCACACGCACGGAATATCTGTGGAATGTCAGCTGCGAGGTAAATGGAACCGCTGCTATGACGCACGAGGCAGTCCACAACGGAAGGAAGGTCTTTAGCTGCGGCATTTTCGCCGCATGCCAGCCTCATCGCCAGTAGCGAGTCGGAAGTACCACAGAGGCTGCCGCAGTGCTATGGGCGACGAGAATCAATTGGGCAGTTCACACGGGCGGTGCTGGGAGTGGGGCAACGGCCAGCTGACACACTGCAGGCAACTGTGTTCTGCTTGGCGCGTGTCGTTATCACGTGCCGCCCACTGCCTGTCTTGTAGATGCTGAGAAAATCAACACAGAGATTTTGATAATGGAAGACTACAAGAAAGAGGCATTACATTTCGGACCCATGGCCCGATGAATACAGGGATAGAACAAAAAAAAAAAAAATGGCATGGCGTGATATTTGAGTTCAGTTATTTCTAGGTTTCGCAGAGACAAGCTGAGACAGAGAATCTGTTGGTATTTCTTTTCACCACTTCATTATCAGAATAATAATCTGGGTTACAACATCAGTAGGAATTACAACAGAATTGGCGATGTAGATTCCCCAAAGGCGTCACCCGTTTTTATTTAGAAATTCGTCAGAGTGACAAGTTTTGAGAAAGAAGGTTTTTTTTGTTGTTAGTAGACTACATATTGCTTCTTCTGACACAATCTAGCAAAAATACTAATTCAGTTGCAGTTATTACGGAATGCAATAACGATGTTTAAAGGAATAAGTGGAGCTACGGGCAAGTTAGATAAAATATTTACAAGTGTGAATTCTGAGATGCTGATCCATGGTTGGAACTGGGAAAGATGACTAATATATCTGTTCTTGGTATGAAGGTAAATCTGTAATTTGGTAAATATTTTATTGTAAACATGCACAACAAATGCAACGAATGATTGATAAGAAAGATCGGCTTGGAAAGTTATTGGAGAGGGTGATAAACCACCACCAAAAACAGAACATTAAACATTCCACTTCCAGTAAGTATTGCTCTAAAACGATTTCAGAATCTTGTGAGAGAGTGTAAACGGTAGCAGATTAGTTTTCTTTTATTTATATATGTTGTTGTTGTGGTCTTCAGTCCAGAGACTGGTTTGATGCAGCTCTCCATGCTACTCTATCCTGTGGAAGCCTCTTCATCTCCGAATAACTACTGCCACCTACATTCTTCTGAATCTGCTTAGTGTATTCATCTCTTGGTCTCCCTCTACGATTTTTACCCTTCACGCTTCCCTCCAATACTAAACTGGTGATCCATTAATGCCTCAGAACGCGTCCTACCAACGGATCACTTCCTCTAGGCAAGCTGTGGCACTAATTCCTCTCCTCCCCAACAGCTACCGATAATAACAAATTAATAAAACTCTTACCAGCCTCACTTAAAAAATAATTTTTAGTAACGACTCTGTTTATCATTGTTGACACATTTGCTCTACTTTCATCCAAATTTCTAGCAGACTCAGATCGTTTCACAGTAAATGTGCCCTCAGTTTGGTGCCCATCTCTCGCCAATACATACTTATGCCGTACACAAGATGATTTATTTATTGCCAACAGCAGAATCGAACTTCACGTCCATTGATATCTGGAACACTCGCTGTTTGTTTGACAATATGCGGAAGGACCATTCAACGTGCTGTACCTACGAGCCACTGACAAACGGTACCTGAAAATTCTTTTCTCACCTCCATATCATCGTAGTACGTGCTCTGACAGCCAAAAATGCTTCCTCAGGAACTAGCGTCTGGTAAGCTAACGGGCTCTGGTACATACAAGTATACACGGTACAATGTGCTTCCGTTCAGATGGTTCCTCAACAGTTACTTTTTAAACACAGTTCCGTCCTACTCATTTCCAAACGCGCCAGTGTCGACATAAACCAATCTCTAATCTGAGTCGCCCACTGATGGAAGAAATCCTTATAATTGTAAAACAGTGACCCACACGTCTTTGGCTTCAGCAACCGTATGCGTCTACCCTCGATTGCCTCTACTCAATTCGGGACATTCGCACAGGCCCGGAACACGTTCGCAGTGTTCTTCTACTTCTTCTCCGTCAGTTGAGACGCTTCTCATGCAAGCAGCCCAAAATTGCACAGCCCACTGTTCGCACTACAATACTGGCCTTGCCAATTATCTACGTAGAGTGCAGGTCAACAAAGCAACATCAAGTAACCAAATAGCTAAAACCAAATAGACAAATATATAAAACTTTTGGTTATTATTTAGTCTTTATTTAATGGCGCCAGAGCTCTCGAAGGTGAGATTAATTTTCCGTTTCTTCTTTTTTTTCCCTTGTAGGCCAGAAGGCTCAACAAAAGTGGCGAAACATTTGGACTACTGTTGTAAACATACAAAGATAGTGAAGATACCTGGTTGAGAAGCAGTGAAAAGATTGAAATACGTGTTTGCTGATTAAATGGAAGTCTTCACACTTATTTTAGAAGGAAGGGATTCAGTTTCAAGTACACGGAAAGACGGATACGGCTTATGAAATTATCTCAGTCAGAAGCAAACACCGGCAGTCAAGCAACATCAGATGACGCTTTAACACCTGAGCAGACTTCGGTAGATTTATCAATTCTAAAAAAAATAAAAAATAGAAAAACCTGTCAGAAGTATGAAACCTGACCTTGAAGCTAAGTGACGCAGATTCCAGGATTAGTCATCAATTTCATCAATTCCGTCTCCTTTTCCTGATGACTCAGATGGATAGCTTTTCAATTCCTATTGCCCACTTTACGTATGTTTGATCCGGAACCTGGATCTGGAAATGTCGTCTCTAGTTTTAAAATAAAAATAGGTCTTACTGCAATGTTAACTTGAAGTGTAACTGTAACAGACTTCGTAAACTCCATATGCAACGGACACACGAGGCACAATTCCATTTAGCGGGCGTCCCTAGTCCCGAGTATGCTGCGTCGTAGGGAGTTGCGATCAAACGCCGATACGTATCGTTCATTTATTTGGGATTAAAAATATGCATTTCCTTCCAACGTTAAAAAACAATTGCGATATGTTAGCTACGATTGGTATTCAGCAATATACGTTTTAAAATGCATGAAACGTATATTGGTCAGCGACGACATTTTTTACTGCAAACGTTTAAAAAAAATATGTGTTTTTTTGCGTCGACGTGTCACGCTATGTTTGGACAGTAACGAAAAGAAACCTAGTTTATTATCAGGCTGAGATATCAGACTATAAGAATAAATTTGTTTCATCGAATAGTTTCCTCACAATCGCAGCAGAACCCACACAAGTCCGAAAATAGTGCTTTTTAATTATTCACGCGGAAAGAAAATGTTTTAATGAGCAACTGACTACACAGACAGGTGCAGCTTTTCTACTTTTCTTATAGGCACAGTAGTATGTGGCATTCCGCAATGCGTTCCGCATGGCTACAGAGCTCTGTGTCCCGCCGCACGTATTAAAAAACATTCCGCTCATGTGGAGCCAGCCTAAGGGTTCCGTATCCATCGACTGAGTTACAGAACCCTAAAAATAACACTGTAAGTTAGCAAATGTGCGATTAGTGTTTTAGTTGACATCAATTTTTGCTGATAACTAAATTAAACTGTGACATCCTGGAACGTTCGGTCTTCACGCAACCAGAACGTGTTACAATTTCAGCTGCAATTCGTTTTGTCCTAAGTTTCCGTAGAGGAAAGGAAGATCTTGTAAATCGAAATGATTTGTCTTATCCGTAGTTCCATCACGAAGAAACGAGTGGAGCATTCTCTGTTATACACTGAAATGCCAAAGAAATTGCTATAGGTATGCGTATTCAAATACAGAAGCAAAAAACGGCGCTGCTGTTAATAACGCCTGTATAAGACTACAAGTATCTGGCGCAGTTCTTATATTAGTTACTGCTGCTACAATGGCAGCTTATCACGATTTAAGTGAGTTTGAACGTGGTATTACAGTCGGCGCCCGAGCTATCGGACACAGAACTTCCTAGGTAGCGATGAAATGGGGATTTTTCCATACGACCATTTCACGACTCTTCCGTGAATATGAGGAATCAGGTAAAACATCAAATCTCCGATAAAGCTGCGGCCGGAGAAAACATCCTGCAAGAACAGGACCAATGGCGACTGAAGAGAATCATTCAACGTGACAGAAGTGCAGCCCCTCTGCAAACTGCTGCAGATTTCAATAATGGGCCATCAACAAGTGTTGATCGATATGGGCTTTCGGAGCCGAAGTCCCACTCGTGTATCCTTGATGATGCTTTATGCCTCGCCTGGGCCCGTCAACACCAACATTGGACTGTTGATGACTGGAAGTCTCGTTTCAAATTCTATCGCGTGTATGGACGTGTACGGGCATGGAGACGACCTCACGAATCCGTAAAACCTGCATGTCAACAAGGGAGTGATCAAGCTGATGGAGGCTCTGTAATGGTTTGGGGCGTGCGCAGTTGGAGCGATACGTTTAGATACGACTCTGACATGTGACACGTACGTAAGCACCTCTTTCCATTAATGTCCATAATGCATTCCGACGGACTTGGGTAAATCCAGCATAAAAATGCGACACTCCACACGTCCAGAATTGCTACAGAGTGGCTCCAGGAATACTCTTCTGAGTTCGAACACTTCCGCAGGCCACCAGACTCCCCAGACATGAACATTATTGAGCATATGTGGGATGTCTTGCAACGTGCTGTTCCGAAGAGATCTCCACTCCCTCATATTCTTACGGATTTATGGACAACCCTGCAAGTTTCAGGGTGTCAGTTCCCTCCAGCACTATTTCAGACATTAGTCGAGTCCACGACACGTCGTGTTGCGGCACTTCTGTGTGCTCGCCGTTGCCCTACACGATATTAAGCTGGTGTACCAGTTTCTTTGGCTCTTAAGTGTAAATGCACTATGTCTCTCCGCATTTGGAACAAAAGACTGTCACAGAAAGAAACAGCTTTTTTAGAGGAGGTTCTCACAACGAGAGAACAAGTCCAGAAAATTGGAAAAATATATTAGAAAAAGCTATCCCATCTAGAGTCTGTGGCTGTTACTCAGTAACGCAAAAGTAACACACCTGTGATCAGCCAACGCGTGCGATATCTTCTGGCCGATCAGGAGAAAGATGGAATCGCTTCACTACTAATCATCAGTTCACTTAGTTTTCTGGAACGCTCTGGAAACCTTGCGACACTTCTAGGTAAGAAGAAGAACGGTCCGCCAAAATCGATATCCTCCTGATGTGCCACTATATTTACATGTCGCCAGCGATACAAGAAGAAAGACTGGAAATTATGGCTTACGTTAAATACGGTGCAACAAACAAAAGTATTTCTATTTTACAGAATGAAAGCATATTTATGGATAGATGGGGCTAGCAAGGAGTAGATTACTCTGAGCGTACGTTTCGTCCGCACTCTGACGCCCGAAGTAAGAGAACTGTGTCTGGATTAATGCAGGGCACCGGACTCCGGGGCACAAACCTTGGTAGCAAATACATCCTCCTACCCCTCTAGCGCAGCTAATCAGTCCGGGTGGAAAAAGGGCCAGATCTTCCAAAAAGCCGATCAGTTCCAGTTCAAAAATGGTTCAAATGGCTCTGAGCACTATGCGACTTCTGAGGTCATCAGTTGCCTAGAACTTAGGACTAATTAAACCTAACTAACCTAAGGACATCACACATATCCATGCCCGAGGCAGGATTCGAACCTGCGAGCCTAGCGGTCGCTCGATTCCAGACTGTAGGCCTAGAACCGCACGGGCACTCCGGCCGGCGATCAGTTCCAGTCTTTCCACCAGGAAGGAGGCACACGGCTCATGTTGTCTGTTGTTCAACCATGTCTAGACGGTCAAAAAAGCGGTTCGATCGCGTCAGCATTGTTACTTTGTGCCAGGAAGAGCTCTCAACAAGGGAAGTGTCCAGGCGTCTTGGAGTGAACCAAAGCGATGTTGTTCGGACATGAAGGAGATACATAGAGACAGGAACTGTCGATGACATGACTCGCTCAGGCCGCTCAAGGGCTACAACTGCAGTGGATGACCACCACCTACAGATTATGGTTCTGAGGAAACCTGAAGATAACACCACCTTGTTGAATAATGCGTTTTTAGTGCAGCCACAGGACGTCGTGTTACGACTCCAACTGTGCGTAATATGCTGCATGATGCACAACTTCACTCCTGACGTCCATGGCGAGGTCTATCTTTGCAACCACGACAAGACGCAGCGCGGTACAGATGGGCCCAACAACATAGCGAATGAATCCCCCAGGACTGGCATCACGTTCTCTTCACCGATGAGTATCGCATACGCCTTCAACCAGACAATCGTCGGTCAGACAGAACGCCTTACACTGTCCAGCGAGTGTGGCAGGGTGTAGGTTCCCTGCTGTTTTGGGGTGGCATTATGTGGAGCCGACGAACGCCGCTGGTGGTTATGGAAGGCGCCGTAGCGACTGTACGATACGTGAATTCCATCCTCCGACCGATAGTGCAAGCATATCGGCAGCATACTGGCGAGGAATTCGTCTTCATGGACGACAATTCGCGCCGCCATCGTCCACATCTTGTGAATGGCTTCCTTCAGGATAACGACATCGCTCGACTAGAGTGGCCAGCATGGTGTCCAGACATGAACCCTATCGTAAATGCCTGGGATAGACTGAAAAGTGCTATTTATGGAAGACGTGACCCACAACCACTCTGAGGGATCTACGCTGAATCCACGTTGAGGAGTGGGACAATCTGGACCAACAGTGCCTTGATTAACTTGTGGATACTATGTCACGACGAATACAGGCATGTATCAATGCAAGAGGACTCGCTACTGGGTATTAGATGTACCGGTGTGTACAGCAATCTGAACCACCACCTCTGAAGCTCTCACTGCATTATGGTACAACACGCAATGTGTGGTTTTCGTGAGCGATAAAAGCGTCGGAAATGATGTTTATGTTGATACCTATTGAGAGCGGATGATTTGGACGTGTGTCCATCAGAGATAGTAAATTTGTAAGACTGGATGCCGTGAACTGATATATATATATATATATATATATATATATATATATATATATATAATGACTTTTGAACACTATTAAGGCAAATACATTGTTTGTTCTCTATCAAAATCTTTCATTTGCTAACTATGCCTATCATTAGTTAGTGACTTCAGTAGTTAGAATCTTTTATTTAGCTGGCAGTATTGGCGCTCGCTGTATTGCAATAGTTCGAGTAACGAAGATTTTTGTGAGGTAAGTGATTCACGAAAGGTATAGGTTATTGTTAGTCAGGGCCATTCTTTTGTAGGGATTATTGAAAGTCAGATTGCGTTGTGCTAAAAATATAGTGTGTCAGTTTATTGATGATCTGAATAAGTAAAGAGAGAAATGTCTGTGCACGTTCAGTTTCGCTCAGCTGTTTGAAAATCAAATAACATAAGGGATTTATCAGCACAATCATTCATAAATTTCTCTAAGGGTAAGTTTCACTATTCTAGTTTTCTGTACAGCTTCTGGAACCCTCAGATCCGAGGTGATGCAATTTTTTTTTTTTTTAATGTCTGTGTAATTCTCGAATCTACATAAAGAAAAATCATATATGCAGATGATGTGCTATGGCTTGGTGTCACCAAGGCAAATCCAAACCTTATAGTTTAATGTGTGTTACAAAAACGTCAGACCCAATGAGCTGTAAGGGTAAAAATCTTCGAAATATTTCAGGGGAAATATATTAATGGGTCCAGAAAATTGTGCTGACCAATGTATTGAATGTACGGAAATGATGTTTATGTTGATACCTATTCCAGTTTTCTGTACAGCTTCCAGAACCCTCAGAAAATTTCTCAACAACATGGACCAGTTTAAAAACAACAGGCGACAGACCACTCCTACAGAGTACATGCTACACTAAGCGTCTCGAAAGTGTGAGAATATTTTTTGTATAATAGTCGTTACTGAAGTGTTAGGTGTATGCGAATAACTGGCCACATCTCTACAAAATCTAAATTTTACTGCAACCGGAGTGAAATTTCCACTAAGGACTGTGAAAGTGTTTGTTTCTATTAGAGAAAACCAAACATTATTCTAAGTACCTAAATCTGAAAGACTCATTTATCTCATTGAAACCCAGAGAAGCACCGCCTTTCCCTAAAAGAACTTACGAGCAAAGATGTAAGAAACGTGTTGTCAAATTCGTGATGTCGTTCTTAATATGACTGATCGAAGGTTCAACCAAGAGAAACTATAACGTCATCTTGATATTTGTTACGTCTTATCATCACTATGACTGGTGTACAACCATGTAATATGATAATGTGTGGGGTTCGTACTCGGACATCTTGTAGGCATCTTTTTAAGAGATTGGTAATTCTTACAACAGCCTCTCCATACATCTACTCACTAATGAAATTTGTTCTCAACAACATGGACCATTTTAAAAACAACAGTGACATTCATGATTATAATACCAGAAAAAAGAGAGACTTACACTATCCTTTGTTCAACCTATCTTTGGCACAGAAAGGAGTAAAATATGTTGCTACAAAAATTTTCAACACATCACCAGATGAAATAAGGCGTCTGACGGATACCAGTAATAGCTTCAAAAATAAATTGAAATCATATCTCCTTGACAACTCATTCTATACCATAGATGAATTCTTGAATAGAAATGAATAAATCTATAAATATAGTACATGCATTTTGTGCCATTTAAAGGAATGGGGCAAATAACAGAAATATTAATCTTTAACTCTGTATTGATATATATATATATATATATATATATATATATATATATATAAATTTTTGTTTCATATATGGATTTCTTGTGCACTTGACATGTTCCACATCATAACGGCTACCGCAACGTGGAATTGATTAATGGAACACGCAACCAACTAATTAACTAACAACTAATGCCTCCGTCGGAGGTTCGAGTCCTATCTCGGGCATGGTCGTGTGTTTTGTCCTTGGCGTAAGTTAGATTAAATAGTGTGTAAGCTTAGGGACCGATTACCTCAGCAGTTTGGTCCCATAGAACTTACCACTAATTTCCAATTTTCCTCCGCTACTGGAACGCAAATTATCATTGAACATAGTTCCGTTAGACGCCTGTTTCACGATGTACTCGTCAGGTCATTCTGATTATACATTAGTACAATGTCTGTATCTGACAGTATTCTTTCGGACATGCGTGCATGTCGGAAGATACATACACTGCTGACGATCGATAAGCCTATTAAACCACGAAAAGTATTCGCAAACTGCGAGTACAGTGTCAAAACAGCTGTACAATTTACTGGAAACAAATGAAAATTTGTGCTGGACTGGGACTCAAACATGGACTTCCTGTTTGTCGCGAGCGGTCGTCTTAACCACTTAGGCTGTGCGAGTAAGCCTCCAGGACCGATCCAGACTTAGATGTGTCTCAATGTCTGATTCCCACAGTGCCCGCGCAGCTATGCGATTCCCGCTCAGGGATACACTTTTTTAATTTTATCGTGAGGTTGCCTTGGCTTTGGCATGAAATTCTTTGGTGCAGTGTCTGTATTTGACAGTGTAAAGTTTGAGGGGGACTGAAAAGAAATAAAGTAAAATGCCTTCTTCTTTTTGAAAGATATTCTGATTTTGTTTTTTTCATTAAAATGCGATGCACTCTGTTCCGAAAACCGTAATAATAATAATAATAATCTCCTCATAAGCTGTGTCAGAGTAAATCACAACTAACTGTTTACACAGCTATGTGATTTTTTTGTTTCTACAATTTAAAGGAACTTGACTGTTTTCAAGATTCAGGACCTACGAAATTTAATCTGTGTGTACGACTTTGAACATAAATTAGTTGTTTTTCATCGTAGAACAATATACCACAAACTGACGAATCTTCCTATTTTAAATGAAATCAGTGAATACATTTGCTTGCCCTCCCCTCTCAATTCACTCTCTCTAGAAACAGCCGGGAGGCACGTGCAGGGGCGCAACAGCAACAGGCCCTCGCAGCCGCCAGCCGCCGAAATGTAGGGCTCGCTCTTCACGGGCCTAACGGGTGCTGCTGACAAACACCACATAGGTGAGATATAGGCTACAGAAATACAAATTACAACAATCGCCACCTTCATAAGAGGTCACGGCTGTAAGTCCAAAAAGAAATCCATCATAAAAACAGGCAGCAAATATTACTCCCAGAAAACGGAAATAAATCTTAAATCACTGGTAATGGAGTATAAAAATATAATAGTTAACGTCTCCCCAAACAAGTTATGTGAACTTTACACTGAGATTGCACGCTCAGGTGCTTACTTGAGTTAAACAGATGGAACAGATAGATAATTAGGCTTACCCTTCCAAGGGAATACTTAGTGACTAGACATTACAGTGCTTCCTTGAATCAGCCCTCTGCCTTGACAACCACCTAGAACCTACTTTCAGAACACACATAATAATACTGGCAATTCCCCTTAAAATAATTAAAAGGTAAAATTACATACCTTACAAAACGTAAAAAGAATCTCAAACTAAGTGAACAGAAATTATACCGCACGCCTCATGATCCAGTTAATAACATTGAGTAAAGAACTTCATTAAACACTAAAGCTTCAGCAGGCGGAAGTTAAGTTTCACTAGGAAACAGAATTTGAAAGTGGTGCAGGGTTTATGGCCTTGATAATCCACATCAAATAAAGATCTCAGTGGTACAGTCACTAATTTACAGCCAAAACCTCTACCAATAAAATAACTCCGAATATGCAGCACAGTTGCAGTCAACATTAATCACAGTAAACTGAAATGTTCCAGTGATCCATAAGGCACCAACATCAGAGGCACAGATATCAAAGCACGAGTAATAATGACTGCAAAATTTTCCAGTAAGCCGGCCTGTGTGGCCGGGTGGTTCTGGGCGCTTCAGTCTAGAACCGCTGCCTCGGGCATGGAGGTGTGTGATGTTCTTAGGTTAGTTAGGTTTAAGTAGTTCTAAGTTCTAGGGGACTGATGACCTCAGATGTTAAGTCCCATAGCGCTCAGAGTCATTTGAACCGTTTTTCCAGTAATGGTCCTTGCGCACACGGAGGCGATGAGTGCAACACTGCAAGCGTCCAGGTCGGCACAGCATAGATAAACTGGAAAGTGCAAACCCAATGAAGGTCAGGCAAGTCGATCTCGGCACAAACAGAACTTGAGACGTTAATTTCGTTTTGCAAAAAAAAAATGGCTCTGAGCACTATGGGACTTAACTTCTGAGGTCATCAGTCCCCTAGAGCTTAGAACTACTTAAACCTAACTAACCTAAGGACATCACACACATCCATGCCCGAGGCAGGATTCGAACCTGCGACCGTAGCGGTCACGCGGTTCCAGACTGTAACGTCTTTAACCGCCTGGCCACACCAGCCGGCTTTCGTTTTGCCTCAGGTTACGGTAGGAAGTAATTATGTTTCCTATATCGAGATATAAGTTTTTCTTTGATTGCTAGCAGCTTCAATACTTCGCTGGGTGAAACGAATATTTGACGCATTTGTTTATTTCTTTTCATCATTTCACAAAGACGTCACAAGCCGTTTATATGTAGCTCCTTGTTCCATCCTGTATGAGTGTGCATGGGTATGAATGGAAGTCAAATGTGGCGGTAGCATAGACCAAAGGGAATAGCGGTCATTGCCAACATTACAAGAATAACGGCTGGAAGGCCAGAGCAGCAAGCAAAGATGAAAACAGGCACGAGGGTAGGTTATAAAGTTGGTGCGGGGGTGAGGTAAGTCTCCCCACCACCGCGTTTGAATAGGAACGTTGGTCGGATTTAGGCACGTGGAGAGCACTGTGGGGCCAGCCATGAGACGGATCGGACGCGGTAGCACAGCAGTTCACAGATTTGGTGAGATAAAAATGCGGTAATATGGCTAAAAATTCACGACAGGGTATGCTCATAGCGCGCATTCAACGTACAGCCTTAGACATAAAAACTGGCCGCCGGCCGGCCGGCACAGTGACTAAGTCCGAGTCGTTCACTTAAGGTGGCCAATAAAACTGACCGCCCCTGACAAGTCAGTCCGACCATCTGCACAGTCTGGCAACACTGCAAGATTCGGAAGTGTTAAGAGGAAGTGTTGTCTACTTCGATATCTTCTCGGGTTGTTTGAGCCCGTTGTCTAGTGCTAGCCGGCACGGTAGATCAGCGTGTTTGTTCAGGGGGTTAGCTGCCCTCTGTAATAAAAAAAACTGAGTCAATCAACCAACAACCAACAACGAACATAAAAGGATGTCTTACGACGTCCGCCCCGAGCAGATGCAACGAACAGAAGCGAACAAAATGAGACTTTAAAAAAAAAAAAAAGTGGTAATCGTCGTGCGTTCTAAACTTATAGTCGCCTGTTCGCGTCCAAGTGCATCCTTTTATTTTTTTATATATATTTTTTACCACATTTCGGTCTAAAGTTATGAGTCTGATTGAACATCGAAGATAATTCGCTTGAAATTCTACCCACCAGCAATACCCAGTATTCCAGAAACAATTCCGCGAGACAGCTCGTGGCTGCGTTGCGATCATAACAGCTCACGCTCGAGCGTTTCCTCGCGCTGCATCGGCTACCGGACACCGGCCAGACGCCACCCGCCGCCTGAAATCCGGCGCCGCCCATGTGAACGCGGCGCGACGCTGTCAGTGTATGTAACAACTGTCATTTCGGAATTTGAAGTTCTAGTTATCATCTTGCAGTTAAGCATTTGATTTTGCATACTTGAAAATCATAAACTACAGTTATGCATTTTAAAATTGACTCTCAAGTGGAAAAAGGTTTAACATCTGCAACACAACGTTGACTTTTGGTATAACTGAGGGGTGAATGCAGAGGACGCAGCTAGAAAGATTTGAACTGTGTGTCGAGCGAGTGCTTTTGGGAAAAATACGCCAGAAAAAGATATTTTTGTTTCAACAAAGATCGTTCTAGCATGAATGATTTTCCACATAAGGAAGTCTCGACTACTGATATATGTTACCATTTTACCGTCATGCGACATTTGCATTCAGCACGCAGAGTTCAGAAGTCTGGTGTAGGAGTACTGCGTGCTATAATACGAAACAACAAAAATCAAAGGAGTGACTATTATCGAACGTCATCAGGTCGCCTATTGAGCATTCCTATACAGTACCGTTACTGGAGACGTGTTATGATGCCTTTATCGTTAACTTCCTTAGAAGAAATGAAAGACTGAGCCCCACCTAAAGACGTAAACTCGAGCAAAGAGTAATGTGAACATAATATTTTACATCTGATAGCTCCAAAAGTGTGTTTTGTGCTATGAATTCTGCCCCAAGGGCTGTGTGCAACACAGTTGGAATTTGTTGCCAACAACTGAGACACCTTTCGGTCGCAGTGTAAGAAAATCGAGCAACAAAACTGCACCACCTGTGCTACTGTATGATAACGCAGTCTGTTGATTTGAGAAACAAAACTATCCAGGAGATTGATAGGAAAGTCGTCTCTCAGGCACTTGTATTGATAGGGAAGTCCTCTCTCAAGCACTTTTCACTCTCGACATATATTCGTAAAATTTTACCATTACTGCTGTTGATCGATCAAACGTCAAGGCAATTCATTAATAGACGAAAATACTCTTAAAACTGCACTGGTTTAAATACATTGTTAGAACCAGTAGGTTTCTACGGGCGTAGAATTTGTTAACAACTTTAGTATTGTCAGATTGTTTTAGGTATCGCGAAAGAAAATTCTGCTGCTGATTAATTTCTCCTTGATGATTACTGTTGCGTTTAGTAAACTAAAGGAAAATGCAAGTAAAATATTCACTGTACTAATAAAAGTTAAATTCAGCTTATTACAGAAACATCACGACGGCAGTCTATATTAATAAAGCAGTTCAAAAATGGTTCAAATAGCTCTGAGCAATATGGGAGTTAACTTCTAAGGTCATCAGTCCCACAGAACTTAGAACTAGTCAAACCTAACTAACCTAAGGACACACACATCCATGTTCGAGGCAAGATTCGAACCTGCGACCGTAGTGGTCGCGCGGTTCCAGACTGTAGCGAAGCATTAAGTGTCTGTAAGACGATTGAGCCTATTTTAACACGAATTAGTACGATATTACCAAATTTTGACTTCGAAAAGATCTGTATTCACTTCCTATATCATTCTCAAGTATTATGAAAAATTATGTATTAAAACAACAAAAAATATGTCGGCAAAAAACAAAAGTCGCATTATGAATTTGGCAGTACCGTAAGGTTTCCGTTCTGACACTAAGGGTTACTGAAAGTAGCAAGACGAGTTTGGCTCAAGCGTTGTCTTACGATTCCCTTATTGAGTTTGTATCTGCCTGTTTGTAGCTCTGCTACAAAAAAATTAAAAATCTGACTCAATGAATCTCGAAAGGCGACCGAAAGCAGCTTGCACCTGGAAGCCAAGTATGTTACCTGAGAACCGATTTTTTCCTAAAATGGGAAGATATCCTTTTGAGGTTGAATTGTTGGCAAATGTCAGTCAGACGTGTGCCTTTGGTCTAAGTGTTTCGGTGTGTTGAATTTGTACCAATGATTTTTCTATGGGTTTTTTCCGTCCCAAATAGAGAGTTGAAGTCTCCCATTAGTATTTTACGTCATGTAGGTGAATTTTGCTCATAGTTGTTTGGAGTGTGATCCATAATTTTTCCACATTTTCGGTGTTTTTCTTATGTTCGATTTTGGTGGGGGCATGTGCACTGATCTGATGAGTGTATGTTTTCTACTGGGGCTCTGAATGAGTATAGTCATAAGTCGATTGTTGATGGGTGTGATTTCTTTGACAGATTTAATGACAGATCTGTGTTCGAAGACTGCAATGCCGAAGATGGTACGCCTTTCGCTGCCTTTTGTTGTATTTTGCTCTTAAAGATGCAATGGTTTCCGTAATTCGAGGTTTCATTGTCAGTTAGTCGTGATGCTTGAAGAGCAAGGATGATAATTTTTTGTCGGTCGATTTCTTTAGTGAGACTATTTAGTTTTCGTATTTGTATCAATGTATCGATGTTTAGTTTTCAAATACATATTTTCTGCTTGTAGGGAAATTTATCAGAGATCTTCGATATTCTCTGCCGTGCTATCCTGCACTCCCAGAATCCGAATATCCTACTGCTGCCTATCGAAAGGCGGGTTGTGTAGCACCTGGGGTTAAGTTGACTTTGCTTGCATAGTTCATGTTTGCTTGTGTTTGATTGGTTTGGCTTGGGTGACTCCAGGACCGGACAGGACCAGAGGGTGTTGAAGCCTTTGGAAGCATATATTTTCAGCCGAGCTGATTGAGCTAAAAGACGGTGACTAGAGCAGCGGTGATTTTCACTCAGACGTGCCTGGATTTTGGGTTCAACGGATTGAGTAGCCGTTCAGGATTGTGTTAGCATTTGGTTCACCCCAAGTATTTGATTTCCTCGGTACCATCCGTATGGAGGAGGGTTTCCTCTATCCGTCACACGGGATGATTATTATTATTATTATTATTATTATTATTATTATGTCATCAGCAAATCCGATATGGTGTATGTTCCCACCACTGAAATAGATGTGTATTGTTCGATTCAGTATTTTCATCACATAAATTTGGGTTATAATTACGTAACATTGCTGCTAGAAGACATATTTCTCATTTTTCTTAGACAGTTGCTACCTGTTACTCCATCATAGGAATTTATGTGCGCGAGGCACAACTGCGTTATGATAACGGTTCAGGTTGTCAGTAGTTGTGGTGGTGTTATGCTGTCAAACTGCTTAATGTAACGTTAAAGGTGGTGCACATAATTTAGCGCTGGCTACCTACTTAAGTAAAGATAGTGTTGTGGCGTCGACACTTCTGTTTATTTGGCCTCAGTTTGAGTAATCTGATTTAACGAACATAGTGCTCCATTCGCTCTGAGCACTATGGGACTTGACTTCTGAGGTCATCAGTCCGCTAGAACTTAGAATTACTTAAACCTAACTAACCTAAGGACATCAGAAACATCCATGCCCGAGACAGGAATCGAACCTTGCGACCGTGGCGGCCGCGCCGTTCCAGACTGTAGTGCCTAGAATCGCTCGGCCACCCCGGCAGGCAGACTTGTATACTGACCATTCGCTATTTGACCAAATGTGAACTACAATCTGATTCGCATATATATTATATGGTTTAGCGGCGGGACAAAGCAATGACTAAGGGTTGGATGCCGTTGAAGTTCCGCTACATTGATGGCAAGACAAACGTTCGCAAATCACCTCTATTGCCTCAAAAAACAATTGCATCTTAAATATCGAAGGACCGACTTCCACACTGTCACAGCGCGTTGAAATACAGAAACAACGACAGATGAAAATTTGTGAGCGACTGCGCTTCTAACCTGGACCTCCTGCTTACTAGACACACGTGCTGACCACTGCACTATTATTTTTTTAAAGAGTTTGAGAAGACTTTCAGCGGAGGCCAAGAGGGCAGGGGTCGAAAATCCGAGGCCTGGCCACAATGCCTCTCACATACCTGTCACTGAGCAGCTGCATTATTCCCATGTATTCCATGTTTGCACCCATATATTCCTTTAAATTGTAGAACAAAATTGAAGTAGTAATTAAGATAAAGTGAATTTCAGATTGTCGCCTCAAATGGCGTGCGTTCCTTGTAGAGCATAAGATATAACAGTGAAAAGGATGACGGAAAAATACATAACAAACATTCATTCAGAAATATATTCACAATTTTAGTTATTATGCACTGGATGCATATGAGGTCTGTAAGGAAGCCATATATTTTTCAACAAATGAAATAAATTTCGAAGCCGGAGGGGTTTTGCCAAATTAGAACAGTTCTGATTTTAGAACCAACTTACAAGAATATTCCAGGAATAAAAAAAGTTAAAGAACAGTATTCTGCTTCTAATCAAAAAAACTGCCCACCTCTTTGTAGCCCACATAAAGCAATAGATAAAAAAATTTGACACCATTCCTTATATTTGTTATTCTTCTTCAGCTTAAAATGTTCTTCTGCAATATAAAACATGTACTCTTCTAAGTTCTAAGTTTTGTTTGTTACGACGTAAAACACAAACTGTCCCAGAAGCCACGAATAACTGTTATTCTTTGCGGACAGGTAACATTTCCAGTCGGGTTGTAAAGCTACAGTTATCGGTATATGACTTTCTGCGGTTCTGTTGATAGTGCTAATTTCTTCCTAGTCCAGTTCCAAATTCTGACTTTATTTTCACATAAGAAGATGTGCGCTACAGTTTCTACAAGCCGACATTTGTCGCATCATGGAGATGGTCTCAATTTGATTTTCCATAATCGTTCCGCAGTATGGTTTCGTTTACAACTTCGCACAATACGGCACTGACTGTAGTTGGTAGGATTTTACTATTGATATTTTCCCAGACGTTCCTCCAGTTTTTTGTTGGTTAATTTACTGGAATTGGTTTTTGAAGACGATGTCTGGTAATATAATCATAGTTCTAGTGTTGGTTTGTGCTGGTGGAAGTCTTATACAGCTCCAATCGCCATAGTACTTTCAGACGTAATCTAGGCTGGCATCTGTATGTGCTACATTAACAGGAGCGTTCCTATCGCCAGGATCTAACGAGAGGAACAGAAGTTTCGTGATGCCTGTCTTAGTGGCGTGTATTTGTTTAAAAGCACGTCTTTAATTCCTCCGTTTTGCCTCTGCAAAGTCGCCGTGTGGAAGGATACTTTGAAGATATTTTGTTTCCACAAATACCAAGAGGCTACAGCTAATCTTTTATGTGCAGCGACCTGCACTATCGGTAAGACTGCTGCGACATGATATACATTGCTAAGTATGTATGTATCTATAAACTGAACTTTCTGCAGTTGGTTTAACGATCGCATGTCATGATCCTTCAACAAGGTTCCGATGACATTAAGTTTCCGCTCCCAATTGTTCGTGGCCTAGCGCTTGGGATTCGCCCTTAACCACAATCCGAGTTGGAGTCTCTTTTCAGTTACATTGTAAGTAGGCTGTTTAGGTTTTCTTATTGGTAACGCCACGTAGCGCTCGGTATGAAAAATTACTGGCTGTGCTGTGTGCAGTCTGTGGCTAGTTTGCATTGTTGTCTGCCATTGTAGCGTTGAGCAGTTGGCTGTTAACAGCACGTAGCGTTGCGCAGTTGGAGGTGAGCCGCCAGCAGTGGTGGATGTGGGGAGAGAAATGGCGGAGTTTTGAAATTTGTAAGACTGGATGTCATGAACTGCTATATACATTATAACTTTTGAACACTATTGAGATCCAGTAAAAAATAACTTTATGATGGATGTACTCCAAAAAAATGAGGGAGCACAAAAAGACATTTCCACTTCACAGGAATTGCATACATAATTTTTGTCAGTGACTTGGTAACTTGTCTGCTAGAGCAAGTTACAGTGATGCATCACTCTAGTATTAAGATGTGACATAGGTATTAGACATGGCCATCTTTAGTGTAATATTTTTTCTGATTGAGCTTTGTCATGTTTAGATATAAGTTATTGCATTTGCTGCTGCTGTTTGCCAGGCATAGTGCTACTAAATTTCACTTTGTATTACTCTGTTAAGCTAGTTTTACTACTGATTTATTTTTCTTGTTGCTGCACATTGGCTCATATTAGTTGTAATGTTGCATTGCTTGGTAATTTAGATTTATTGCAGCTTGCTTTGACAATTTCCATTTTTTTCATTGCTGTTTGTATTAATTGTTTTATGCTGCTGCATTGCCTCGTCCCTTAGTTTAGCATCTGAGCTCAGTAGATTAAAGTTAGCTTAAGAGGGGGTGGACTATATAAGAGAATGAGCTATGATGAATTGGAAGAAATGCATTGAGAAGCTATAAGAAAATGGTTTGGCCAAAAAAGTAGTGTACAGTGGAGAAAAACTATTTTTGAAAGAGGATGTGAACAGAATACAGAAAGCAAGCTTGGATAGAATTTTTTTGGTGGAAACAAATGTAGAAATAAGAGGAAAGATATACGGAATGAAGTTTTAGGGTGGACTGCAGTACCAAATGTCACACTGAAAACAAACCCTGTCCTGTATTTTTGTGTTATTACACTATGTGAATTTGTGTTTTTCCTGTCTTAATGTGTTTATCTAATAAGATTTATGTTGTAGAATTTTTCTGATGATATGTTATTTTCTTTGTAAAGATGTTTAGACATTATTTATTCTGTTTTGTTTTAATGCTCATGTGTGAAGTTGATGTTTCAAAAGTTATTCTGATCTTTTATGTATGTACTTATGACATAATTCCCGTAACACTGATGTATCTGTTTATTTCTATTCTTTTGTAAATCCTGTACTACTACATAGTAATCTGTATTGTTATGTTCTTTAATGATGTATTTTGTACCTTTGTAATTGTATTCTTATGTTATAAAATTGTAATTGACACCAGTTCATCATATTATTAACTTATAAGTTCCATTTCACTGTACACGTTTCTGTTGGTCATAGTATATGGACAATATGTGAGAAGTAGGGACTGTTAGTGTTTGCACGTGTGTTAATAATTCAGCAAGGGACTGGATAACAGCATTGCTGGTTCTAAGGACAATTCCAAAAAACTTCGTGAGTGCACAAGTGGTGGTTATGGACTTGCTATATTATCCGCAAGACTCTTCAATGGTGATTGTGCACCCGCACAGTCACAACAGATGGCTGCTGGCCATCTCTACAAGGGCTACAGTGGGTCTACATCTTTGATGACCCACCAATACCATTATTTCTACAAGGACTGCAGTGGGTCTGCACCTCTGGTGGCCCACCAATAACATAATCTCCACCAGGACTACAGTGGGTCTGCTCTGTGACCACCTACCTACCAATATTCATCAAAACTTCGACTGACTCTGCTGTGGGTTTGCTCTGTTGTGGCCCATTACCTGTCTGCATGTCAAGAGTCAGCAGTGTCTTTCCGTTGGAAGGACAACACTACTTCTTCAAGACTGCATGGATATCCACTACTTCCTTGTGCATTGTCTTTTACTGCTCAGACTTTGAGAAAAGAAACGGCAGTTTTACTGTGGTGAATGATCAGGACTGTCTTTATGGACTGTGAGAAAATTTTAGCTTTTGACCAGCATTGTATTAATAAGTGTGTGCATTTGATATATTTCTTACTGTAATTATGAAAATTTTTTTCAAATCTGTATTGGCCAGTGCCCAAAACAATTTGTAAATTTTTTTGTGGGGAGCATGGGGGCTATGTAAGTAGGCTGTTTAGGTTTTCTTATTGGTAACGCCACGTAGCGCTCTGTATGAAAAATGACTGGCTGTGCTGTGTGCAGTCTGTGGCTAGTTTGCATTGTTGTCTGCCATTGTGGCGTTGGGCAGTTGCCTGTTAACAGCGCGTAGCGTTGCGCAGTTGGAGGTGAGCCGCCAGCAGTGGTGGATGTGGGGAGAGAAGTGCCGGAGTTTTGAAATTTGTAAGACTGGATGTCATGAACTACTATGTATATTATGATTTTTCAACACTATTAAGGTAAATACATTGTTTGTTCTCTATTAAAATCTTTCATTTGCTAACTATGCCTATCAGTAGTTAGTGCCTTCCGTAGTTTGAATCTTTTATTTAGCTGGCAGTAGTGGCGCTCGCTGTATTGCAGTAGTTCGAGTAACGAAGATTTTTGTGAGGTAAGTGATTTGTGAAAGGTATAGGTTAATGTTAGTCAGGGCCACTCTTTTGTAGGGATTATTGAATGTCAGATTGCGTTGTGCTAAAAATATTGTGTGTCAGTTTAAGGACAGTCATGTATAATTGTTCAAAGGGGACGTTTCAACATCTAACCAGTGCACACCTATTGCACTATTGTAAGAACCGAGATGCAGTATTTTGGATTTAATATTTTGTAAATTTGCGGTGAGAACTTATGAGACCAAGCTGCTTAGGTCATCGGTCCCTAAGCTTACACACTACTTAATCTAACTTAAACTAACTTACGCTATGGACAACACACACACCCATGCCGAAGGGAGGACTTGAACCTCCGACCGTGGGCACTGTCGGGACAAAGCATCCAGCCTCTCTGCAGCACCTATCTACACGCTTATTCCCATCTTTACCGCATACCACAAGCGCGGTAGCGTCCTCCTCCCCCCCCCCCCCCTCCCCAACGATGTCATGCGTCTAGCACCGAAAACTTTCGATGACCCGTCGAGACCCAAATAATTATACAGGATGTTTCAGGAGGAATAGTAAATATTGTAGGAGATGGTAGTACCGACAAATTGCAGAAAAAATGACATATAACATGCGTCCAATTTTTATTGAATATTCATATAGCTGGGCTCAATGCATTTTCGTTTCGTATGTTAGCCCTTACAGGACCCAGTTGTCTACACTTCCTTGAAAATAAGCTTCCAGCGTTATTGGAAGAGGTTCATTTGGCTACAAGAATGCATATGTTGCTCCAGCATGACGGGGCTCCTGCACATTCTAGTCGTCAGGTGACATTATCCAAACCTAACATTTCCCGGCAGATGGATCACTAGATATGGGCACTTTTCTTGACCTTCAAGGTCCCCGGACCTTATCTTTTTAGATTTTTGCCTGCAGGGATGGTTAAAGGCGAAGTCTACAAATAAAAAGTAAACTCAAGAGCCGATTTGATCGTTCGGATTATGAATAGTGCAGCCCTCATAAAAGAACGCAAAGACGATCTCAGAAGACCTACACGTGGTGTTATCAAGAGAAGTCAAATGTGCATTGCAGTTGATGGGGGAACTTTTGAAAATCAACTTTGAATGTCCTCATTTGCCTTTGCTTTGAGTTTGTTAGGGTTACGTACTAAGTGCTGTATCTCTGTACTCAATGAAAAGGGGACGCATTTATATGGAATTTTTTTACGCAATTCGTCTGTACTACCACCTGCTAAAATATCTACTACTCCTCCTGAAACACCCTGTATATGGATATATATGTGGTGTCTGTTCTTTCGGACATGTCCGAAAGAAAATACTTCATGGCATTCTGCAAAACCTTCGATCTAGTTGCAGGGGCTGATAGAGCTTTCAGAGCTGCATGGCTGTTCGAATAAAAGTAGATGCTACGATTTTTGTAGTGTCTACTCTAATTCTCCTCCGTGCACATGCTGATAGAAGATACCGTGTAATACTGTGGCCATCTTCCCTAAAGAGATTCGAGGCAGTACATCAGACCCGGTACTTTCATCTGTTTTCGATCTGTCAGTAAACCACTATATTATGTCTATCGCACGATGTAGTGGTTTGTTCTTCCACTGCTCCCTGCTTCCAACTGTTACATGACAAGGTTTATTGAAACAGCTAGAAGTTATCGTATAGTTAGTCAGCATTTCCCCAGCCATCGCCATACTGATTTGGAATTCCGTATATTCTAACTATATCCAGTTATTTCCAGTTTTTCACCTTTATGTCCCTGCCGCTGCCTCCATTTTAAGCCACAGGTGTAAGGTGGGCATGTGTAGCATAATATCCGTCCCAAGAAAGGATGTCCTGCTAATTGCATTTGTTTGTGAAAGCAGGCCAGTCTCTGCACTTTGCCAGACTCTCTAGCAGCCACCTTCTGTTCGAATTCGATATATATAAGCACTTCGTCTTCACGCCACGAGTGGCCTACTGGGACCATCTGACCGCCGTGTCTTCCTCGGTGGAGGATGCGGATAGGAGGGACGTGGGGTCAGCACACCGCTCTCCCGGTCGTCAGATGGTATTCTTGACCGAACCCGCTACTATTCGGTTCAGTACCTCCTCAATTGGTATCACGAGGCTGAGTGCATCCCGAAAAACGGCAACAGCGCATGGCAGCCTGGATGGCCACCCATCCAAGTGCCGACCACGCCCGACAGCGCTTAACTTCAGTGATCTCACGGGAAACGGTGTTACTACTACGGCAAGGCCGTTGCCTTGTTCATATTATAGGCCAATAAATTATAATTGGTCTTTTTGCAGAGGTGTATATCCAGTACGTACTGGGTTTAGACCCCAGTTTACCTTACAGCAGCTTCTAATGCTTATAAGATTATCTTTCGCAGTGGAACATATTCTTTATGTGAGGTGTTCATAATAGTTTTCCATCCAGTGCTACCTCTAGATACACTACAACCGTCTCTAAAGTTTCATCGAGAAACATAATTTTTCAGTATGTGTGCTGGACATGCTTCGCCATAAATAATACTACACCAATTTTCGTAGGGCTCGTTTTTAAAAACTTTTTCACAATGTTCAGTGCACATAGGTTTAACAGTACTAGCAAGCCTTACTGTGAATAAATTGTCTATTTATTCTTTTCAAGAGTAGTGTCTCGCATTCAGCTCATCTATGAGTTCACTCACCACTAGGTTCTTCATCTCTAACCATTTACTCGAAGGTCGTATTACTAGAAACTCCTCGACATCCATGAAGATACAGAGAGCATCCAGAAAGCGTAGTGCTTTTTCCACCTTCCCAACAAGTTGGTGAAGTGTTAATTCACATGATTTGCTTCGCAAGTATTATGAAAATGTGGCAGTTCATAGATAAAATTACGTATTCACAACAACAAAAAATATGTCGGCAGAAAACAAAAGTGGCATTATCAGTTTCGCAATACCGTAAGGTTTTCGCTTTGACATTAAGGGTTACAAAAAGTAGCAAGACGAATTTTGCTAGAGCGTTGTCTTACGATTCCCTCATCGAAGTTCTAGGCGCTACAGTCTGGAGCCGAGCGACCGCTCCTGTCGCAGGTTCGAATCCTGCCTCGGGCATGGATGTGTGTGATGTCCTTAGGTTAGTTACGTTTAATTAGTTCTAAGTTCTAGGCGACTGATGACCTCAGAAGTTAAATCGCATAGTGCTCAGAGCCATTTGAATCATTTCAACCATTTGAACCCTCATTGAATTTGTATCTGCCTGCTTGTAGTTCTGCTACTAAAGAATTAAAAATCTGGCTTTCAGCGAGTCTCAAAAGGCGAACAAAGGCAGCGTGCACCTAACAGGCAAGCACGTTGCCTCGGAGCTAGCCAACAGGTGCGGGTCTTTGACTTACTTATTTGCTCAGTAGCCGCTATGGCAGATAAATCGCAACATAAGAGACGAGAGTAGTTGTATTTCCCAAGTGGAACCACTTTCGTTGACTCAAAAGCATTAACCGATATCCTTACGTCACATCTTAAGAGAAAATCACTCACAGTATTCAACTGAAATGACACGATAATATATTTAGCAGGATAGTTCTGTGCCATCAATGAAGTAACTCGTCCGTCACAGAGTTGCCAAATATATTCTGTGCTGTTGCCAAGTTTCAGTTATACTGCCAGGAAGGATACCAGCTGATGTGTTTTGTGGGTGACCTCGGAAGTGACTATAGCTTCGTCTCAAAGTTGCGGGTGGCTAGGGCCGCAAGATCCTCGTTATATGTCAATGAGTCTTATTCGCATTTCTGTAACTATGTTTAGGGGGTAGAGTGCAATTACTTGTAATACATCGATGCACTGAATACAAACTAAATGTTATAAATTAATAACTGCGACAGTTATTTGTGTTTTACTGTCTTAATCGGACCGAAACCTTGAAAGCGTATTCACCAGACGCGATTCATAATTTTGGAGCTACTCCAGTGGTTGAGTTGGCAATGAATCTTTGCTGTACAATATTGTTATTGAGATCAGTGTCATTGGCACATCAGCCAGAAGACAGGCATGGCCTGACTTACTGTTGTCAGCTTTTCTGACGGATATTCTGCCTTTGCTCGATACCTGAAGACTTATGGTGAATTCGAACATTCCATATGGCGAAAATTTGATGTTTCTATTCTTCCAGCTCTAACATTCAAATAACAGTTACAATAAGCGGTAAAAGAGCGCCTCTTAACCAACAGTAAATAATGCAAACTTAATTAGTGGAATCTGACAAATACCATCTGTCATCTGATAATTGTGAAAAACTACTTTTTCCATCTGCACAGCACCGCAGTATGAACTCAAGGGTTTCATAGAATTTCTATACTTAATTTCGTAGTGATTGTTTGAATGACAGTAGGGGAGGAGCAAAACCATCTGACTTGAAACATACTTTTCCAGTGGGATTTGAATCTTTGGCTACAGTTGCAGTAGCACGTCCAGTGAGGTATCAAGAATGTGAGCAATCACTCATTGCTGTAGTATAGGGTTAGGGCAGAAAGAAGCAGGTTTCCGACGAGGAATTGTTCAGAAAATTGCAACTATATCTAATGAAATGTATAAGTTGATGCACCTCCAGTCCGGCACTCTCACAGAGTTGCCAAACATTTTTCGAATAGCAAGATAAAAAAATGTGTGTGTGTGTGTGTGTGTCTTCTTTCGGTCATATCCGAAAGAACAGACACTACGAATTGAAATAGACAGCCTTGTTAATCAATTAAAGATTGAAGGACACATGTCCTGGTGCCGAAAGTCTTCTCTAACTTTAAAAAAAAAAAAATATAGTGCCGTAGTCAGCATGTGTGTCTAGTAAGCAGGAGGTCCAGGTTCGAAGCCCAGTTGGTCACAAATTTTCATGTGTCGTCGTTTCTGTATTTCAACGCGCTGTGACAGTGTGGAAGTCGGTCCTTCGATGTTTAAGATGCAATTGTTTTTTGAAGCAATAGAGGTGATTTCCGAACATTTGTCTTGCATCAATGTAACGGGACTTCAACGGCATCCAACCCGTAGTCATTGCTTTGTGCCGGCGCTAAACCATGTAATATATATACGAATCAGATTGTAGTTCACATTTAGTCAAATAACGAATGGTCAGTATATAAGTATGCCGGCCGGGGTGGCCGAGCGATTCTAGGCGCTACAATCTGGAACCGCGCGGCCGCCACGGTCGCAAGGTTCGATCCTGTGTCGGGCATGGATGTTTCTGATGTCCTTAGGTTAGTTAGGTTTAAGTAATTCTAAGTTCTAGCGGACTGATGACCTCAGACGTAAAGTCCCATAATGCTCAGAGCCATTTGAACCATTTTTGAAGTATACAAGTATTTACGAACAGTAGAAACAGGATTGCGACGAACTGATCACTTAACCAAGAGCAACATAGAGTACCGGTGTAATGAGTCATTCCAGCTGCATAACTGAGGTTAATATTTGTTAAGCAATTCATTGCAGAATTAATGTAATAACCGCACGATGATCTCTGTAGACATACTGTATCATTAGAAGCCCGCGAATGGAGGACTATGAACGTTAAATCGGATTACTCAAACTGAGGCCAAATAAAGAGAAGTGACGACGCCACAACACTATCTTTGCTTAAGGCGGTAGTCAGCACAAAATTATGTGCACCACCTTTAACGTTACATTAAGCAGTTTGACAGCATAACACCACCACAACTACTGACAACCTGAACCGTTATCATAACGCAGTTGTGCCTCGCGCACATAAATTCCTATGATGGAGTAACAGGTAGCAACTGTCTAAGAAAAATGAGAAATATGTCTTCTAGCAGCAATGTTACGTAATTATAACCCAAATTTATGTGATGAAAATACTGAATCGAACAATTCACATCTATTTCAGTGGTGGGAACATACACCATATCGGATTTGCTGATGACATAATAATAATAATAATAATAATAATAATAATAATAATAATAATCCCGTGTGACAGATAGAGGAAACCCTCCCCCATATGGATGGTACCGAGGAAATCAAATACTTGGGGTGAACCAAATGCGAACACAATCCTCAACGGCTATTCAATCCGTTGAACCCAAAATCCAGGCACGCTTGAGTGGAAATCACCGCTGCTCTAGTCACCGTCTTTTAGCTCAATCAGCTCGGCTGAAAATATATGCTTCCAAAGGCTTCAACACCCTCTGGTCCTGTCCGGTCCTGGAGTCACCCAAGCCAAACCAATCAAACACAAGCAAACATGAACTATGCAAGCAAAGTCAACTTAACCCCAGGTGGTACACAACCCGGCTTTCGATAGGCGGCAGTAGGATATTCGGATTCTGGGAGTGCAGGATAGCACGGCAGAGAATATCGAAGATCTCTGATAAATTTCCCTACAAGCAGAAAACATGCATTTGAAAACTAAACATCGATACATTGATACAAATACGAAAACTAAATAGTCTCACTAAAGAAATCGACCGACAAAAAATTATCATCCTTGCTCTTCAAGCAACACGACTAACTGACAATGAAACCTCGAATTACGGAAACCATTGCATCTTCAAGAGCAAAATACAACAAAAGGCAGCGAAAGGCGTACCAATCTTCGGCACCGTATTTGTCGAACACAGATGTATCATCCACTCTGTCAAAGAAATCACACCCATCAACAATCAAATGGTTCAAATGGCTGTGAGCACTATGAGACTTAACAGCGGAGGTCATCAGTCCCCTAGAACTTAGAATTTACTTAAACCTAACTAACCTAAGGACATCCCACACACCCATGCCCGAGGCAGGATTCGAACCTGCGACTGTTGCAGTTGCGCGGTTCCGTACTGAAGCCTCTAGAAACGTTCGGCCACCACGGCAGGCCCATACACAATCGGCTTATGATTAAGCTCATTCAGAGCCCCAGTAAAAAATATACACTCATCAATGCACATGACCCCACCAACATCGAAAATAAGAAAAACACCAAAATGTCGAAAAATTCTGGAACACACTCGAAAATACTATGAGTAAAATTCACCAAGATGACGCGAAAATACTCATGGAAGACTTCAACTCTGTATTTGGGACAGAAAAAAAATTGTAGAAAAATAATTGGTACAAATTCAACACACCGAAACACTTAAACCAAAGGCACACGTCTGACTGACATTTGCCAACAATTCAACCACAAAAGGATGTCTTCCCACATTAGGAAAAAATCAATTCCCAGGTAACGTGGTTGACTACCAGGTGTAAGCTGATTTCGTTGGCCCTTCGAGACTCGCTGAAAGCCTGATTTTTAATTCTTTTGTAGCAGAGCTACAAGCAGGCAGATACAAATCCAATAAGGGAATCGCAAGACAACGCTCGAGCCAAACTCGTCTTGCTACTTTCAGTAACCATTAGTGTCAGAACGGAAACCTTACGGTACTGCCAAATTCATAATGCCACTTTTGTTTTCTGTCGACATATTTCTTGTTGCTGTGAATACATAATTTTATCTATGTAATGCCATATTTTCATAATACTTGCGAATGACACAGGAATGAAGTAAACACAGATCTTTTCGAAGTCAAAATTTGGTAATTTCCTACTAATTCGTGTTAAATTAAGGTCAATCGTCTTACAGACACTAAATGCTTCGCTACAGTCTGGAACCGCGCGACCATTACGGTCGCAGGTTCGAATCCTGCCTCGGGCATGGATGTGTGTGATGTCCTTAGGTTAGTAAGGTTTAACTATATGTAAGTTCTATGGGACTGATGACCTTAGAAGTTAAGTCCCATATTGCTCAGAGGTATTTGAACCATTTTTGATCTTAATGCTTTATTAATATAGACTGCCGTCGTGATGTTTCTGTAATAAGCTGAATTTAACTTTTATTAGTACAGTGAATATTTTAATTGCATTTTCCATTAGTTTACTAAACGCAACAGTAATCATCAAAGAGAAATTAATCAGCAGCAGAATTTTCTTTCACGATACCTAAAACGATCTGAAAGTGCTAAAGTTGTTAGCAAATTCTATGCCCGTAGAAACCTACTGGTTCTAACGATGTATTTAAACCAGTGTAGTCTTAAGAGAAATTTCGTCTATTAATGAATTGCCTTAACGGTTGATCGATCAAGAGCGGGAATGGTAAAATTTTACGAATATATGACGAGAGTGACAAGTGCTTGAGAGAGGACTTCCCTATCAATACAAGTACCTGAGAGACGACTTTCCTATCAATCTCCTGGATAGTTTTGTTTCTCAAATCAACAGACTGCGTTATCATACAGTAGCACAGGTGATGTAGTTTTGTTGCTCAATTTTCTTACACTACGACCGAAAGGTGTCTCAGTTGTTGGCAACAAATTCCAGCTGTGTTGCACACACCCCTTGGGGCAGAAATCGTAGCCAAAACCACACTTTTGGAGCTATCAGATGTAAAATATTATGTTCACATCACTCTTTGCTCGAGTTTACGTCTTTAGGTGGGGCTCAGCCTTTCATTTCTTCTAAGGAAGTTAACGATAAAGGCATCATAACACGTCTCCAGTAACAGTACTGCGTAGTATCACATATATCAGTAGTCGAGACTTCCTTATGTGGAAAATCATTCATGCTAGGACGATCTTTGTTGAAACAGGAATATATCTTTCTTGCGTATTTTTCCCAAAAGCACTCTCTCGACACACAGTTCAAATCTTTCTTGCTGCCTCCTCTGCATTCACCCTCAGTTATACCAAAAGTCAACGTTGTGTTGCAGTGTTACACCTTTTTCCACTTGAGAGTCAATTTTACAATGCTTAACTGTAGTTCATGATTTTCAAGTATGCAAAATCAAATGCTTAACTGCAAGATGATAACTAGAACTTCAAATTCCGAAATGACAGTTGTTACATACACTGACAGCGTCGCGCCGCGTTCACATGGGCGGCGCCGGATTTCAGGCGCCGGGTGCCGTCTGGCCTGTGTCCGGTAGCCCATGCAGCGCGAGGAAACGCTCGAGCGTAAGCTGTTATGATCGCGACGCAGCCACGAACTGTCTTGCGGAATTGTTTCTGGAATACTGGGTATTGCTGGTGGGTAGAATGTCAAGCGAACTATCTTCGATGTTCAATCAGACTCATAACTGTAGACCGAAATGTGGTAAAAAAAAAAAAAAAAAAGTAAATAAAAGGATGCACTTGGACGTGAACATGTGACGATAAGTTTAGAACGCACGACGATTACCACTTTTTTTTTCGGAGCTGTTCAAGCTAACCACTTTTTATTTTTTTTTTTTAGACGCTACCGCCTTTTTGGACCACTTTTTTCCCTTAAAAACCCCCTTAGGAAAATGGAACCAAAAAAAAAAATAAATAAAAAAAATAAAAAAACCTAAGTGCCACCGCCACTTGTCATATGATTACATTTAAGGAGCGTGTACAAATGAGAATTCTAGTAACTAAGTGTTACAAGTAAGTGTTACAACAACAAAGGTGGCATAAAAGAGTAATCAAAAAATAAAAATATAAACTACTGATGTAATTCTAACTAAAAGGTTCTTCACTAATGTAACTGGTTCCACTTGGAGCCTCGCCATCGTTATCTGAAATCTCCAATAGCGCCTTTGAAGGGCATCTGCAACGGAGGCATTCTGCTTCGCTAATGCCTCAAGGAAAACAGTATCCTTGCAGCAGCTTGTCTCTTCCTTTGGTCACGGCTGACAAGGCAGAACGTTGAGCCGTTAGTGTGATGCGGCACAGCACATTAACCACAGCCTGGCACTCCCCAGCTGAGTGGGAGGTTAACGAAAACGCTGCGTAAATAATTTGCGAAGAGCGTACGGTATTTCGGTGTGCGTTCGAGGGCATTGTGAGCATTTTGTAGGAACCACCAGTAATCAAGCTGCTCTTTCTCTCCGTCGCTAAAGATGTAGGCGACGGTAAGTCCTTTGAACCATGTAAACGCATGATATTTTGCAGCCGGAAAGTAAGTGTCATCGGGACAGAGTAGGGTCAGCGGGTCAATCATATCAGGTGTGACCAGGAGGTAACAAGCCAATATCTTCTGTGTTAGTCGCCAAACTCCGGACGATGATGTGCAAGTAAAACGATGTTCATCGGTGTCCAAAAGGTGACAATCTGGACAATAAGGGGGCGTGTGGCATATTTTTTGTTGGCGATCTGATACCACTTCGAACGCACCGTGGATGACAGAAAGTGGTGGTGTATCGTTTTCCACACTCTTGGCCAGTGAACCGTAGGGTACTTGTTTTCCACCACGTTATGGTGAACAGCCCGCAGAAGGTTGGTATAAAAATCTTTCGCCTTTGGTGGACGTGTGGGGGAGAGGTTCGAGCTGACATAGCTGTAATCCAGAATGAAGGTCGACACATGGGAGAACTGTGGTGCGACGTGCGCAACCGACACCGGCGGGACGTTAGAGGCTGGCATCAGAACCTGTAGTAAACAACCCGTGAGAGAGGTATATTGACTTTTCCATCGTTTCCTCATGTTGCTCATGTAAAGGGCAGCTGCTCTCGCCCTGACGTTGACCAATCCCAGCCCTCCTTTGTGCACTGGGAGGGTAAGAGTGTCGTATCGTACTTTAAAGATATGACCTGCGGAAACGTAGTAACTGAAGGCCGCCTGAAGCCGGCGACCTATCTGCAGCGGTAGTGGGAGGACCCGTGCCACGTGGTGGAGTTTTGATGCTACGTAGAGGTTCAGGTATTCAACACGTTGTAGCTGATTCAAGTCCCGGAGCAGGTTCTGTCGCACCATTGCGCGTATGATCTGTAATAACCGTCGGTAGTGTGCTGCAGCTGTTTTACGTACATCTTTCTTGAACGTGATTCCCAAGTATCGCAGATCAGAAACTGGTGGGAGGGGAGCGAGGGCTTCCGGTCCGAGACCACGCCGCCGACTTGTTGACGTGCAGAAGACTGCCTGCGGCCTGTCCGTATCGCTCAATCCAGGTTAGTACGCTTTGAACTTCGTCATTGGAACGAACCAGCAGTAGCAGGTCGTCAGCGTATGTCCTATAGCGAAAGGTGACGTCCCGCAGCGTGATGCCAGATAGGAGGTGGTTAAGGCCCCCTAGGAGTGGCTCGAGTGCGATTGCATAAAGGTAGGTAGAAAGGGGACAACCCTGTCGTAGAGACCTCTTAATGGGTACTGGTCCTACCGTCCTTCCATTGACCTGGACGTGTGAGCTGGCTGCGGTCCAAAGACGCCGTAGGGTGTCGATGAGGCCCGGGGGGAATCCCATACAGTCCATCACTCGTAGGAGGAAGTTGTGGTGCACTCTATCAAAGGCGCGGTTGAAATCGACGGAGACGATCGCCGCTCTCAGACGGCACGCAGAAGCGATCGCTATTAAGTCCCTGCAGTCACCGGTGGCCATGTGTATGTTGGCTTCTCCCCCCTGCGACGTCTGTTCTGGAGCGAGGATCATCGGCAAAGTCGTCTTAATACGGCTCGCCATAATCCTGGTGAAAATCTTGTAATCGGCGTTCAGCATTGTAAGTGGCTGATAGTCGTTAATCGATAGCCCTCCATCTGGCTTGTGTACTGGTATGAGGAGACCTTCTACAAACGCTGGCGGCACAACACAGTCTGGAGACATAAGTTCGCGGAACATTATAACCCAGCGAGGCATCATGATGTCACGGAAAGTCCGGTAGAATTCGATGGGCAATCCATTTATTGGCCGCACCTTTGTCCACGGCGTCTTCGACTTCTTCGAGTGAGATTTCCTCTGTTAGTGCATTCACGGTAGCCTCGTCGATAGTACGTGTTACCTGCTGTGACACTTCAGTAGTGGCCTCGTCATTGACGGTTCTTTCCTTGTAAAGATGACGAAAATGATCCTCCACCGCCTTTACAATGGTTGCTTGTGTCGTACATAAGCGACCGTCGTGTGTCCTGAGTTGTGTGATTAAATGTTGGCGTTGTCGGCGTTTATCCGCCACAACGTGGTGCATAGTGGGTTCCTCTGCAACCGTTCGGTCGTGCCGTCGCGAGCGGACTACTGCACCTTCTAGTCGACGCTTCGTCAATGATAGTATGTGAGCCTTGATTCTGCTTTGGTCATGTTGTCTCTCCGGGAAAGGGGGTAAGGCGTCGAGGTCCCTGAGTGCCGCGTAGTAAAAATCGAGGGTCTGTCGATGCCACGCAGTCACGTCCTTGCCATATCGCATAAGTGTCCTACGGATTGCTGGTTTGGCACAGAGGAGCCACCACTCCAGGGTCGAGGTGTATCGTGGGTGGCGGCGTTCACAGTCAGACCACGTTGCTGCAACTTGCCGACGGCAATCCAGGTCCTGGAGATGAGTTATGTTGAGCTTCCAAAAGCCATTGCTGCGCCAGACTTGTTGAGGGCGTAGGTGTATAGTGCAGATATAGGCACTGTGATCGGAATAGGCTTGAGGCCATAATTCGGCGTCCACCACGCCTTGTGTGAGATCTTGTGACACATATATGCGGTCAAGTCGGCTGGCCGAATGACTGGTAAGATGAGTGTGGCCAGAGCGGTTACCGTGGACTTTTTCCCACGTGTCGCACAAGTGAAGTTCTTGGATCATCGCACCCAGTTCCGGACAAGGCATGTAATGTGGGATTTGGTCCTTGGGGTGAAGTACGCAATTAAAATCGCCGGCGAAGACGCTGTGGTCGTATCGTCCAAGGAAAAGGGGAGCGACATCTTTGGAGTAGAATCTGGCGCGGTCGTGACGTCTTGTGGTACCCGACGGCGCGTAAACATTAATGAATCGGGTGTTGAGTGCCGTAAATGCTATTCCTCGCGCTGAGGGAAGAAACGTGACGTCGGTAACTTCAATACCTTCACGCACTAATATTGCCACTCCGGTGTCTGCAGGGCTACCGGGCGTCACATGTGTGGCATAACCGTAAAAGTGCGGGAGTGCAGTCGTTTTCACTTCTTGTAGGAAAGCAAAGTCAACTCCCATGGCTCGTATGGTTTCTTTCAAAAGTGGGATCTTGACAGGAGAACTGATCATGTTGATATTCATTGTCGCCAGGCGGTAAGCCTGGCAACGCGTTGTTTGGGCGAGTTTATCCATGTTGAAGTTGGAGAGATGCGAACATCGGAAGTGATGTCACCCCTCGCCAAACGTGGTCCTCCTTGTGCTGCTTATGCTGCATGGTCCGGCGGCGCCTCTGCTGGCCGCGGGTCGGGATCTTGTGTCTCGACGTCCTCGGCCCACGAAGCGGGCGCGGATGTCTGTTCATGTTCCATAGCCTCGGAATGTTTGGTAGTAAGGGACCGGGCGACTTCGCTGCCTGCACTGGTACCTTCCCGCTGCTCACTGTGTCTGTCAATGGGCTGATGTTCGAAAGCTGCATGTTTTTCTGTCTGTTCTGCAAGGTTGGAGTCAGTGGAAACAGCCTCAACTTCGCGGCTGGCTTCTTGAGTGGTCAGTTGTTCTTCTCCGGCCGAATGCGAACCGCTGTGTTCCGACACGGTCCGACGACGGCGCTTTCGGCGTTTCGGTGATCGCTGTTTCCGTACATGGCCTTCATTGTCAGAAGACGGCACTGACTCACGCTCCGCCGGAACAAACGCTTCGGTCGGTACAATAAGGGAATCAATTGCCATCTTGTCGGCGTCAATGTCTGTCGCGGTCGGTAGCTCCAGAGTCGTAGTACTATTTTCCACCACTGGC
Organism: Schistocerca piceifrons; assembly: GCF_021461385.2. NCBI lineage: Eukaryota > Metazoa > Arthropoda > Insecta > Orthoptera > Acrididae > Schistocerca > Schistocerca piceifrons. The sequence goes on along the minus strand of NC_060144.1, from coordinate 69,140,875 downwards.
CAGGTCGGCGGATCATCCAGGTTTTTGTCCGTGGAAAGTGATTCTTGTACCGCTGAAGCGGTCGGCCGTGTCTGTTGTGTGGAGAACGTCGTGAGCGCCGCCGCGTAAGTCACGGATAGAATAGTCTTCGCCGCTGGTGGTGCAACGTCCTTCGGTGGGAGTTGTGTGATCCGACGCTGGAGGCACTCGGAACGAAGGTGTCCTTCTTTGCCGCATCCGGAACACGTCTTCGGCTGGCCGTCATAAATAACTATGGCCCGGCATCCTCCTATCTGTAGATAGGATGGCACGTGTCGTTGGAGATCTATGCGCACTTGGCGTACTCCATTGAGTACGGGATACGTCTTAAACTGGGTCCATTTTTCAGCCACGTGTTCGTGTACCGTGCCGTAGGGGCGGAGCGCCGCTACAACTTCTGCCGCCGGGAGTTCAAATGGAAGTTCGAATATGCGGATAGTCCGCAGTCCCATTGCGGCATGGCCGACCTCGACGTTGCCGACATTGCCATCTGCGTGGCAGAAGCGGAGTTCTTGTTTCATCTCACGAAGCACCTTGTCGCATGTAGTTTCGTTTATGAGCTTTACATAGACCGTGCTACTGACGATCGAAAAGTGAATGCCGACAATGTCGGACCACTAGACCACGGGCTGACACAACCTGAGAAGATATCGGAAGTAGACAACACTTCCTCCTAACACTTCCGCATCTTGCAGTGTTGCCAGACTGTGCAGATGGCCGGACTTAGTCTCTGTGGCGGCCGGCCAGCGGCCAGTTTTTATGTCTAAGACTGTACCTTCATCGGTACAGGCTACGGTTTTAATTTATTTGCAATAGTTTTCTCTGAAATGTGTTTGTGAAATTTTGCTTTGTGGTAGAGAGCATGCAAAAGGAACCATCAGTTCATGTAGCTATTTCCCGAGTTATAAGCTTCACTTTTAGCTCAATGAGTGCAGATTGCCTATTGGATGGTAGATCGAGAAATTTCTGTCGCAAAATTTAATTATTTTTGGTACTTTCTTTGTGAGGTCAGTTCGCACTTCATTTTGGCGCCAATAGTACATCATTTTTGCCCAGAATCTTTTCTCTGATGGAGGTTATCTACCTTCAGCAGTGGCCTCCCTTAAATTTCCAGTGGTGTAATTCATGCATGACGATAAGTGAGTCTTAATGAATGAATGATGATTTTCCCGCTAAAGAAGGTGTGTGTAGCCCACTTATGTATTTTCTGTGTTACTATGAAATTATGTGTCATATATTTTTTGTGTTATTATGAAATTATGTGTCACATATGAAATTACTCGTGTAGCGTTTTCGTTTTGTCATTTTCTTACCCATGAGAGGTAACGCTGATTCAGACAAGTTTTGTAACTAAAGAAAAACTGTAATGTGTCGGCTTCTAAAGTTTACATCAAAGTAGAAAATAAATCTATTAAATGAGAGTCAGCATTTCAGTTAAGAAATATTCCCCCAGACACCTGACACATAAAATAGGTAGGATGTATCTTATTCAGTCCGATTTTCTAAAGTTAATGAAAGACAGAAATAATCTGAAATGTGAATTTAGATAGGCTACCAGCTGCTATAGTGACGGCTTTAAGAACAACCACCCCAGAACGCGTTATCTTAGAGAAACTCGCACCAGTTTCCGTTGCGCGCATTTCTGAAATAATTTATTTGTTTTCCAAATTAATCAAGTAAGGGTCAAAATACAGATACCATTTATGGGCCTGGTACATTAGCAGCCAGGACGCAAAGTCGAGAAAAATTCTCTAAGGTAACGCGAGGAGATGGTCACACAGGTTCAATATAAATTAAAAATATATAAAGAACGAGCATACAGCCAACCAGCAGTCCTATAGCAACGTGGCGACCGAAAGAACCGTTGCGCGCGAAAACCCACACGTGATATCCCTAGGCTTCGCCGCTCCTCATCTTTCTCACCTCATAGACCACTGTCGGACTTTTTCAACCTATCCGAGCCAGCGATCATCTGCGAAAATTGCAAGCTAGTGAAAGAAAGCACCGGGAAGACGAAGATAAAATGAACTTGAACCGCCCTGGCTCAGTTATTTCAGCATTTCCTAACGGCCCTGTTTGTATTAGTCCTTTGGTTGACGTAGTACCCACCGATCACAAACATTGCAGTAGTTAAAAATTCATGGATGATGGAAACACCGAACTATGGCTAAGGTTCAATTCACGCGCAACATCATCAGTGATGGTACTATGACCACATGGATCAATCGTTCAGTTGTCCCGATATTCCTGCCCGTTTACTAAGTTGGTGTCTAACCCGAACGCTCGCACACAGATATATGCACCCTTTTGAAGAGATTTATCCATTAGTAGCTTCTCTGTTCACTATACTTCAGCTCCAACCTGTAACAATCTCCACAGCTCCATTCCGTCCAGAGCAGAGAAAACGAATGATGCCTTCCATTTCTTCAAATGGTTCAAATTGGTCTGACCACTGTGGGACTTAACTTCTGAGGTCATCAGTCCCCTACAACTTAGAATTACTTAAACCTAACCAACCTAAGGACATCACACACATCCATGCCCGAGGCAGCATTCGAACCTGCGACCGTAGCGGTCGCGCGGTTCCAGACTGTAGCGCCTAGAACCGCTTGGCCACTCCGGCCGGCTTCCATTTCTTCCTTTGCCCATTAGGGCAACAGGGCACTCATAACAACATTTTCTGTAATCACCACGAATAGATAGCTATTCACTGAACCAACATAGTTAACGCTCAAACACAACAAAGAAGTTAAGACATGTCATTGTTGAGTAAGTGCAGTCCTTGACCTGTGAGTACATAGCATGTTACGACTCCGGTTTTAATGCCCACAAAACCTTCTTAATATGAAATTTGACTATAAATGACCAGTAACACGAGCTGACAAGTAAGAATGATTATGCAGTAGTGAACTATTATTCACATAGCGCAATTAAGTAACGAAGGGGTAATTTAACTAAATAGATTGAAGATAAATTGCAACCTAAATCTTCATCTGATCTATTGCAACCTAGCAGTGTCGGTGTACCACTCTTTATAGTAGAGGTATCGGTACGTGCAGTGCAGATACGTTGCACCGGTATTCTACATCTACATCTACATTGATACTCCGCAAGCCACCCAACGGTGTGTGGCGGAGGGCACTTTACATGCCACTGTCATTACCTCCCTTTCCTGTTCCAGTCGCGTATGGTTCGCGGGAAGAACGACTGTCTGAAAGCCTCCGTGCGCGCTCTAATCTCTCTAATTTTACATTCGTGATCTCCTCGGGAGGTATAAGTAGGGGGAAGCAATATATTCGATACCTCATCCAGAAACGCACCCTCTCGAAACCTGGCGAGCAAGCTACACCGCGATGCAGAGCGCCTCTCTTGCAGAGTCTGCCACTTGAGTTTATTAAACATCTCCGTAACGCTATCACGGTTACCAAATAACCCTGCGACGAAACGCGCCGCTCTTCTTTGGATCTTCTCTATCTCCTCCGTCAGACCGATCTGGTACGGATCCCACACTGATGAGCAATACTCAAGTATGGGTCGAACGAGTGTTTTGTAAGCCACCTCCTTTGTTAATGGACTACATTTTCTAAGCACTCTCCCAATGAATCTCAACCTGGTACCCGCCTTACCAACAATTAATTTTATAGGGTCATTCCACTTCAAATCGTTCCGCACGCATACTCCCAGATATTTTACAGAAGTAACTGCTACCAGTGTTTGTTCCGCTATCATATAATCATACAATAAAGGATCCTTCTTTCTATGTATTCGCAATACATTACATTTGTCTATGTTAAGGGTCAGTTGCCACTCCCTGCACCAAGTGCCTATCCGCTGCAGATCTTCCTGCATTTCGCTACAATTTTCTAATGCTGCAACTTCTCTGTATACTACAGCATCATCCGCGAAAAGCCGCATGGAACTTCCGACACTATCTACTAAGTCATTTATATATATTGTGAAAAGCAATGGTCCCATAACACTCCCCTGTGGCACGCCAGAGGTTACTTTAACGTCTGTAGACGTCTCTCCATTGATAACAACATGCTGTGTTCTGTTTGCTAAAAACTCTTCAATCCAGCCACACAGCTGGTCTGATATTCCGTAGGCTCTTACTTTGTTTATCAGGCGACAGTGCGGAACTGTATCGAACGCCTTCCGAAAGTCAAGAAAAATAGCATCTACCTGGGAGCCTGTATTTAATATTTTCTGGGTCTCATGAACAAATAAGGCGAGTTGGGTCTCACACGATCGCTGTTTCCGGAATCCATGTTGATTCCTACATAGTAGATTCTGGGTTTCCAGAAATGACATGATACGCGAGCAAAAAACATGTTCTAAAATTCTACAACAGATCGACGTAAGAGATATAGGTCTATAGTTTTGCGCATCTGCTCGACGACCCTTCTTGAAGACTGGGACTATCTGCGCTCTTTTCCAATCATTTGGAACCCTCCGTTCCTCTAGAGACTTGCGGTACACGGCTGTTAGAAGGGGGGCAAGTTCTTTCGCGTACTCTGTGTAGAATCGAATTGGTATCCCGTCAGGTCCAGTGGACTTTCCTCTATTGAGTGATTCCAGTTGCTTTTCTATTCCTTGGACACTTATTTCGATGTCAGCCATTTTTTCGTTTGCGCGAGGATTTAGAGAAGGAACTGCAGTGCGGTCTTCCTCTGTGAAACAGCTTTGGAAAAAGGTGTTTAGTATTTCAGCTTTACGCGAGTCATCCTCTGTTTCAATGCCATCATCATCCCGTAGTGTCTGGATATGCTGTTTCGAGCCACTTACTGATTTAACGTAAGACCAGAACTTCCTAAGATTTTCTGTCAAGTCGGTACATAGAATTTTACTTTCGAATTCAATGAACGCTTCACGCATAGCCCTCCTTACGCTAACTTTGACATCGTTTAGCTTCTGTTTGTCTGAGAGGTTTTGGCTGCGTTTAAACTTGGAGTGGAACTCTCTTTGCATTCGCAGTAGTTTCCTAACTTTGTTGTTGTACCACGGTGGGTTTTTCCCGTCCCTCACAGTTTTACTCGGCACGTACCTGTCTAAAACGCATTTTACGATTGCCTTGAACTTTTTCCATAAACACTCAGCATTGTCAGTGTCGGAACAGAAATTTTCGTTTTGATCTGTTAGGTAGTCTGAAATCTGCCTTCTATTACTCTTGCTAAACAGATAAACCTTCCTCCCTTTTTTTATATTCCTATTAACTTCCATATTCAGGGATGCTGCAACAGCCTTATGATCACTGATTCCCTCTTCTGTACATACAGAGTCGAAAAGTTCGGGTCTGTTTGTTATCAGTAGGTCCAAGATGTTATTTCCACGAGTCGGTTCTCTGTTTAATTGCTCGAGGTAATTTTCGGATAGTGCACTCAGTATAATGTCACTCGATGCTCTGTCCCTACCACCCGTCCTAAACATCTGAGTGTCCCAGTCTATATCTGGTAAATTGAAATCTCCACCTAAGACTGTAACATGCTGAGAAAATTTATGTGAAATGTATTCCAAATTTTCTCTCAGTTGTTCTGCCACTAATGCTGCTGAGTCGGGAGGTCGGTAAAAGGAACCAATTATTAACCTAGTTCGGATGTTTAGTGTAACCTCCACCCATAATAATTCACTGGAACTATCCACTTCTACTTCACTACAGGATAAACTACTACTAACAGCGACGAACACTCCACCACCGGTTGCATGCAATCTATCCTTTCTAAACACCATCTGTACCTTTGTAAAAATTTCGGCAGAATTTATCTCTGGCTTAAGCCAGCTTTCTGTACCTATAACGATTTCAGCTTCGGTGCTTTCTATCAGCGCTTGAAGTTCCGGTACTTTACCAACGCAGCTTCGACAGTTGACAATTACAATACCGATTGCTGCTTGGTCCCCAAATGTCCTGACTTTGCCCCGCACCCGTTGAGGCTGTTGCCCTTTCTGTACTTGCCCAAGGCCATCTAACCTAAAAAACCGCCCAGCCCACGCCACACAACCCCTGCTACCCGTGTAGCCGCTTGTTGCGTGTAGTGGACTCCTGATCTATCCAGCGGAACCCGAAACCCCACCACCCTATGGCGCAAGTCGAGGAATCTGCAGCCCACACGGTCGCAGAACCGTCTCAGCCTCTGATTCAGACCCTCAACTCGGCTCTGTACCAAAGGTCCGCAGTCAGTCCTGTCGACGATGCTGCAGATGGTGAGCTCTGCTTTCATCCCGCTAGCGAGACTGGCAGTCTTCACCAAATCAGATAGCCGCAGGAAGCCAGAGAGGATTTCCTCCGATCCATAGCGACACACATCATTGGCGCCGACATGAGCGACCACCTGCAGATGGGTGCACCCTGTACCCTTCATGGCATCCGGAAGGACCCTTTCCACATCTGGAATGACTCCCCCCGGTATGCACACGGAGTGCACATTGGTTTTCTTCCCCGCTCTTGCTGCCATTTCCCTAAGGGGCCCCATTACGCGCCTGACGTTGGAGCTCCCAACTACCAGTAAGCCCACCCTCTGCAACTGCCCGGATCTTGCAGACTGAGGGGCAACCTCTGGAACAGGACAAGCAGCCGTGTCAGGCCGAAGATCAGTATCAGCCTGAGACAGAGCCTGAAACCGGTTCGTCAGACAAACTGGAGAGGCTTTCCGTTCAGCCCTCCGGAATGTCTTTCGCCCCCTGCCACACCTTGAAACGACCTCCCACTCTACCACAGGTGAGAGATCAGCCTCAATGCGGGCAGTATCCCGGGCAACCACAGTCGTAGTCCGATCAGGGGATGCGTGGGACGAGCTGGCCGTCCCCGACAAACCCCCATCCGGACCCCCACAGTGATGCCCATTGGCGACAGCCTCAAGCTGTGTGACCGAAGCCAACACTGCCTGAAGCTGGGAGCGAAGGGATGCCAACTCAGCCTGCATCCGAACACAGCAGTTGCAGTCCCTATCCATGCTAAAAACTGTTTTGCAAAGACCGTCTGAACTAATTTACAGAGAGCGCAAACAAATCGACAAAATTTAAACGGTTATTAAAATACAAGATTGCCTAGTAAATGCAGTAATGCTGCTACTTGCGCACTGCTGACACTGCTCGGCGGCGGAAGGAGACTAAGCGAAATTACACAATTCAGGTACTAAAACGCAATGCTACATTCTCAAATACTATAATACGCCCGAAATTTATGAATTAAACATTGTAAGTACCAAAAACACGCACAGAAAGTAAGAATTAAACTATGTAACAAATGAGTGAGCTAGGAGTATACGACTTGCTGCTCAGCTGCTTATCCAACGGCGGCAGGGAGCACACTGACTGTGACCAACCGACACTGGCAGTTCAAAACAAAAACAGTAGACAAACGACTACGCGAATTTACACTATTCAGGTACTAAAACGCGATGCTACAACTCTCAAATACTATAATACGCCCGAAATTTATGAATTAAACAATGCAAGTACCAAAAACACGCACAGAAATTAAGAATTAAACTATGTAACAAACGAGTGAGCTAGGAGTATACGACTTGCTGCTCAGCTGCTTATCCAACGGCGGCAGGGAGCACACTCTATACCTATACAAGTGAAAATGGCTCAATTAAAGTCGAAGTCTCGAAGTCTTCTTTGCTGCAGAACATGTGTCTTGACGATTCACTGCAACTCGCACACACCGTATTTAGCTGAAAAGCTCACTTAAAATTATGAAATTCTGTTTCTGTCGAAGGCGATTTTACGTGCTCTGATGACTGAATTATTGCTCCTTAACGTGGTCTTTTCATGAATGAGGCTTATGTGGGCATGTGTGTGGATTAGCACGGAGAGGATAAAGAATAAAAAATAAGGACGTAAGAGACACAGTTTCGATGATGACTGAAATTAAATTATGCATTACTCGATGCCACCATTTGAAGCTAATGAATAATACATGTAAATATCCTTTGACAGAACATGTGTCTTTACCTTCCGAAACATTGACAAAAGACCGAAAAATTACCTCATGTTCACACAAACGCATGTAAAATTATTTGGTGACTCGAAAGATAATGAGATAAGTAATTTGTATGCTCGGAAGACTAAGCGAAGTTAGATATCGAACCCCATGTGCTCTAACCAGCCCCCAATCTATGATATTTCCGAACCGGGGCAACATCTTGACAGTGGCGCCCCCCGCCCACCGTCCCACTCGAGCGTATGAGATACGACGTCAAAAATTTTAAAAAATCGTTTTTCAAAAACATATTCATTTTGTAGCGCGCATCCTTCTAAAGAGGTGTATACATGAAACATGTATGATCGAGGAAGTCATGTTATTTGGTCTAAAGTGTACCAAAGTGCAGTGCCTCGCCTCTTCACACAGCATTCTTCTGTCGCACGTCACTGTACTTCGCCCTATGGAATTCAAATGTGTATATTTAGTAATGGAAGCCATGAAACCTGTATTTGTGGTGCCTCTCCTGCTCCCAGTCGGCCGGTTTGACATCATACCCACCTTTAAAAAACTTCACAATTAGTATTAGGTAGGATTACTTGTGACCAGGACAATAAGAACTCTTCGAAAAATTTACGCTTTTTTATTGCCTATTAACTAATAACTTTCTTTTTTGAGTGATAAAGTTAAATATAGAAAGCATAAAACCAATAAAGACTCGAGACAAGCAAGACAGTACACATTTCTTCAATTCTTAGGTGCCAGCATGTTTTTCTCTCTAATCTTGCTACAGCTTTACACGACTTGCTTTCCTTTCTGCGAATTAATCTATTACCTAATCAACGTTCGTCAGACGTTTCGCTACATGAAAAATGAAAATTTCGTTGTCTAATACTGAAAAAGCTGTTAATACTGTTAGTACCCAAGACTGGAGTGGTTTGTCGATTTGATTACGTGTATTGCTAGATAAAACGAAGTAGGCCTTTCTAATACTGCAGCAATTGTAACACACGCTAAATAAGTGAGACTGGTCATTTTCATCTACACAAATAGCACGACAGAATGTAATTCACGAAGAACCAGTCTCAAATGCTTTCAGGGCTTCTACAAGTAAAAAGTTTTATTTTAGGAAACAGTTTCACGTTTTACTCGTATTCTCCAGTTCCTCAAGCATGAGATCGAAAAATAGTAATGGCGCAAAGTGTTTATATAAATTTGGAATCTTCATAATTTCCTATAATTTGTGTGATGTCCCCGTTTCTTCCGCTTCCTTGTTCTAATACACAATCTTGTTATCACTAGTTCTATAACTAGTCCTGCCACTGTCAAAACTTATTCTCCGGTTAACTTCACCGGTTTAGTTATCTCGCGCTTATTCTCCGTTTAGGGGTAATTACATGTTCGTACAACGTCTTTTTCGCGCCGTTCCGAGAATATAATTCGAGCGGCTGCTAACCGGCGACTGTACAACTTGCCCTTAGTAGTGTAGCGATCCGGAAAAAATTTCTGTCAAAATTTCATTTAATTGGATACACCAAGAATACGTAATTCTTCTTACCTGTTATTTCTGTTTGTCGTTTATTTCCACTCTGGTAGTCTGAATCTGTGAATTTCGCTACTAATTATAACAACGCTTATGATTTGCACACCCAATCAACCACATAAACTAACTGTGATTGGTATTGACCCTTTCGGGTTTATTCAGCTCAGCTCGTATAAGCCTCGTTCCCTTTTGTCTGTGTGAAAGATTTTTATTTCATGATGCCACGAGGATTCCCCTGGCAGAGACAACATGTACACTACGCACGCATTCAAAAATCAACTTATGATTCGTTCAGAAATAAACTTAGAATGTGTTCAGAAACCAATGTTTCAAAATCATATTAATAATCGATAGAACATAGTGCGCTGGATTCTAGGCGCTTTGTGAAACAAGGTTTTTTTTTTCCTTCAAGCATATGAATTTGGCGCCCCCTCAAATTGCCGCCGGGGCAGGTACCACAGTCCCCCGCCCCCCTCCCTGCACCGCCATCTGGGCCTGGCTCTAACCAGGTTGCGAAATCAAACCACGAAATAGCATGGCTATCATTAAATACAACTGCATAATACCCCACGTAAGGAAACCTAAAAAATAACAGAAAGTGTAATTATACGTATGTACTGCGAGCCAGCAACCAGCTCACCAAACTCGTGGATTATGTAGCTTCAATTTTCCCACAACAAAGCGTTTACACTTCACAACTCAATACATTCACAGCACATTAACGGAGAGAAATTGTTCATGGCGGCCAGCGAAGACAAATGTGTCTCTTTGTCCGGCGGTCCACACTGTGAACTCAAATTATAAGCAACGAGCGACAACCAACATGGTTGGCTGGCTAGATTCAGAGACAGCCATTGCAGTTCCCAACCAAACGTAAAGTATCTGTAGCTGGCAGAAATACAGGGTTATTACAAATGATTGAAGTGATTTCACAGCTCTACAATAACTTTATTATTTGAGATATTTTCACAATGCTTTGCATACACATACAAAAACTCAAAAAGTGTTTTAGGCATTCACAAATGATCGATATGTGCCCCTTTAGTGATTCGGCAGACATCAAGCCGATAATCAAGTTCCTCCCACACTCGGCGCAGCATGTCCCCATCAATGAGTTCGAAAGCATCGTTGATGCGAGCTCGCAGCTCTGGCACGTTTCTTGGTAGAGGAGGTTTAAACACTGAATCTTTCACATAACCCCACAGAAAGAAATCGCATGGGGTTAAGTCGGGAGAGCGTGGAGGCCATGACATGAATTGCTGATCATGATCTCCACCACGACCGATCCATCGGTTTTCCAATCTCCTGTTTAAGAAATGCCGAACATCATGATGGAAGTGCGGTGGAGCACAATCCTGTTGAAAGATGGCGCTGTCGGTCTCCAGTTGTGGCATGAGCCAATTTTCCAGCATGTCCAGATACACGTGTCCTGTAACGTTTTTTTCGGAGAAGAAAAAGGGGCCGTAAACTTTAAACTGTGAGATTGCACAAAACACGTTAACTTTTGGTGAATTGCGAATTTGCTGCACGAATGCGTGAGGATTCTCTACCGCCCAGATTCGCACATTGTGTCTGTTCACTTCACCATTAAGAAAAAATGTTGCTTCATCACTGAAAACAAGTTTCGCACTGAACGCATCCTCTTCCATGAGCTGTTGCAACCGCGCCGAAAATTCAAAGCGTTTGACTTTGTCATCGGGTGTCAGGGCTTGTAGCAATTGTAAACGGTAAGGCTTCTGCTTTAGCCTTTTCCGTAAGATTTTCCAAACCGTCGTCTGTGGTACGTTTAGCTCCCTGCTTGCTTTATTCGTCGACTTCCACGGGCTACGCGTGAAACTTGCCCGCACGCGTTCAACCGTTTCTTCGCTCACTGCAGGCCGACCCGTTGATTTCCCCTTACAGAGGCATCCAGAAGCTTTAAACTGCGCATACCATCCCCGAATGGAGTTAGCAGTTGGTGGATCTTTGTTGAACTTCGTCCTGAAGTGTCGTTGCACTGTTATGACTGACTGATGTGAGTGCATTTCAAGCACGACATGCGCTTTCTCGGCTCCTGTCGCCATTTTGTCTCACTCCGCTCTCGAGCGCTCTGGCGGCAGAAACCTAAAGAGCGGCTTCAGTCGAACAAAACTTTATGAGTTTTTCTACGTATCTGTAGTGTGTCGTGACCATATGTCAATGAATGGAGCTACAGTGAATTTATGAAATCGCTTCAATCATTTGTAATAGCCCTGAATTGTAGGGTCTGTGAGTCATACAAGCCCTTAGTAATTCTCATACAAATACATGATATGAAAGTCTCCAGCAGCAGAGCTTTCCATGGCAGGAAATTTCAGACTTCCTAAATTTTTATATATTTAATTTGTGTAACTGATAAGTTTTTTCAGAATTCCAATGTCATTTGTTCTGATTGTTCATGTACCTCAAGAAAGCAATTACGTTTCTTCAAAAATAATTATTTAACTAAAAAATAATTTTAATTTAATAGGTTTTTAAATTGGCCTAAGTAGTATAAATAATTGTTTAAATAAAAATAAATTTTTAACATGCCCCGCTTTTAAACGAACTAAAAAGTATCAAATACGTTCTCCTACATCCTAACCCCATACAGATGGACCCGAAAATTTGTGTTTATGAATTTTTGATAGCTATGAAAATGCTAGTAAGATTTATCACGAAAGCCGTGGGATGCATGAAACAGACAATAATTCGGAGATGAACTATACATGCCTCACTTATGTATTGCATGTGTCCCTCATGTTTCGTTATAAATCTTACAAGCAGTTTAACAGCTATTAAAAGTTAACAACCATAAATTATCATAACTACCTGTACACGGATAGGAGAACTCCTTTTGTGTTTTTAGCCTTATTGAAACTTGTTTTGTACCAAAAATATATTTTTATTCAAGCAGTTAATTTATGCAGGACGACACTTATTGATCCATATGAAAAAATGTAAATTAGTTACAAACTACGGCGTGCACACGCTTTATTCAATATGTAAACGTCACTAAAGATATTCAGATTTAGGTTACGGCATGTTCGATATGCCTGCCATCATTGGCGATGTTGTGGCGCAGACGAATAGCGAAATTCTGCGTGGCCCTTTGAAGTGTCGATGACTGTCGATAACCTCCTGAATAGCTGTTTTCAGCTCAGCAGTGGGTTTGGGGTTATTGCTGCACACCTTGCCTTTAATATAGCCCCACAAAAAGGAGTCGCTAGTGTTCACATCCGGAGAATATGGTGGCTAATCGAGGCCTCTGAGTAGCCAGAATGCGGCCCCCAACGTGCGCCTTCACGACATTAAGCACTCTTCTGCTTCGTCTTACATGAACCACATACTGTTGAAATCATGGTCACTTTAGATAATGGGGGTGAAATCATCTTTCAAAACCTTCACGTACTGTTCGGTAGTCACCGTGCCATCAAGGAATATTGCACCGATTATTCCGCGACTGGACATTGCACGCCACACAGTCATCCGCTGGGGGTGAAAGACTTCTCGATCGCGAAATGCGGATTCTCAGTCCTCCAAATCCGCCAATTTTGTTCATTGACGAACCCATCCAAATAAAAGTGGGCTTAGTCGCTAAACCAAATGCGCATGCGCATACTAATTGCCATCATGCACCGCGGCCAACTGTGCAGTTTGAATGTCCTAACGCACACCGCTTATGAGTTACGACGATTTTATTTCATATAGTTCAATAACTATCACCCCATACTTAATAATTTTGATGAATTAACTGCATTATTTTTAGATATATTTAAAGAATTCAGAAAAAGATAGAGGAACTTAGTAGATTACAGCCAAATAGAAGGTAGAGTACAGAAAAAAACGGCACTATGTTCTACATAAGAAGTAATTAAGTTTTACCAAATACGAATACATTTAAAGGAGTTTTGTCACAGAGATAACAAAAGACGCAGTTTAGATTGTAGAACCCACTCAAGATTCCATAGAAATAATAGTATCGATTGCAGTTCATAAGATTTGAAAGTAATAATGAAGTGAGGTGTTCTTTGTGTATAGATTCACAATATCTGAAATAACAGAGGTGATACTATGTCAGTGGGAGAAGTTATTAAATAAAGATTTAGTATGCAGAGAATGGGCTTCTTCAGAAGAACGGAAGGGGCGCTGCCGTTTTAGTAGCGTTCGATCCGTTTCGTGGTCCGTTCCCGACGAAACCGAGTTTATAGTATAAGCATCCCCGGAGCTCCCTCTTTATTTCATTCGCTCAGTGTTTCACCAGCAGTTTGTGTCGCCGTCAAACAAATCAGTGCCGAGCTCATCGCGCCGGGATGTTATTCACAATCAGATGGCTGTTTGTTGACGCTTTTGAGTGACATCTAGAAACTTTAATAGCGTGCGTTTATTGAACTGGTAGAAGTGAATTTTCGCGTGGGTTGCAGTACGTGAAATGACTCTTTGGTTTCTGCTAATATGGTCTGTGCGCTGCTTGTCATGTTCTAAATCCGCGTGACAAGTGGAGTATTAAAATATACCACTTTTAGGCAAGTAATATACAGTACTTTGACTATTAGACTATTAGTTTGAGAATTGTATTTAACATGAAATGGAATTTTCAGGTGAATTAGGCTCCAAACAATGCCAAGTGCCGTTCAGAGAAGTAAAAATCAGTAGCCCTCTAAAATATTTTGACGTGTGTAACGACAGATTTTTTGAATACGCATTATTATTGCAGACAGTGAACGCTTAATTTATTGCCGTTATTTTCTTACAGCTTTTGAAAGTAGACAGTACGACCTTATTTTTCAGTTTAGGCGAGCTGAAATATCAACATCTGGGATGTAGTTTATTACGAACGGGTTTCAGAGCACTCTATGGATGGTCATCAAGTAATTTACAGGTCGTTGTGGCGTAGTTGCAGAAAAGATAACAACAAACCCGCCGACCGACCGTGATCGAAACCGGCAGACTTCTATCGAATTCAGCCAATCCAGAATCACAAAATTAGGGAATCCTCGTTTAGGATTTTGTGAACAAACAGTACGAGATGCGACAATAACATAATAAGAAAGATTTTAGTCCTCTCTATGGTGGGAACCCGGCACACCGCAACTGCAGGCAGTGTATGACCTTCGTCTTCCCCCAACTTGCTTGCACATACCATTTGTCAGTCAGAAGTAGCAGCTTGAAGGGTAAGTCCTGTGTTTGCTCACAACAATGTAACCTCAAAATACTGCTCAGCGGTTCACCATGTCTTTCGGTGTGAAGCTCAGTGAGAATGCCGCAGAAAGATACGCGACGCTTCGGCAGGCTTTTGGAAACAAGGTTTTATCAAGGGCAGAAGTGTTTCATTGGCACACATTGTCTTCTGAAGGCAGAACCAATGTCGGAGACGAACACCGCAATGGGCTACCGCCAACAGCATGAGCAAATGAAAACACAACCAGGTTGAGTGAACTTGTGCTATCTGCCGGCCGCGGTGGTCGAGCGGTTCTAGGCGCTTCAGTCCGGAACCGTGCGGCTGCTGCAGTCGCAGGTTCGAATCCTGCCTCGGGCATGGACGCGTGTGATGTCCTTAGGTTAGTTAGGTTTAAGTAGTTCTAAGTTCTAGGGGAATGATGACCTCAGATGTTGAGTCCCATAGTGCTCAAAGCCATTTGAACTTGTGCTACCTGATCGCAGATTAAGCATGAAAATGATTGAAAACGAACCGGACTTTAATCGGGATACGCTACCCTTGATATCGACTGAAACTGTGCGAATGAGAAAACTGTGCCAAAAGGGTGCCCAAAAATCTTACACAGCAACAAAAAGATCAACGAAGAGCTGTGGCTGCTGATCCAACAGGAATAAGTGGAACTGAACCCAGAATTACTGAACTGAGGTATGGCTGATGACGAAAGTTCGTTTTCGAAGTATGATCCCGAGACGAAATATTAAAGTCCACGATGGTGTCTTAATGACTAGGCGACACCAAAGAAAGAACAATGTTGAAATGTGTATCAATTCATAAGGGACCAAACTGCTGAGGTCATCGGTCACTAGACATACAGACTACTTAAACTAAATTATGCTAAGAACAACACACACACCCATGCCCGAGGAAGGACTCGAACCTCCGGCGGAAGCGACCGCGCAATTCGTGACATGGCGCCTCAAACCGCGCAGCCACTCCGCGCGACACCAAAGAAAGCACCCATGGTGAATTCAAAGCTGAAATGTACAAAAAAAAAAAAAAGGTTTAAATGGCTCTGAGCACTATGGGACTTACCATCTGAGGTCATTAGTGCCCTAGAACTTAGAACTACTTAAACCTAACTAACGTAAGGACATCACACGTCTATGCCCGAGGCAGGATTCGAACCTGCGACCGTAGCGGTCGCGCGGTTTCAGACTGAAGCGCCTAGAGCCACTCGGCCACAGCGGACGTCCTGAAATGTATCCGTGTCCGTTTTTTTTTTTTTTTTTTTACTCCACGAGTATTACGCTTAGAGAGTGGTTATTTCTGGGCCAGACAGTCAACCAATAGCACTACCAAGAAATTGTCAAAAGATTTCGAAAACGGGTCCGTAGTGTGTCGCCCACACATTTCTAACAGCTGGATCCTGCATAACAATATGCACCACCCGTACTGCATTGCCTATTGGGCAGTTTTGGATGTCAAAGTCCATTGTAGTTCTGTCAGCTTTCTTATTGACCCGACAATGCTCCATATGATAGAGTGATTTTTTTTTTTAATTCCCAAATCTGGAGTCACTCATCAGTGGACCTCATTTTGCAACCGTATAGCATATTCAAATAGCTTCAGGGGCTTTTGCTGGAACACCAGAAGTTGAGTTCCAGAGATGCTACCAACAATGTAAACACCGATTGAGTTAGTGCGTGCAGGCACAAGGGAGTTACTTTGAAAGTGACAACACAACAGTTAGTTGAAAACGTAGGTAGAGGGGTTTTTAGCCGGCGCTGTGCCCGAGCGGTTATGGCGCTTGTCCGGCCCCGCGCTGCTTCTACGGTCGCAGGTTCGAATCCTGCCTCGGGCATGGATGTATGTGATGCCCTTAGGTTAGTTAGGTTTAAGTAGTTCTAAGTTCTAGGGGACTGATGACCTCCGATGTTAACTCCCATATTGCTTAGAGCCATTTGAACCATTTTTTGAAAGGGGTTTTTCCTAACCAGTCTCATTGCTTTATTGTCGCACCTCGTATCCTGTTTAAAACTCACTGCACAATTTGCAATTGCTATTTAATATTTATTTGGCAATAGAGTGTTTTCCTTACGCTATTTATCGCATTCTTTTTTTCTGAATTTCAAAATTTTCGGTAGTTAGGATAAACGTACGGTCCCACCTACTGGCGATCGCCGACATTGTACTATGTTAACTATCTACTGAGCACAATACTGGAATAAAGAATTTCTTCGTTGGGATGGGGGTGGCGGATAGATTATTGTAAGCATGAGGGAGTAGGAGCTCATATGCTGCTCTAAAATGTCACGAAGGATGGTCACTTTGTGCCACGCAGCATACTATTGTCCGTCACATGTCGTAGTCGTGTTCAGAATTTAATTCATTTGAACAGGTAATCGATTTCGGCTTTGCGGATATCATTGCATCCAAAAAATGCAATGACACGTAATGGTTACCTAAATATCTTCGAAAATTTCAACTGAGTAGTATTTCTCAGAGCAGTTAATCAATTTCCGAAAACCTACGGAGTCAAAATATCTTAAGCCTACAGGCATATTCCACAGTGCAATAACGTGGAATGTGAAAAGGAGAGTGCCTGTAAATTGATTCCTGGATTGTGTATCTGCGAAAAGATGAGGAAGACAACCGATGTCGGCGCTTCAGTGCGCGTTCCGTCCCCGAATGGGGTAGCAGATCGTGGGAGAAACGGGCGACAGATATTTCGGTCCCGCGCGACGCAATGAATGGCGAGCAGCGGCGCCCTTCCTGTCGGGCGCCGTCTGCGGGCTGTTGAGGGCTGCGCGGCGCGGCGCGGCGCCTGTGCTGTGACGCCCGCTTGCCGCCGCCCTGCAGGGCTTTGTGCCCGCGTCCGCCTCTAATCCTGACCGCCACAAACAAAGAGTTACGGCCCGCCCTGCCCTGCTCTGGCGCTTCTTTTGTCCTCGCACTGCGCTCGCGCCGGCCGACCTCCGCTCTGAAGCGCCTCGCAGCCAGCATTGTGTCGCAACAACCTGGGATCACACCTCCCATGTACTTACACCGGCACTGGTATCACGGTTCAACCCTTAGACATGAACATCCTTCGATAGTACGTAATTAGAAACACCCGGTCTGACAAGGGGAGGCCGCCAATTGTGAAATTCAGATTCGATTCATACTGCGCATAACAAAAGCTCATGGCCAGAGGTGTAATATGGCAAAGCACCAAGATGCACTTCTCAGCCGTTGTCGAGAAAATCGACAGTTAAAATAAACCGTTGTGGTGAAATACTCTCTACGGTTAATGGGTTTCTACAGCCTCGTGGCGCAGCGGTCAGCGCTCGGGTTCGTAATCCGAAGGTCACCGGATCGAATCTCGCGCCATGCAACGTTTTTTATTATTCTTTTTTTGTAATTCAAATGTACACACACACACACACATATATATATATATATATATATATATATATATATATATATATAATTCCCGGCAATCAGTTGCAACAATTATGCATATAATAAGTTGTCGAAAGTTGTTTGTCGTGGAAAAATAAAACTTGATATAAAACACAATATCACAAATAATATTCAAGTGGATACAATTTATTGATAAGTTCGGTATACACTCGCACATAATTGACAATTAGTGACCAGAAGTAGCTGGAGTATCGCACGAACCAGAGTGATAGTTATCATAGAAACATGGAAAGCAGAAAACAGCACGACATCGAGCACCTCTGATAAACGATGCGTTTTTACAAGAACAATTGTTTTTTAAATTATCTGTTGGGAAACACACCTGATTGACATTCTAAAAAATTGTTCTATCGTTCGTCAGGTTTGATGCATACCACGCGTATCGTATCATATCGGCAAAAATAGGAGAAGACAATTGGTAGTGGACGATGGATTGGATTTATTTCAAGTATTTTATATATATATATATATATATATATATATATATATATATATGTGTGTGTGTGTGTGTGTGTGTGTGTGTGTGTGTGTGTGTATGTATGTATATATGTATATATGTGTATGTGTGTGTGTGTGTGTACATTTGAATTAAAAATAATAAAAAAAAAGTTGCATGGCGCGAGATTCGATCCGGCGACCTTTCGATTACGAACCCGAGCGCTTACCGCTGCGTCACGACGCTGTGGAAAACTACTAATCGTAGAGAGTATTTCACCGCAACGGTTTCTTTTAACTGTCGATTTTCTCGACAACGGCTGAGAAGTGCATCTTGGTGCTTTGCCACATTACACCTCTGGCCATGAGCTTTTATGATGCACAGTATGAATCGAATCTGAATTTCACAATTGGCGGCCTCCCCTTGTGAGAAGCCTTGTTTCTGTTCCATCATTTTTTTTATAGATTTATCATTTTTAAAGAAAATATTTATGTGATGTTGGTTTGTGCGGCGGTCAATGCCGTGGTCACCAGCGCCTGTACAAGTTTCAAATCTTTCCATTTCCGTCTCGGCACTTCCTGAATGATAATGAGATAATGAGGAGAACACAAATACCCAGTCCCTGGGCGTAGAAAATCCCCGACCCGGCCGGGAATCGAACCCGGGACCCCATGATCCATAGGCAGCAACACTAGACACTTCCTTTTTTTCCACTTTTGTTCGTTGCATCTGCTCGGGGCGGACGTCGTAATACATTCGTTGAAGTTCGTTGTTGATCGATTGACTCAGTTTTTTTTATTACAGAGGGGAGCTAACCCTCTATTTTTTTTATACAAATGGATAAAAGGAAGGCCGTTCCTCTTTGGCTACATAAACAGAATAATAGCAAGTCGTCCCGTTACGACAAAGGATGCTCCATACTATAGCCCGCTGCGAATTTTTCTATGACTGTCTTCTCCTTGCTGTGTTTTTTCCGTTGTTTCTTCAATCTCATAAAAGTAAGGAACTGGGAAGAGGTGCTATGGTTGTCTTCTCATGTCATCGATAATCCAGCTGCGAGGCGGATTATGGAATGCGCTCCAAAGAAAATTAGAAAAATATTGCCTGTATTTAGGGTTCCTGACGATCGCACAATGTCGTTCGTTGAGGTAATACCAAAAATCGGGTACTGCCTTTTCGCCATTACCGAATAGGTAGCGAACAGCGTGCCCGCTAATCCGCGTCACAGAGTTCGTTTTTGCACTTGGGAAATAAATCTTATCGGGGGAAAAGAAGTGATCGGGTAGTTATCCTGTCGGGAGTCGTGCGTGTGAGAAAAGCCAATATCTGACGCACCAAATACCAAACGTCCTTTGCCGACCCGCATTCGAAACGATGTTCGTCCGTATCAATCACTTGGCATGTGGCACACATGGGTGAATCGGCGAGGTGGATGTGATGTAGGCGGGACTGGCACAACTGTTTCCCATTAGCTGTTACGTACCATGCAGATTGCACGTCAGTATCAAGGGCATACACTGCTTGCCACACAGCTCGCCACTTTGTAGTGGGGTGTTTGCTTTCAATCACATTCGACGTCCTGTTCATTTGCATGGCAGCATATATCGCCCTTGTCATCATCAAGCGTGTGGGTAGTAGTGCGGTGCGGATGTAGCTTAATTCAAGGAAGAATCGGCTAATGTAGAAGAAAAGTGCTGGAATGTCCGATATCATCACAGGGGGTGTGAGTGAGATTGGTCGTAAGGCTTCCAGTAAGAGACTTGTGAGGCACGTCGGACTTCGTCGCCACAGTTGCAGGTGACAGCTGACGAACAGGGCCTCCGCGCTGTTCTGAAGATGACAAAGACCTAAACCTCCTCTGTTCCTCGGGAGGGTTAGGGACTCGTAACGAATCTTAAATAACATGCCCGTATTAACAAAGGATCCAAAAACCGCCAACATGCGGTGAGCCAGGGTAGCTGGTATCGGGAGTATCTGTGCAAAATGGGGGATTCTTTTTTTTTTTGTCATCAGTCTACTGACTGGTTTGATGCGACCCGCCACGAATTCCTTTCCTGTGCTAACCTCTTCATCTCAGAGTAGCACTTGCAACCTACGTCCTCAATTATTTGCTTGACGTATTCCAATCTCTGTCTTCCTCTACAGTTTTTGCCCTCTACAGCTCCCTCTAGTACCATGGAAGTCATTCCCTCATGTCTTAGCAGATGCCTACCATCCTGTCCCTTCTCCTTATCAGTGTTTTCCACATATTCCTTTCCTCTCCGATTCCGCGTAGAACCTCCTCATTCCTTACCTTATCAGTCCACCCAATTTTCAACATTCGTCTATAGCACCACATCTCAAATGCTTCGATTCTCTTCTGTTCCGGTTTTCCCACAGTCCATGTTTCACTACCATACAATGCTGTACTCCAGACGTACATCCTCAGAAATTTCTTCCTCAAATTAAGGCCGGTATTTGATATTAGTAGACTTCTCTTGGCCAGAAATGCCTTTTTTGCCATAGCGAGTCTGCTTTTGATGTCCTCCTTGCTCCGTCCGTCATTGGTTATTTTACTGCCTAGGTAGCAGAATTCCTTAACTTCACTGACTTCGTGACCATCAATCCTGATGTTAAGTTTCTCGCCGTTCTAATTTCTACTACTTCTCATTACCTTCGTCTTTCTCCGATTTATTCTCAGACCATACTGTGTACTCATTAGACTGTTCATTCCGTTCAGCAGATCATTTAATTCTTCTTCACTTTCACTCAGAATAGCAATGTCATCAGCGAATCGTATCATTGATATCCTTTTACCTTGTATTTTAATTCCACTCCTGAACCTTTCTTTTATTTCCATCATTGCTTCCTCGATGTACAGATTGAAGAGTAGGGGCGAAAGGCTACAGCCTTGTCTTACGCCCTTCTTAATACGAGCACTTCGTTCTTGATCGTCCACTCTTACTATTCCCTCTTGGTTGTTGTACATATTGTATATGACCCGTCTCTCCCTATAGCTTACCCCTACTTTTTTCAGAATCCCGATCAGCTTGCACCATTTTATATTGTCGAACGCTTTTTCCAGGTCGACAAATCCTATGAAAGTGTCTTGATTTTTCTTTAGCCTTGCTTCCATTATTAGTCGTAACGTCAGAATTGCCTCTCTCGTCCCTTTACTTTTCCTAAAGCCAAACTGATCGTCACCTAGCGCATTCTCAATTTTCTTTTCCATTCTTCTGTATATTATTCTTGCAAGCAGCTTCGATGCATGAGCTGTTAAGCTGATTGTGCGATAATACTCGCACTTGTCAGCTCTTGCCGTCTTCGGAATTGTGTGGATGATGCTTTTCCGAAAGTCAGATGGTATGTCGCCAGACTCATATATTCTGCACACCAACGTGAATAGTCGTTTTGTTGCCACTTCCCCCAATGATTTTAGGAATTCTGATGGAATGTTATCTATCCCTTCTGCCTTATTTGACCGTAAGTCCTCCAAAGCTCTTTTAAATTCCGATTCTAATACTGGATCCCCTATCTCTTCTATATCGACTCCTGTTTCTTCTTCTATCACACCAGACAAATCTTCACCCTCATAGAGGCTTTCAATGTATTCTTTCCACCTATCTGCTCTCTCCTCTGCATTTAACAGTGGAATTCCCGTTGCACTCTTAATGTTACCACCGTTGCTTTTAATGTCACCAAAGATTGTTTTGACTTTCCTGTATGCTGAGTCTGTCCTTACGACAATCATATCTTTTTAGATGTCTTCACATTTTTCCTGCAGCCGTTTCATCTTAGCTTCCCTGCACTTCCTATTTATTTCATTCCTCAGTGACTTGTATTTCTGTATTCCTGATTTTCCCGGAACATGTTTGTACTTCCTCCTTTCATCAATCAACTGAAGTATTTCTTCTGTTACCATGGTTTCTGCGCAGCTACCTTCTTTGTACCTATGTTTTCCTTCCCAACTTCTGTGATGGCCATTTTTAGAGATGTCCATTCCTCTTCAACTGTACTGCCTACTGCGCTATTCCTTATTGCTGTATCTATAGCGTTAGAGAACTTCAAACGTATCTCGTCATTCTTTAGTACTTTCGTATCCCACTTCTTTGCGTATTGATTCTTCCTGACTAATGTCTTGAACTTCAGCCTACTCTTCATCACTACTATATTGTGGTCTGAGTCTATATCTGCTCCTGGGTATGCCTTACAGTCCAGTATCTGATTTCGGAATCTGTCTGACCATGATGTAATCTAATTGAAATCTTCCCGTATCTCCCGGCCTTTTCCAAGTATACCTCCTCCTCTTATGATTCTTGAACAGGGTATTCGCTATTACTAGCCGAAACTTGTTACAGAACTCAATTAGTCTTTCTCCTCTTTCATTCCTTGTCTCAAGCCCATATTCTCCTGTAACCTTTTCTTCTACTCCTTCCTCTACAACTGCATTCCAGTCGCCCATGACTGTTAGATTTTCGTCTCCCTTTACATACTGCATTACCATTTCAATATCCTCATAAACTTTCTCTATCTGTTCATCTTCAGCTTGCGACGTCGGCATGTATACCCGAACTATCGTTGTCGGTGTTGGTCTGCTGTCGATTCTGATTAGAACAACCCGGTCACTGAACTGTTCACAGTAACACACCCTCTGCCCTACCTTCCTATTCATAACGAATCCTACACCTATTATACCATTTTCTGCTGCTGTTCATATTACCCGATACTCATCTGACCAGAAATCCCTGTCTTCCTTCCACTTCACTTCACTGACCCCTACTATATCTAGATTGAGCCTTTGCATTTCCCTTTTCAGATTTTCTAGTTTCCCTACCACGTTCAAGCTTCTGACATTCCACGCCCCGACTCGTAGAACGTTATCCTTTCGTTGATTATTCAATCTTATTCTCATGGTAACCTCCCCCTTGGCAGTCCCCTCCCGGAGATCCGAATGGGGGACTATCCCGGAATCTTTTGCCAATGGAGAGATCATCATGACACTTCTTCAATTACAGACTACATGACCTGTGGATACACGTTACGTGTCTTTAATGCAGTGGTTTTCATTGCCTTCCGCGTCCTCATGTCGTTGATCATTGCTGATTCTTCCACCTAGGACAAGAGAGTGCCCTGAACGTCTATCCGCTCCTCCGCCCTCTTTGACAAGGCCGTTGGCAGAATGAGGCTGACTTCTTATGCCGGAAGTCTTCGGCCGCCAATGCTGATTATTTATCCAAATTTAGGCAGTGGCGGGGATCGAACACGTTTTGATTATGAATGAAAGACGCTACCCCTAGACCACGGGGGATACGTGACGCCAAATAGACGTGAGCATACCGTGTCCGTTGCGGGAGGTCTAGACGTCTCAGACGGTGGTCACTTATTCCTGCTCTCATCTGATTCAATAAACGCCTGTAGTTAAGGGCTGTTGAACGCTTCATGTCAGATGTGAAATCAATGCCAAGACAGCGAATTGTGTCACTGATCCGTAGCGGTGCGTCGCTCTCGTTGGGTAGACCTCTGCCTATAAACACGGCGTGCGATTTGTGGAGATTGAGATTGCTCCCCGATGCCGCGCCGTAGGTCGCCACAAACGCCAGTGCTGCACGAACGTCGTCATTATTGCGAAGAAGGAGTACCAGATCATCCGCGTAGGTAGTGCAGCAAAAAGAGTGTCCACCAAGGGACATGCCAGTCAGGCGTTGTCGGAGGCCGCAGAGGAGTGGTTCCAAGACGAGGGCGTACAATATCACCGAAAGAGGGCAGCCTTGTCGCACCGATCGCTGGATCTGTATCGGCGGAGTGAGACGGCCATTGTATAACACCTTGGACATCGCGCCGCGTAGGAGACGCATCAGTACATTAACTATGACGTCCGGATACCCCATGTGTCGCAGTACTCCATCAAAGATGTGTGGTCGACTCTGTCAAAGGCCTGGCTAAAGTCGAGTGAGGCCAAAACCCCTGGCAGTTGGCGAGCTTTGGCTAGCGCGATCATATCTCTATATCGGCACAATGCAGTGCGGATATGATGGTCACCACCTAACGATGCCTGGTCCTGCGACACAACACATCGTACTGATCGCTTTAGGCGTGCCGCCAGAGGCCAGGTGAAAATCTTCAAGTCACTGTTGAGTAAGATCAAGGGCCGATAGTCACTGATCCTGGATCCGCCTCGTGGTTTGTGTATGGGCACAATCAGTCCTTCTAGGAAAGCCCCAGGGATCTGCGTCGTAGGAGACATAAGATCACGGCAAATATCAGTCCATGCTGGTGCCAGCAATTGTTGATATGTCCGGTAAAATTCCAGAGGAAGGCCATCAGGTGCCGGGGACTTATCAGCAGCCCCAGCCTGTATTGCTTCAATGATTTCCTCTTCCGCTACATCTGCAGTCAAATCCGCCGCCGCTGTCGGAGAGATCGTGCCATAAGTGAGTTGAGAGACTTCGGCGATCACCTCTGGGGGATGTCGTTGTTCCGAGTACAGCTTAGTGCAGTGAGCATGAAGGGCGTTTCCTATGTCGCGCTGGGTATCAAGGCGTCGTCCGTCTTCCGTCGTGATAGCTTGGATCAGTGTCTTGCGTCGGCGCCGTCGTTCTGCAATGACGTGGTACATGGACGGTTCCTCCTGTGCCACTGTCTTGAGTGCGCGCTCTGACGACCGCACCCTCAAGGTGGCAACGTGTCAATCTGATGATCTGTGCCTTGGCACGGTTCACCGTCACCTGCCGTGCAGGTGAGTACGGCAGTGTTGTACATTCCCTTAAGATGCTGTAGTAAAAGTCCATGGTATGTCTCTTCCATGCTGCAACATCTCGGCCGTAGCCTATCAAGGTCTTCCGGAGGGCTGGTTCGGCGCAGAGTAACCACCACGACAGTGTAGACCGGTAGGTGCCACGCCGGCGGCTACAAGAGTCCCACGTGTTCTCTGTAGGCGGCATTCCTGAGAAGCTAGGTAGGCGATGTTCAACTTCCAAGGACCACGGCTGTGCCATACCTTCTGGCGGTCGAGGGTAATAGCGCAGATGTAGGCCTCGTGGTCAGAAAAAGCTGTGGGCCAAACTTCGGCAGCTCTTGTCCCCACAGCTATGGAGCGCGAGAGGTAAATCCGGTCGATTGCGCTGGAGGAATGGCTGGTGTAGTGAGTAAATCCGGGCCGATCGCCACAAACATGTTCCCACGAGTCCACCAATTGAAGATTATTTATAATTGTCGTAAGTTCTGCGCAGGGAGAATGATGTGGTAACTGATCCTTAGGTGCTTGGCTACAGTTGAAGTCGCCTCCGATTATCAAGGCGTCCTGACGGCCCATAAAGAGGGGCGTGATTGTATGAGCGAAAAAGGTGGATCGTTCGCGACGCCCACCAGATCCTGACGGTGCATAGATGTTAATAAGTTTGACTCCTTGGATAGTAAGGGCCATGCCTCTGGTGTCAGGGAGATACTCGACGTCTTCTGCAGATATACCTTCGCGGAGGAGGATCGCCACACCACTGCCATTGGCAGACGCATGTGAGACCCAAGTCTTGTAGCTATAGGGTTCCTTGAAGTTTGCGACATACACCTCCCGAAGGAGCGCAATGTCGATGTCTGCTGCGTTGAGTAGATCCTGTAGCATCGCTAGTTTATGTCGGGCACGTATGTTGTTGATGTTAATCGTCGCTAGACGGTATGTTTGGTCAGCCAGGTCGGCAGCTGGGTTGTGTAGGAGGCGAGGTGTGGGTGGCAGGGGCGGCCCCACAGAGGTTGACAATACAGCCGTAGTCACTGTGGTTGGTCGATGCTGGGTACAGCCCAGAGAGCATCTCTGCCCTCGGCATCCTCCTGGTGCTGTGGCTCATCCTCGACATCATCCGCCCAAGAATCAGATGCAGCAATTGGTAACTGTTGATTAGTGGTGTCAGTAGGGCGCTTGCGCGCATGTTCAGTAGCAGAAGTGATGTTGTCAGACCGAGGCTCAGAAATTGTATCCGCCGTAGCATCGTGATGGGAAGGCTGAGTTGTGGTGGTTGAGTCCTGAGTGTCGTCCGACGCCGGATGTTCGTCCAGGTCACACATCCCAAGCAGGCAATCATCGGATGGCGCATGGTGCCGTCTCTTGCGTTTTCGAGGGGACCGTTGTTTCCGGACATGTTGTTCTGTGTCAGAGTGCGGGCGACAATCATCTGATGCGGTCACCATTGGTTGGAAAGAGGTCAGGACAATTTCCGTTTCTACTTCCATCTTCTCTTTAGGCTCGTCTTGGTGGCACAATTGATCACCGTCTTGAGGCAAGTCTGCCGATGACGTCGTAGAGGGGCATATGCTGTCCGCCACACTGTCATCGACCACTGACTGCAATATGGTGTTACGATCCTGGACATGAACAGCTGTTGCGCTTGCAGCCGCTGCATACGTAATGGGGAGTGAAGTAGGCGTCGCCGGGGATGGAACTTCACCAACCGGTGTCTGAGTCAGTCGGCGTTGAATGCAGGCCGATCGGACATGTCCTTCCTGACCACAGCCGGCGCAAGTACGTGGTTGTCCGTCGTACACGACAATGGCTCTGCAGCCGCCAATTACTAAATACGATGGCACATGCTTCGTCAGTTCAATCTTAATTTGTCGCACTCCATTTAAAACGGGGTACGTCTCAAACGTTTGCCATTTTTCAGCCAAGTGGCTTAGCACGTTGCCGTACGGTTTGAAAGCTGTCATCACAACATCTGGCGGGACTTCGAATGGCAGCTCGAAGACCCTCAGAGTGCGAAGGCCTAATCCAGCGTGGTCGATTGTGACAGTTCCTGTGTGACCATCATAATGCTTAAATTTTTTAAGTCCATGAGCGTGTCGGCACACAACATCAGTGCACGCCTTTTCATTGATCAGTTTTATGTAGACGACACTTTGTGTTATAGAAAAGTGGATCCCAATGACGTCTTGAGGTGCAATATGAAGTTCTTCCCGGATGAAACGTTCAATGTCAAGTGCTCGAGGTCTTGCGTAGTCCGCTTGAAATGTGATCTTAATTGTGGACTTGCGATACGAGTGCGCCATGGCACTACCGAGACACGAACGCGTGACAATCGCCGCAGCGGAAGGTAAATAGTAAACACACGCGCGCGCGCTGCGCTAACAGGGGGACACAGGGACGACGACCCTGCCCCACTGCTGCTGACAGCGGACTGCGAACACGCTGAGCTAGCGTGCCGGCTCCACTAAACCAGGAGCTGCGGAAGATTTTGATCTTATTGTATGAAACATCAAACTGAGCATTATTGTAGTTTTTTTTTTTAATTAACTGTGGATATCATAAATTGTTACAATGTTAGTCCTGAGTAACAATGAAGCACGGTATTTACGTAATAATTAGCAAAAATATGTGGCTTCTTTTCTATGTTTATTGTCTTTTTCATCTTTCAATACATTGTTAACAATTGTTATCATCACCATCATCATCATCATCATTACTCTCGCATACTATCAGCCGATTACCATTCTTTTTTTCCTCTCTGCTCGTCTTCTCTCGTATCAGTAATTATAAAGTGAGAGTCTGCATCCGAGTAATCATTTCCTACCTTAAATTTATCACTGCTCTCCTGCAAACACACTATCAGTTTCTTCTCAAAATTGGCATCACTGCAACGTACTCTCTTGTTCTGAAGTGTTAGCCATCATTCCGTCCTCTAAACTGTAAAAGGAAAGCATATCACAAAACAAATGAATAATGGAAAAAATGAATTACATGTAAACTGAAAAATACAGACTGAGCTATTTCATATGTAATACGAAACAGCCAGTCGGATAGATCCATACATTTTACGAAATTAATACATACAAGTGCACGCAAAATGCCATGGCTGCTAGGTGTGCAATCTGCCGGGGGAAGCGTGGGGAGAGCGGCAGTGTGGGTTGTCGCTCAGGGCGCTGTAGGGCAAAGAGTGCCGCAGTAAACCGAAACCTACGCTCACATTTTTTGTAAATGTTAAGTGTGGCCCACACTTGCATGATGACCATTCAAAAAAATCTACTGTCACCTCTGCTTTCGTTAGTATGTTATAAGAATTCCGTCGAAAATGCGGCAATTTATTTTCACCTTGCATGTTAACCGTTTGTAACTTTCAGAGAAATGTCATAACTGGCGAATCCTGAGTAAAACCTATGCATTTCTCAGGTTGCGCAGTCAAAATTTGCTTCTTTTTCCCAAAACACAACGGACTTTACGCTGTCTCACTTCAAATGGTTCAAATGGCTCTGAGCACTATGGGACTTAACTTCTGAAGTCATCAGTACCCTAGACTTAGAACTACTTAAACCTAACTAACCTAAGGAGATCACACACATTCACGCCCGAGGCAGGATTCAAACCTGTGACCGTAGCAGTCGCGCGGTTCCAGACTGTAGCGCCTAGCACCACTCGGCCACTTCGGCCGGCTGTTTCATCTCAGTAACATGTTGTGCAGCGAAACAGTGGTTTATTTAGTAAGGAACCGAAGAAAAGTAAAGTCAGTAGCTTACGAAAAAGCACATCCTCCATATAAAAAAAAGTGTAAGGTCTTGACATATGTTGTTCCAAAACCCGTAGCATCCTTCGTTTCACCAGCTATTGACGGCACTTAAAAATTGCCTTCTTTCGCCGTATTTATTGGCATAACACGGTAGGTAATGAAATTCTACACAATAACGATAGCCTTGTGATGACTGGGTGTTGTGTGATGTCCTTAGGTTAGTTGGGTTTAAGTAGTTCTAAGTTCTAGGGAACTGATGACCATAGATGTTGTCCCATAGTGCTCAGAGCCATTTGAACCATTTGAACCAATAACGATATGGTAAAATACTCTCCTCATTTCTTGCTATTGTAGACCAAAATCTGATTTCGATATCGGAAACTGTTTATGAAATATGAGGAATATTGTCGGTATTTCACTCTCGCCTTATCGCGGGCGCGGCGCGGTCGCAAGTGAGTGTGCTATGTCAGATCAATTTTCTCGAGATTGGTGGCAGATAGAGACCTCCACCCAAGCCTAAAGAAAAATTCAGTATGTTAGCTAAATTTAATACACAGCAACATATTATATAATATCCACTATACACAAAATCAGAGCGACCTCTGTTTTTCATGCACACTTTTCCGAATTTCGCACAGTGTCTTACTGTCACATAAATATCACAATAGCTATGACCGTTAACGAAATGGTGGGCACATCATCATGAACCTGACATGTAAAGCTATGAGTAAAGCAAAAATGAATTACCAGTGTCTGTAAAATCGTTTGAGAAAGTTTGCAGGGTGCGCATCGATTGTGACATCGCTGACCGGCCAAAAAGTGCAAAAACACTTATCGGTCTCTCCTTCCCAACAAACGTGTGACCTCGCCCAGCTAATTCAGTAACAAAATGCTAAGAATATATTTGCATTGTGCCTACTCAGAGATTAACCTATTTTTCATATATTTTTATATTCACAGCCATTCTCATTCTGCATTGCAATAAACTTCATTCATTACTTGCTTGTTCTTGTTACGATTATTATTGTCATTCGCTCACTTTCAAGAGTTTTCACATCCCTATTTACTATCGATGCACATAAAGAGTAGCTATGAAAGAAGGGTCTGCTTCAGGAATTCCAAGCAATATAACTCAAAAAACAACGCAGGAAGGATTCGAACAACTACTTTCATGCAGAGACATGCATTTGGAATCTGTTCATCGTTACGGGGTCAAACAAGAGGGTAACATTACTGAAACAATGATCAGGCTACTTAGTATATAACAGAGCATACAGATTTCAAGGAGGAAACGTATGAAGACGCAGACTTCCTCGTTATCAATATGTGCGGCATATCTTTCGTGATAACGAAAGTAATATCCCGCTTTACCTCTTCTTACATCTCAAATGAAATGAATCCCATGAGGAATCGAATATTTGTTGACTGCGTCTCTTCTTTCTTCCACCCTTACCAACATATTTATTCATTCTCGTGGTAATCATGACATTCTATACGTATGCTGCAAAACATTGCACGTGGACACATTCGACATCGAGGTGCAAAGCGTTTGGTATCTTACATTATATTCAATTCAAATGAGCTTCCGATGTATTTTTACTTCGTTTGTATTTTTAGATGATTATAATGTTACGGAAAATTATGTCACATGCTTTATGCTGAATGAGAAACACTGAATCATCCGTTTTCCTTTCCCTACGTTGAAGTGATATAAATGTCGGCGTCAACAGCCTTCTTCCACGCCGGAAGCTGAAACTTGTATCATTCTGGATTAATGATAATTGAATGTCTCAAATGTATACATAGCACACAAGGCGACGTCGGAAACTATCAGGGGAGAACGCCGCATAAAAACCAAACGTGCGCGCGCGTCTCCACTCTGAAGAACCGTATCGGACAATCACGACAAGCATTTCGCTAAAGAGCTGCCTCGTAAGAGAGCCGAGATTTGGCAGCGTCGTAGCAAGTATTTGTCAACACGGTGATAGTGCATTCTTTCGGGTGTAGGCCGGCATTACCTCACTAAATTCACTTGACATTCGTTTTCCACATCGAAGACTCATACGACATAATCCACAGTAAGATGTGACTCTTAGAAAGTATGTTTAATTTCTGGACTCCAAGAACGGCGTTCTTCACATAAGTAACGCCTGTCTGTGTGTTTAAGGTTGTGTTTTGAGGCTCAGGCAACATCGCAGCGACCATAGTCCGCCTGTTGCCGTCAGTGTGTCGCTAACTCAGAGGTTCCCTTGTGCGTTGCGGTGCTCGTACTATATGACATAGCAGTTCCAATGTCGGTGGAATCCGCTGAATACAACCTTTTATTTTCCATTTTAAGTAATGGAGTTGCAAACTGCTAGTAAAAATTCCTTGAACGAAATCTGAAGAATGCCTTTAAACATCAATCTTCGTCCGATTTCGACTTAGTAAATTATGTTAATATCATGGATGTCTGCTTTGCAAATGCCAAGGTGCTTCACTGTAAAATAGATCCTGAAAAGATTCAAACCGACTGTCAACGATATAAATTTGAGCTTCGTTCGTCATATAGGTCTAACATGTCAGGAGGTTGTTTATGAAGTGCACATGTTGATTAATATAGTTCCTCTCTTCTAAATTTTTGCAATAGCATTTAACTGTAGACGTTTTCTGACACCGGCGTTAGCAATTCCTTTCCGTTCTCTGAAACCTCAAAAACGATCAATTTTTCTGGTTTAAATCTGGTTTAAATCACTTTCGATCAAGGTTAAATACTTCATGAATCCATACATGGAACTCCAAATGTGCAGTGTTCCTGCACTGCTACAGAGCATACATTGCAAGGTATTCACACAGTTTATCGCACAGACTTGCCATAAGGAATGAAACAAGAACTGTAATACACTTTACACCACAGAAGCTCACTCTGGCTTGACGAAAACATCCGAACATTGACCTAAAGTTGCACAAATAATTGACTTTGAAAGGAAAAGAAACGAGGTATGAAGCATTTATAAATTCGTCGATTGTAGTGAGGTGGTTTAATTTCGTCCCAGTCTATA
Source organism: Schistocerca piceifrons (assembly GCF_021461385.2). NCBI lineage: Eukaryota > Metazoa > Arthropoda > Insecta > Orthoptera > Acrididae > Schistocerca > Schistocerca piceifrons. The sequence continues at coordinate 69,108,830 of NC_060144.1, read as the reverse complement.
AAATTAATTTCGGGCCATACTCAACTCTTGCTGATTAATGTAATATAAGACCCGCCTACTAATCGCGGCGTCTGTCTCCGTTGCTTTCGAGCGTGAATGGAAATCGTAGAAATTTTCTTTGGAGCAACATTTAATAATAAAGCGTTTTAAATCATCAAAAGCGATGAGCGGTAGCAAGCGCTTTCGATAAAGAACGGGGGAGTGCAGGGCCTCTGCTGTCGCCACGGCCGCTGCCGGAAGCCAGCTAATGTATCCCGGGGCTTTGCCGCATACGGCGTTCGGAGGAGGGCAGTCTGCAGGAAATCTGCGGCAAAATGGTTACTGGATATAATTTTAATTTCGGTGTGTCAGAAAGCGAAATAGATTGAATCTGCGCTACCATTACATTCACGTCTTCAGCATTCAGACAGAAGAGGCTATAAGAATATTTTATGCCATCTGCTCTCGATCCACTGCCATTGTGAACAGAAACAACGGACGCTACCGCTTTTTTTTTTTAATCTCATTTTGTTCGGTTTTCTTCGTTGCATCTGCTCGAGGCGGACGTCGTAAGACATCCGTTTAAGTGCGTTGTTGATCGATTAACTCAGTTTTTTTATTACAGAGGGCGGCTAACCCTCTGACCGAACACGCTTTTTTTTTTTTTTTTTAACTGAGTCACGCGGCACCTACTAGCTTTCAGTTGAAGTCCTGTGTGTGTGTGTGTGTGTGTGTGTGTGTGTGTGTGTGTGTGTGTAATTACGCACAAAATTTTTCATAAGGAAATAATTTCCTCTTATGTCCATGCCTGTTTTGAGACATTTCTATAATCGCAACCGACGTTCACTGCAGAGTGGCCGGGCGCGGACTGACGCACTTTTTTTTGTTTTTTTTTATGCATCCTCTGCAAAAACAAAAAAAAATCATTGTAAAACAAATCACAAATGTAAAGGAACAGGGATACAGGGATGTTGTTTTTATTTATTTATTTATTTATTTTCCATAAAGATCACTCTGTTAAAAGGAACATGTAGATCATTTCATGGTATAGTATGTGCATTATATATGGAGCGGTGAGAGAAGCGTGAGGTTCATTATCAGCTGTCAAATGTGCACACCGACTGCACCCGGCACATCTCAACTGCGTGGGGGTCGAGGAAGACTGCCTGAAGATAGTTGGCAAAGGTTTTCCGATAGTGTGACCATCTATGAACCTCATTGTGGGCTTGCTGCAAGAAATACCAAAAGTCGAGTCGCGACTTGGCAGCGTCCCCATAGAGGTACGCGATCGTCCAACCTTTGACCCAGATGATCGAGTGTGATTTAGTCGCCGGAAAGTAGTCACTCTCCGGATGTAAGAAGGAAGCAGGTGTAATATGTTGCGAGGTCACACGGAGGTAGCAAGCCACCATCTGTCTTCCTAGGAGTCATACGTCCTCCACCGCGATACAAGTTAAGCGGTGATGGTCGTCATCCACTTGGTGACATTTCGGGCATAGTGGAGTGTCCACTAGTCCAATTGCATAGAGTCGTTGGTTGGTGTTGAACTTGCCACAGGTGACAGAGAACCACAGTGCCCGAACGAAGGTAGGAAGGAATTTTTGGTGCACATGTCTCCAAATCTTTGGCCAATGCAACTTGGGGTGTTTGAGTTCAATGACATTACGACTTATCCGTCGTTGCAGCCAAACATAAAAATCCTTCGCGCATGGCGGGTCTCGTGCGCGGAAGCTCGTCTCTGATATAACTAAGTTCCACGATAAATGTTGATACATGCGCAAAATGTGGCGTAATGTTGCCCACCGCTACCGGAGGTGTGAGGGACGCTGGAACTGGGAGATCCAGTAGGCGGGATGTAAGGGAATCACGCCCGCTACGCCATTGCTTGTACATCGTGGCTAGAAGGAGCGCCGTCGCTCGGCAGTGAACATTCGTAAGTCCGAGTCCCCCCTTGTCCGTAGGGAGCGTGAGCGTTGTGTATCGCACCTTGAGGGGCGATCCAATCATCACAAAATAGTCTAATGCTGATTGAAGTCGACGTCCTAGCGTGAGTGGTAGGGGCAGGATCTGCGAAATATGCACAATTCGAGAAACCACATAAGTGTTCAGATATTCGAATTCGCTGCAAAGGATCAAGGCGCCGTAGGAGATGTTGTCGGATCATGGTACGTGTTGTCTGTAAAATACGTCGGTAGTTAACTGCCGCAGTATGTTTTACAGATGAGGTAAAGTCTATGCCGAGATAGCGGAATCGTTGCACATAAGGAAACGGACTGATTTCTTCCGGCGTAAGGCCCCTTCCAACCGGCATTGCTGCCGATTTGTTCATGTTCACTGCACTACCCGCCGTCACACTGTGGTCCAACAACAGTTCAAGGACCGTCTTCACCTCTTCTTCAGAACGAACGAGCAGCAGGAGGTCGTCCGCATAGGCACGACATTTGAAGGTGTAACCCCGCAGTTCCATCCCAGAAAGAGAATTTGTTAGCCTCCCAATTAATGGTTCCAACGCTATCGCGAACAGCAGCATCGAAAGAGGGCAGCCCTGGCGAATGGATCGTCGAATTTGAATGGGCCCTGCTATACGCCCATTAACCTGTACCAAGGATTGTGCGCCCCCATAAATCCTTCTAATGAGACCAGTAAAACGGTCTGGAAATCCCATTTGTTCCAGTACAGCGTACAGATAGTTGTGGCGCACCTTATCAAAAGCACTGTCAAAATCAACCGCCACCATCGCCGCTTTAAGCCGGCACTCCTCCGCCAGCGCTATCACATCACGGCATTCGCCAGTAGCTGTTTGCACATTCACCGATCCACCCGGTGTCGTCTGTTCTGGAGAGAGAACGCTACGAATTAACATACGACATCGGGACGCTAGCAACCGTGCAAAGATCTTATAGTCGGCATTAAGCAGGGTGATGGGGCGATAATGTGTGACCGTAATTCCTGGCTTCGGTTTATGTACTGGCACCAAGAGGCCTTCCATAAAAGCCGGTGGAATAGGCGCATCGGAATTTAACGTCTCGTTGTACATTTCAGTCCATCGCGGTGCCATTTCGTTGCTAAATTCTCGATAAAATTCAGCAGGATGTCCATCAATGCCTGGGGACCGATTCAAGGCACCCTTTGCGATCGCATCATGTACTTCCTCACAGCTAATGGCTTCCAGTAAGGTTCCCGCGGCTTCCACCGTCAGTGTACGGGAGACGTACGTGGCTATACGTTCGAGGTCATCGACAGGGGCTGCTTCTTCCCGATAGATGTGTTGGTAATGATCGACGAATGCAGAGACAATGTCCGCTTGTCGCGTCACTCTTCGGTCTTCGCGGTGCTTTCGTTCATTCACGATGTGGTGCATGGAAGGAATCTCGTGCATTATCGTATCGTGACATCTGGCGCGCAGCATAGTTCCCTGAAGATGTTTCCGAGCTAAAGCCACTAGTTTAGCTTTTATCCTTTTGCGTTCGATCCAGACGTCCTGTCCCGGCGGACCATCGTCCAGATCGCGCAGTGCTGCAAAATAAAAGTCGGTCGTACGGCGGCGCCATTCTGCCATCTCCCTGCTATATGAGATGAACGTACGGCGAAGCGCCGGTTTAGCACAAGTCAGCCACCAATCAAGCATCGTCGTATACCTTCCAACCCTTTGCTCGCACATCGTCCATGTCTCAAAGATCCGGTGACGGCATTCAGGATCATGTAGATGTTGAATGTTTAATTTCCACGGGGCCTTACTGTTCCACACCTCTCTACGGGGATGAAGCACCGTACAGATGTAAGCGCTGTGATCGGAAAATGCCAATGGCCAGCGTTCCGCGTCCTGGACATCATTTGCATGAGCGCGTGAGATATAAATTCGATCTAACCTGCTCGCCGAATGATTGTCACATAGGTGTATCCCGGTGCATCTCCATGTCGTAATTCCCACGTGTCACTAAGTACAAGGTCGTTGACAACGATTCGCAACTCTTGGCTGATGTTTGCTTGCGGCCATTGGTCTTTCTGGCTGAGAACACAGTTGAAATCTCCACCAATTATTACACATTCATAGCGTCCATGGAAAAGTGGGGCAATGTCTTCTGCATAAAATCGCGCCCTTTCCCGCCGCCGATTGTTTCCCGACGGTGCATAAAGATTGATGATGCGTGTCCCAAACGTCGTGAAAGCCATTCCCCTGGCCGACGGAAGGTAACACACGTTTTCCACTGGGAAGCCATCTCGCACGTAAACTGCCACCCCACTCCCATTGTGATCTCCATGTGACGAATAGGATTGGTAGCCTGCGATGTATGGGAGTGCAGCTATGTGGACTTCCTGCAGCAAAGCAATATCCACATCAGATGCCCAAATCGTCTCCTTCAGTAGGTGTATTTTGGCCGGTGAACGCACGTCATTTATATCTAATGTCGCAATACGGTTTGCATGGCATTAAATCCCACTCTGTCGATGCGCAACACCATCTCCCTGCATCGGCGCTGGGGGCTGAGTTAGAAGACGTTTTCTCGCCCCTCTCCCTCCACCTTCAGCAATTATTAGGCCGTCTTCGTGAGTGCCGGTTGCCTCTGTATGACGTCCGGCGCCTCCTCAATATCGTCATACCACATCTTTGCAGGCTGTGATACATTCGTGTCCATAGCCACAGCATCTGCGTCTGGAGAGCCAACTGGCTGTGATTTCTCTTCAGCATCACCACGTCCCGGTACCGTCAATGTGACAGACCGCTGCGGGTCTGATCGAACAGTTTTCATTGCCTCATCCTGTTTCGTAGAAGCTGTTGTGTCGTCTTGGTCCACAGGCACATCGTCGTCGGGGCAAGGGGAGTCATCCCTAGGAGATGTCGTGCGACGACGCCGTTTCCTCCTTTTCGGGGAACGTTGTTTGCGTGATCTTCCTTCCGTGTCCTCAGATTGTAGGGAATCACGGCTGCCCGACAGAAAAGCATCCGTAGGAACAGGAAGTGTTTCGAGTCCCATCGTTGTACTTGGCGGGAGTTCGGTCGAAACTGATGTTGTCATCACAGAGTGCGTTCCAGAAGGAACAGCATCCGTAGTGGCTGGAACTGCTTCGTGTACTATCGGTGTGCTTGGTGGGAGTTCGGTCTCATCTGATGTTGTCGCCGTAGATTGTATGCTCGATGGAGCAGCATCCTCTGTCATCCCGACGTCTGCTACAAGGTTTCGGAGAGTGCCATCTTGATCTTCCACCAGGGCTGTGTCTTTTCGGTCATCAGCGGACGCAGTGAGGGCTTTGGCATAGGTGATCGGTAGTACTGTCATCGCCGGCGACGGCTCCCGCACATCTGAAGGCAGTTGCGTAATCCGCCGTTGCATACAGTTCGACGTGATGTGTCCCTCCTGGCCACAGCCAGAACATGTACGTGGTTGACCATCGTAAATCACCACCGCTCGACAACCACCAATTGTCAGATAAGACGGTACATGCTTCTGAAGATCAATAGTGATCTGTCGCACTCCGTTAAGAACTGGGTACGTGGCGAATTGCGTCCAGCGTTCTGCTGTGTGACCATGTACCGTGCCGTATGGCTTAAAAGCCTCGATAACTTCGTCAGCCGGGAGCTCAAATGGCAGCTCAAAAACACGTATTGTCCGTACACCCAGACCAGCATGTTCTACAGTTACCGTGCCGACATTCCCGTCACTATGGCAAAATCGGAGACCTGCTTTTGTCGCCTGTAGAATTCTCTCACACGCCGCGTCATTTACCATCTTAACATACACCGTGGGACTAACGATGGACAGATGAATTCCGACAATATCGTTTGGCGGTATCTTGACGTCCTCTCGAATGAATCGTTCCACTGCTAAAGCCTTTGGTCGTTCGTAGTCTTTGCAGAAATTGAATCGTATTGTAGTTTTCCTGTACTTGTTCGCCATGATCGTTGTTACTAGCCCGCGCGCAGACTAAGTCCGCAAGTAAACAAACACTCGCACACGCCGCACAGGCGGAAGTATCGGACCTCCGCTTCGCACGGCCGCTAGCGCCGAACTAACACGCAAAGCTACCGTGCCGGCATACCGCTAGACCACAGGCGTAATCAGCCTATGGTTTCTCTATCATGGGATAAGTTTCCCTCCAGGAAGTGCCGCAGTCTACAGTGTTGCCAGATTGTGCAGATAACCTGACTTTGAGAATTAGCGAGTTGGCCAGTTTATTTGTCCCATGTCGCGATCGGCGCGGACTTAGCCTCTGAAGCGGCCGGTCGCCGCTCGAGTCTTATGTCAAAGAGTGTAAGTACATTGAAGACATTGAGATTGACGCCATGTGTCTTCAATCTCCCGGAAACAGTTCTCATCCCGCAGGTGGGTATCGTTGAGCTTCTATGGATCCCTGCTGCACCATGGTTTTTTTTTTTTTTTTTTTTTTTTTTTTTGTCGAGACAGAGCGATGGTGCAGATGTAAGCCTGATGGTCTGTAAAGGTCATAGGCAACACCTCACCGTCAATCGTCGCCGTACGTAGCCCACGCGACACACACACCTGTCTAATCGATGGCCTGAATGGCTCGTAAAGTGCGTATATCGGCGGCTGTCGTCGTGCTTCATTTCCCAGGTATCACGCAGTGCACGATCCCGTGCCAGCGTCTGCAGCGCTGAGCAGGGGACGAAGTGTGGGCGTCGGTCCACAGGCCGCAGAACGCAGAATGCCGATGCAATTCTCCTGACGTCCTCGAAACAGCGGTGACACTTCCTTGTGTAAACAGTTGTGTGTTTGTGTCTCTTCGTCGATCCAGACGACGCGTAAACATTCACCACACCACGGGTCGATGGTATTTCACATCTTCTGCCTCAGTTACTTCTCGTAAGAGTACGGCTGTGCCAACGCTACCATCATAACCTGTTAAAACGATAGATGTCATAACCACAAAACTCAACTGGGGCATATCAGATTCTTGTCGGATTTCCAGCCGGATCAAACTGTCATCTGAGCTCAATATTTCAGCGGTCTACCTGGCCGCCATCATCAGGTGAGAAAAGCTACGCTGCTCTCGCCGATAACTGGTTCCACTCGCAAGCTGCTGCAACTATATATGCATCGGAAGTGCAACAGTGCATGTGCTAGATACAGTGCGCACACGCTCAGTCATTCCGGCGTATATTATAGTACAGAAGGATCCCACGGATCGCATGAAACAAACTATGATTTCACTTCTGAAGAAGAGTTCCTTACCTGAGGACACTATCGAAAGACTACGTCCGGATACGGCCGTTCCACCTAGATCATACTGTTTGTCAAAGATCCATAAGGATGGGGTCCCGTTGCGCCGTATTGTTTCTAATCTGGGTGCATCAACTTACAACTTGGCAAAATATTTAGCGTCGGCTCTCAGGCTTCATGTGGGAAACGTGAACACCATATTTCCAATTCCATGATTTTATTCAGCGTTTAAAGTTGCTTCATCTTGGTCCCTCTGATTTACTTGTTAGTTTTGATGTGGTGTCACTTTTTACTCGGGTCCCTCTTGTAGAATCATTGATTTTAATTAATGGAAAACTTGATATGTAAATGACGAAGCTCTGCCGTCATGTTCTGACGTCCACCTATTTTTTTTTTTATTTGATGACAAATATTTTGAACAAACCTACGGTGTGGCTATGGAGAGTCCTTTATCCCCCATAGTCGTTAATCTTTATACGGAGGACTTTGAGGATATGGCCTTGAAAACATATTTTTTGAAGCCTTCGTGTTTTCTGAGATATGTTGACGATATGTTCCTTGTTTGGCCACATGCAATAGACTCTGCTCGCCGGTTATTAGACCATTTTAATTGTCTTCATCCGAATGTCAAATTCATGATGGAAATTGAAATGTAGGGAAAGTTACCTTTTTTAGATGTACTAGTTTATAGAAAAGAAGACGAAATTCTTGGACATAGTGTTTACAGGAAACTGAATAGAGATCGACACGCACATCATTTCCGCCCTTTTTATTGCTCATGAAAACCACACATTGCTTGTTGTACCACAATACAGCGAGATCGCCGGCCGGAGTGGCCGTGCGGTTCTAGGCGCTACAGTCTGGAACCGGGCGACCGCGACGGTGGCAGGTTCGAGTCCTGCCTCGGGCATGGATGTGTGTGATGTCCTTAGGTTAGTTAGGTTTAATTAGTTCTAAGTTCTAGGCGACTGATGACCTCAGAAGTTAAGTCGCATAGTGCTAAGAGTCATTTGAACCATTTGAACAGCGAGATCTTCAGAGGTCATTGTTCGGATTGCTGTACACTCCGGTACCTCTAACACCCAGTAGAACGTTCGCTCGCATTGATGCATGCCTGTATTCGTCGTGGCATACTATCCACAAATTCATCAAACCACTGTTGGTGCAGATTGTCCCACTCCTCAATGGCGATTCGGCGTAGATCCCTCAGAGTGGTTGGTGGGTCACGTCGTCCATAAACAGCCCTTTTCAATCTATTCCAGGCATGTTCGATAGGGTTCATGTCTGGAGAACATGCTGGCCACTCTAGTCGAGCGATGGTATCCTTAAGGAAGTCATTCACGAGATGTGCACGATGGAGGCGCGAATTGTCGTCCATGAACACGAATGCCTCGCCAATATGCGGCCGATATAGTTGCACTGTCGGTCGGAGGATGTAATTCACGTATCGTACAGTCGTTACGGCGCCTTCCATGACCACCAGCTGCGTACGTCGGCCCCATATAATGCCACTCTAAAACAGCAGGGAACCTCCACCTTACTGCACTAACTAGATAGTGTGTTGTGCGACACTCATCGGTGAAGAGAACGTGGTGCCAATTCTGAGCGGTCCTTTCGGTATGTTGTTGGGTCCATCTGTATCGCGCTGCATGGTGCAGTGGTTGCAAAGATAGACCTCGCCATATACGTCAGGAGTGAAGTCGCGCATCATGCAGCCTATTGCGCACAGTATGGGTCCTAACACGACGTCCTGTGGCCACACGAAACGCATTATTCGACATGATGGCGCTATTGTCAGGGTTCGTCCGAGCCATAATCCGCAGGTAGCGGTCATCCACTGCAGTAGTAGCCCTTGGACGGCTTGAGCGAGACATGTCATCGACAATTCCTGTCTCTCTGTATCTCCTCCATGTCCGAACAACATCGCTTTGCTTCACTCCGAGACTCCTGGACGCTTCCCTTGTTGAGAGTCCTTTCTGGCACAAAGTAACAATGCTGACGGGATCGAACCGCGGTATTGACCGTCTGGCCATGGTTGAACTACTGACAACACGGGACGTATACCTCCTTCCTGGTGGAATGACTGGAGCTGATCGGCTGTCGGATCCCCTCAGTCTAATAGGCACTGCTCATGCACCGTTTTTTACATCTTTGGGCGGGTTTAGTGACATCTCTGAACAGTCAAAGGGACTGTGTCTGTGACACAATATTCACAGTCAACGACTGTCTTCAGCGGTTCTGGGAACCTAGGTGATGTAATACATTTTTTAATGTGTGTAGCTTTCACACAGGTCTTGTGACTACTTGTCGGTACAGTCATATAGCTATGTCAGAACGTCCCCTCAAGATACTGCCAGGAAACACTGCTTGTTCTGTAGTAAACTGATTCAGAAATGCAGTTGTTAATGAGCTCGCCCAACACTGGGCTCCAAAATGTGACAAATTATAGCTAAATGAGGAATTAATGGTCCTCACTTGGAGAAAAATGTACTACATAAATTTAAAATAATGATTAATATTCACAAACATCTACTTTTACTATTATTAGTATTCACTGTTAAACTATAGAAATATAACCTCAGAGCTGGTTTGATTGGCGATTGAGGAAATAAGAGATGGGAGGGGGTGGGGGACAAAGCACCTCTTCTCTCCACTCGGCGGAGTCGGTGTCACATGAAAGATTAGGCGACTGATGCAATTTCGGCGCGACGTGTCGATTTTCCTATCCTGTCCAGTGTCTCACGTCTGTGAGGCGACAGTCCGGCCTCGATCAACTCCTTCCTTCTCCTGCTGATTGACAACTGGTCTAATCCCTCTATACAGAGGCCACCCGTCGGCCAACGTGATGCTATTTTCTTTCCATTTGGTGCCTATTGTCTGCAGTGGTTATCTCTCGGAGGGGGTGCCACGTTTTTGAGTACAGGCCTCGGCAAAGGCAATGGATGCAGGATCATATGTTTGAAGATTCAATCACCAGACAGTTCATCAGATACAAAATGAATAATGAATACGTCGCAAAGTGACGATAAAAATCGTGATGAATGCAAGGATCTGACTGGAAGTTTGAAGGCTGGGTTGACAGTAGGCTGACATATCTCCAGAAGGCAAACATACAACACATTACGCGAAGCAGCGCACATATCTTCTTCTCAGGCGGCGATAGGTCATTCTCTCACTGGTCTCTTGTTTGCTGTCTGTCTGATCTCTCTCCTCACGAGGGTGCCTCTTCTCAACAGGGTAGCCGCAAAAAGGCGTAAATTCTCCTGTTTAAAAGGCTCTAACTGAAAAATGGGGCATGGATGTGTGCGATGCCGTTAGGTTAGTTAGGTTTAAGTAGTTCTGAGTTCTAGGGGACTGATGACCACAGTAGTTAAGTCCCATAGTGCTGAGAGCCATTTGAAAAGTGGGATGCCAGCTACCTCATTCTATTGTCCTCAGCACCTTTAAAAAATTATTTTCCCAAAACTTTACGCAGGCAAACATATTCGCGCTCTTTTTAACATACAACTCACGTCTGACTCCTTCCCGAACTGTTGGTCGCTCACACCCACGAGTCCATCGCTGGAAATCGTTCATATGCGTCCACTCTTACTTGCCCATTCTCACTCACTCATTCAGCCGAAATTTTCATTATCTCTTTGTGTCCCTCTAACTGTCACTGTCCCTTTTCTGATAGTCACAGTTTCCTTCGCTCTGTCTTACTATCTGCTACCACTGTCACTGTCTCCCTCTTGCTCTGCTACTATCTTATTTCTTCCTTCCCTTTGCTTCTGTCTCTTGTCACTGCCACTATCTCTCTCTTCCTCGATGCCATTGTCACACGCTCTGTCTCCCATTATCACTGACTCTCATCCACTTCCGTTCCTTCCATCTCTTTATCCCTCCACCACTGGCAATGTCTCCTTTACTTCTTTCCTAGCACTGTTCCGTGACTATCAACTATGCTCCAGTGGCATTGTGTTCCTCTCTTTCTCTCACGCTACCATTGTCTCCTTCGCACTTCTACACCCCAACCACTATCTTCCAGTATTCACTACTTTTCCGTCCCTTTCCCCTTGCCACTGCCTCCTTCTCTCTCAGCATAAAAAAGTGAATACGTTCGCATACTAAAATTGAAACGTGGACGTATATAGATGGTCTGGATATTTATTTGCGGATAGTTTGAGAATGAGGAGAAATTTCATGTTACGCGAGCGAAGTAGTCGCGTGTGATATCTGTGGAATAGCCGCTTACGGCAGTGACGATAGTATCTCTGAACGCGTGTATCCTTGACTCAGTTGCAGAGCGGAAAGTACTCGAGTGTTAGACACGGAGTAAGTTGGCGTAAGTTTTAGAGTAGTGCGTATTGTAGGAGGATTTTGCTGAGGAAAATTGTTAGGAATTCTTAATCTGATGGAAGAACTTACAGTCGCATCATTTATAGGATAGGGAGAATGGATTTGCGTTAGTGATATGTTTTTAAGGTAATAATATTTTTTTTGCTGGCTCGTACTGATAATGTTAGTGATTCTTGCAACAGAACATCCATCCCCCTCCCCACCCCCCCCCCCCACCCCCACCTCAGCTTAGTTCATTTAATTCATTTTAATTTGCGTAGTCGTAAAGCATTGCCTTGTAAGGCTTTTGTTAAGAAAGTAAAGTTTTGGTTTTCAGTGGGTTCTTATGAAATAAGAGTTTAAAATACAGTATTATCATTATAACGAACGACTTATTATTTTCATTTCAAGTAAGGAGGGAAAATCATTCCTGTCTTTCGATCAGTAGTTTAGGTTTACATCAGCCGGCGTGATTTCTTCAAACTGTGCTGTTGCTGCTGATTATGCTGTAGTTTTTTGTTGGTCCTTCCGTTTCTCATGTCACGTTTCTATTTGTCCATATGCTAAGCATTTTCTTTGTAATTCAGTTTTAATGGGCCAGCGAACAATGTGTGTTTCATAGTGTTGCTATGTTATTTCAGTGTTTGAACTGCATTGGGCAGTGCAGAGTTTGGTTTTGACAGTGGTTTTTCAGTAACAGTTATGATTTAATTTGCTGCACAGTGAACGCAAATTAGTTTTGTCTTTATGTAAATGTGTGCACTGAGACACGCTGATCGCAATAGTAATTTCAGTTCAACCTTTTTATAACAGAGGACATTCATTATCGAGTAAAAAGCAGGAAACATTTTGATGCTCATGAACGATGAACGATCGAGTCTTAGCAAATAACTTTCACTTGTCTTCCGTGATTTCCCTAAATCACTTCAGACGAATTCGGGATGGTTCCTTTGAAAGGGAACGGCCGACTTACTTCCCTAATCGGACTGTCAGTTGTCACTTTTGAAAAGCAGTCAGATACTTTTTCTTTCTTTTGTTACAGCACACAGCACTGGGCATGTTATATGATTTACGTACTAAAAGTTTCGTGTTCCTTTCCTTACAGCTACGTTTTTGTGTAATTGTTACGTGTGAAATGTTCTGTATTTTAGTGTACTTGGCGTGTGACGAATATTCATTACGTGTGACAAAGGTTCAGTACACATGACGATCTTCCATACCGTGTAAAAAATTTTACTATTTGATGTTGCTATTACGCCATATTTTCAGGTACTGCATTTTTTGGAAATCTATTCTGAGCGGTAAACCATATTACAATTTTAGCATTTTCGGTAACGGTTGTCAATCTCACTTTGTTACAGCAATGAATACCGGACGCGTTTACCGCAGTGACGAACAGCAACAGAACCTGACGCAACACCGCGAAAGCACGTCATTTAACTCGTGTAATAATGAACAGCTATAGCAAAAATACAGAAAAATCCGACCGAGCGAGGTGGCGCAGTGGTTAGCACAATGGACTCACATTAGGGAGGGAAACGGTTCAAACCCGCGTCCGGGCATCCTGATTTACCATTTCCGTGATGTCCTTAAATCGCTTCAGACAAATTCGGGATGGTTCCTTTGAAAAGGCATGGCCGAATTGCTTCCGTAATCCGATGGGACCGATGACCTAGCTGTTTGGTTCCTTCCCCAAACCAACCAACCAACCAAAAATTCGAAACCTTACTCTTACGATAAGAAGTACGGAAAGAATAAATAAGTAACATCTCAGAACAAATAGATGAACTGTACTCTAAAATGACAAATTTGTATGCCATCAATGATCGAGATTCCGACGACAGTGCCTGTGCATTTTGCGGACACAGCCAATACTAAGATTTGTAAAATTTCAAGGAAAGGCAGATAAAAATAAATAAAGAACAAAAGCATAACATTGCAACCGTACAATCACAACTTCTGCGTATCGAAGAAAAATTGAACAATGATAACCATAGAAAACAGTTTATACCTAGTAACACAAGTCCACGCTATGAAAATCTAGACGACAGTAGTAACTTATGGCGTTTGGGAGATTACCTGCCTGAACCGTTTCACATGACAAGAAATGACAGCGAACAGTGCGCTTAGCGCAACCGCGAAAACCGTGCCCCAAAGCACAAAGACACATTTCATTGTAAACACTTCCTCGCTGTACGAAAGTTCAAAATTTTCCGGAATTTCGATAACTAAATTCATCCCAGAGCGTGGACTGATAAATTTATGCATTACCACCAAACTGGCCCCTTGAACACAAGCTAGAATTCATATGCGGATACGTAGGAAATGTACCTGCAATTAGAATACAATCGATTATAAGAGACTGTCAATCAGAAGAGGACTTTTACCAGGAATTTTTAACTATCTGGTCTACATCAAAGCAGGATGGAATCAAGCAAAGTGTAATAATGTTGAACAGATTTTAACAATCGGAATTCTCAAGTCCAGTATAGTATTTCGAGGACGTGATATGGCGGAAACGATATCTTTCATTCGCTCTGTCCACCAGAGTTAACTACTACCCACCCACTTACGTCAAATAATCTTGGCAAGCAGGTGTAAGCAGTATTTAGAAGAATTTTTGAGCCTTTTAAAAGAGTTGGAATTAGACAGTGATCATACTCTAACAGGAAAATTAGCTGATCACAAGTTTGATAATTATAACTGCTCATACTCACGACATAATAGGAACAACGGTAAATCATGTAATAAATTTCATGGTAATAACAGCCACAGACGCAATCATAGACACTATCCTTACGACATGCAAGTCTGGCACCAAATTAGTTCCAAGGCCACGATTCAATTTCTTATTCCGGAAATAAACATCGTTTTGGAAACAATCACAAATATAATGACAACCACAATAATAATCACGGACATTCATGTAATCAGAAATGTAATCAGTCGGATCAAAACAACTCCAGGCATAACCAAGGAAATTTAAGTAACAACAAGTATCAGAATAACAGTCAGAAAAACGAGTCAGTATGGCAGAACTGTGGTACATCGTCACCACAACGGCATCTAGAGATTGTCGAAGTTTGATCACTGACACGTAATGTCAGTCAGCGACAGGGTAAACAGAGTAAGCAATTACTTTAGGCCCCAGCATCTGAAGGGAAAATACAGTGAACAGATGACTCTGCTGTCGTAACTATTAACTTTATGCCATTCGAGAATATTAGATACATTGTACTCCAGGAAAACGATGTTGGATCAAAACAAATTGTACACTCTGTAATCAACATTTGGATTGCTAATAATAATTTTACCACAGTTTCGGACTCAGGTAGCGTAATATCAATTATCAGCGAGTCAGTATATAATAAATGTACAAAAACAATACTTTGCCTGTCAATACCTCTTAGGAAAATTGAAATGCAAGTTGCCTTTTAGGAAAAATCTCTTGATGTTAAATGTGAGAGCTTTCTGGAATTTGCTTGTCAGGGATATAATTTTGCTATAAACTTTGTCATTGTGCCGTAGTTCACTACTCAAATAATTTTAAATGTTGATTTCTTTAGTCAATACAAAGCAGTTATTAACTTTAATCATGCAGAAATTAATGTAAAGATTTTGGATCAACATGTCGTTTTAAAATTTGAAGACTGGTTAAGTTCACAAAAGAAAAGGTCACGCACCTATGTTTCCTGTGTAGTGATTCTTTTCAATGCTGTTGACAGTAATATAGCTTACAACAACAGTTACTGTGGTGCCACCGCCAGACACCACACTTGCTGGGTGGTAGCCTTTAAATCGGCCGCGGTCCGTTAGTATACGTCGGACCCGCGTGTCGCCACTATCAGTGATTGCAGACCGAGCGCCGCCACACGGCAGGTCTAGAGAGACTTCCTAGCACTCGCCCCAGTTGTACAACCGACTTTGCTAGCGATGGTTCACTGACAAAATACGCTCTCATTTGCCGAGACGATAGTTAGCATAGCCTTCAGCTACGTCATTTGCTACGATCTAGCAAAGCGCCACTACCAGTTACTATTGATTCTGTAAAACATGTACCGTCAAGAGCGACGTTCACCATTAACGGATTAAAGTTAAGTATTCCAGCAGCTACGTCCGTTTTTTTTCTAAATTCTAATTTCCTTGTCCTGTTCCAGACTTCACGCCAGCCTGCGTGAGCTAAAACGCGTGCCTTTCGGCTTCCTCTAGTAACCCGGTGTTGGCTCTCCTGCCAACCACAACAGTTACTATCAGGTAAACAATTTAAGTACACTAATCCAGCAAATGATCGAGGAAGCAGAGAGCTGTGATGAACATGACAGAAAAGAACTTAGCGAAATTTTGCGAGAACATGCAGTAGTGTTTACATGTTAAACTGGCACCACGGAGGGATTTACTGAGAAACTGTGAGGGTTGAGATACAGTCGATATTGGAAAGCTGTATAATTGAGCCAGCCGTCAGCTCTTACAACAGTCCGTTGCACGTCGTTGAAAAGAGAGATGGTTCAATTAGGTTGATCTTGGACTCATGTCTGATGAATACTATCATTCTTCCAGGAACAGGCAGGCCCCAGACTCTTGACAGATTGTTACAAAATTTCTATGGTATACAAGTATTGTCATCTGTAGATTTACATTCCAGTTTTTGGTAAATAGAGTTACATTCTGACTGCAGGAAGTTCATAGTCTTTTTATGCTTTGAGTTCTGTAAAATGCCTTTTGTTTAAACATTTCCTAGGCAGCATTTATTCGTGGAGTAAACACTACACTTCCAGACCATATAAAGAGAGACATCACTAACGATGCCGATGATATTTTGATAGCAGAATCAACTTGGTGAACATATAACAGCCTTAGAAAATTTATTGGTCTTTTTTGAAGATTCAGGTTTGATAGTAAACTTAGAAAAATCACTTTTTGGCAATATGAGTGTAGTGTTTTTAGGCCATATCATTTCACCAGAAAGTACTGCATCTGAATCTGAGAAATTATAAGCAGTAAAAGCATACTACTAAACGACAAATCAGAAGCTTTTTAGGAGTTGTAAATTCTTACTGTAGATTTTTTAAACTGGAAATTTTGACTACACCAACATTATTTTCTTTGACAGGCAAAAACCCGACTTGGCACTGAAATGAACAAATACAATTAGAGTTTGATACGCTGAGAGAGGCACTGCTCACCACACCTGTTTTAGCTCATCCTGAGCTCTCAAAAGATTTATGCTTATCTACAAATTCTTCCAAAATAGGACTCAGAGTTCATCTCTTCCAAGAGCACATTGAGAATGGAATCATTGTCCAAAAGAGTTTTGAGTAAATCAGAAAGACTCAATCACAGAATTAGAGGTCTTTGGGCCTTCACGAAATTTAGGTACTATTTACCTGGCAAGCATACAAAAATTTGTTCATACCACAAAGCCTCACAATTTTTAATGACCTCCAAGTTGAACTGTGAAAGATTTCATCATTGGAGCACTTCCCTTGCAGGAGTATAATTTTACTATTTATGACATTCCAGGAAAAAACACCATTGCTGATGCTTTATCTCGTATCCCAACTGGTTTACCTTATAACAACACAGATACTTTCCAGAATACAAATTTTAGCTTGCTTTATCTACAAATATTAGCTTTTGGAAACTTTATCTCAGACTCATTACTCGGCATAGCATAAGAACAAAATAAACATTCCAGTTGGAATAATGATAAAGAAAAATGGAAAGAGAGGAAGTTATCAGACAGTTTTATTTATTTAGAAACGGTATTTTTTTAAAAAGAAGCACTATGTATGGTACATTTTGGGTAGTGTGTATTCAGAGAAATTTGTTAATATGTTGATATGGTACACAAGCTTCAGCTACACACATTTTGGACCACAGATGTGTTTCCGCAAATTACAGACCACGTGATATTTTAACAACATGCATAAAAGAATATGAAAATTATTTGTGATGTGTAAAATTGTCAAAAATCCAAACCTTCCAGCATCTTACGTTGTGCCCCACTCTCCAATCATACCATCCAAGCAAAAAGAATCATTAGCTGTAGATTTACTAGGGCCACTAGTTGGATCCAAAAATGGCTTTTCTTATGTTTTTGAAGCAGTGGAGTTGACTCCTAAATTTGTATCATTCACCCCTTTGTGTAAGGCTACAGCTAAAACAGTGTCCAAAGCTTTCATTAAGAAATTTATATATCATGTAGGACATGGTGACAAGATCATATCAGGTAATGGTCCTCAGTTTCGATCCAATGTATGGCTACGTGTATTAAAAAGATACAAGAGCCAGCCAATATTTATTTCATTATATTCTCCACATCAAAACCCTTCAGGGCGTATAATGAAAGAGATTAACATGTTGTGCAGGCTCTATTGCCACCATAGACACAGAAACTGAGACAGATATATCACTTTATTTCAAGATATCATAAATGAGGTTCTTCATGACTCAACTTCGTTACCACCAATCTTAGTGTTAAAGAATCAACAGCTGCCAGACAAAATCAAGGAACCTGTAGATTTTCCTCACACCACAAAATTACAGCACAAAGATATCACACAACTAGCCTTAAAAAATACAGACAGAAAACGCACGAAACCTCATAAAATGAATTCACAAGTGAGAAAATTACACGTTAGACAAAAAATTTTGGTCCAATTTATCCGAGTATCAAGTCAGAATTACTTTCTTTTCTACAATGGACACTACAGAATTAAAAGCATAGTGCACGAGAATGCAGTCGAAATTGAAACACTACATGCATGGAAATCCAAAGTAATGCACCACATATCACACATAAAACGATTTGTTGAGTAAATAGTTTTTGGTGATACCTGATACTGCAGATAGTTACATGTATGGAATTTTATATAACTCATTCCCTGCATGCAATGAAATTTTGTTTTCTACTAAGCTGGTATATGATAAACAAGTATATTGAGAGTGTTGTATACAATTCCATTAAGTACGTGAGGTAACAGCAATAAATGTCATTCAAGTTTCTTGGATTTGAGTAAAGAATGGAAATAGGTTTATAAGTGATTTCCTTAGTGCGAGCTAATGGTGTACTTTTAGTTTTTCTGACCTGCTAATTTGTGGATACTAAGCAGAGAATAAGTGTTGTACTGGAAAAGTAATTAAGTTTTATGATATATTATGTTATTTGAATGTTGAAGCCATTGGTGACATATTTTGATGATGATTTATGATGAAGTTTATGATGAGTAGTATGATGATGCATGCTGATGATATTTGAGGTAATGATGAATAGTGGTTGGTTAGAGACTCTGTTTTCGTTGACACATGTTATTGGAAGAATGGTACATTTAGTAGGTTGCAGAATGGTATATTTAGTAGGCAGCAAGCTAAGAAGTGAGTAAGTGTTAATGTCATGAATTATATGGAATGATTTACAAATTCTGTACGAACATTTTTGCTTGAACATGTGGAAGAGTTGCTGTATGAGTCAATAAAATATTAGATGGAGTATGGTTTCCTACTTAATTGTTTTTACTGCTCAACAGTACCATATTTCTTGTGAATGGTGTTTTGCTTGCATAACTGGTGTATTTCTTGCAAATTTTCTTCAGATTTTTTGGAAACTTAAAAGTAGTTTTATCACTTTGTGCTAATCTTTAACCTTTTCTGTTCAACAGATCTCTTGAAAGTTCATTATGAGAAATTTTATTGAAAAATGTTTACAGTATTAAAGGTCATACAGAGAGATTTACATGAAAACTATAAGAACCGAGGGAAGAAATCTATCACAAAGAAAAAATTGCAAATTTATAATAATTACTAACAGTCTTTTTCAGCCAACACTTATGACTTTCTACATAACACATTTTCGTATAACCAGTACCTCGTACACTAATCTAAGTAAGATAGTGCAGGTAATCATATACTTATGCTTGTTTGATGTGTCCATATCCACTTCCTTCATTTGGCAGGCACATTGATTTATATTGATCTGCAATACATTTTGCTCTGCTTAAACCAATTTTTCCTAGGAGGTGACATTTTGTTACATATGCTATGACAACTTACATTTCTATGATTTTGTGTTTTCGATGTTTCTTTGTGTGAAATTGCATCATTTATGAAATTTCTTTAAGATGTCATGTCATATAGTTTGCTTATCACTTCTTTTGCTTGTAATTAGATGTTTTTCTTTTTTTTCTATATTGTGTAAATGAGTGTGATATGCTACTCTAATTTTAGGGAAATCTCCATACTTTAAGTAATAGATATAAGATAGAAACTCATGAGTTAGTAGTAAGTTACAGCGGTATATTGAGATTATGATTAACCATGGCTGAGAAAATAAGTGTTAAAGAAATGATTTGAAGTAATCATGTGAGATATAACGTTTGAAAAAAGAATATGGCTTCATGTGAGGTGCTGATCTGAGAAGTGTGTGCAGTTGAGAAAAAATGTTTTGAGTTTATGGTTTTAATAACGTGGATATCCTGAAGTTTAAGTATGAAGTTCAAGCAATATCTGAGGTAGAATCTGAGTGCTATGGAGATTATATGGTTGAAAGATGAAATTTTGGAAAATGTGAGTGTGAATAAGAAATGTCGGAAATAAGTTCTGTGAGATGTAAGAAGTTGAAGGATGAAAATAATTTGAGGAATTTTTTAAATATAGGTGATGCTAAGCATGCGTGGGGATGTTTGGCAGTGACACATGACTGTGTGACAGCTCCCTTTTCCCTTCCCTAAATACATGGTCGTGAATTCAAAGCAAATATCTGAAATTTTAAAGTAGTGATAATTTTGGTACCAAAGAATATGTTTTTTTATTTTTTGCTTTTTGTGGCTTACATGTAAAGATGCCAATATCTGATATGTTTCCGATTTCTCCTCAACACACATGTATTTGTTCTTATCACACTACTATGATCCTTGTTTTGTACATTCCTCACTTGTATCTAATATGGTTTCTTTGCTTGTCCAATATGTCACATCTTTTACTTTATTATGAACAGTTTATTTTGAATGTTTGAATTTTCATGATTATCTACATATTCTATAAATGCATATGTAATGTTTTATGTAATTTCTTATATATGTTTATTTAATTCTTTTTGTGGATAGAATTCTGTGTTGTGTTAAAAGAATGTATATAATTGGCATATTTTGTAATATTTTTGGAAGTCCCAATAATAAAACAATTTTGCACTCTTTTATCAGATTAGATATAACTTTCTGTTTGTTTAGTGAATGAAGGACTGTGCTGTTATCTGCATTGTGATTTTCTGTGTATTATTAAGTTTTTTCTCCAATATGTGACATTAGTAGCAAGAGTGAGAGTTTACTTGTCAGCCAAAAACTTCAGTCATTATTGGAAGAGACAATTTTAAATTAGCGTAGGAATTGATATTGTACAAGTTGTTAGATTGTTATGGCTTGTCTGTTCTTGGATTCATAAACATTTTATTTTACCTGTTATTACTTTTATGTTATAATTTCATGTACTGACACATTCCATGACCATGGAGATTTGCTCTTCAATTGGTCAGTGAAGGACTTCTTGTAACATTACTGATCATGAAACTTCATCGCTGCTAACAACGGTGGTCATAGTTGGCAGAAGACAATTTGCTGCGCTGGTAACCTGGTAAGACTTCAGCTATTGCAAGAGAAGTTTCTGTTGGTCACTTGCCGAGTCTCCGAAAACAATTTGACATTCTACTTCAAGATGAGTTTTTGCTGGTCGTTTGGATGAATTCCTGCCATCAGTGGTCTTTCTACTGCAATACCGGTAATGTTAATTCATGAGTGGACCTCGGGAGACTCAAATGACAGCTTCATACACAAATAAACTGATACACAGTGACTGACGCAAATCATAAACTGTTACAATGTTAGTTGTCTTAGGAATTTATATGGACTTCCATTCTGGAATGATATTTTCGTGTGACGATTAAGTGTTTCATTTGTGTACCTAACCAAACTTAACGAAAAACTACATCTTCTATTTATTTATGTACATGTTTTTGATTTATATGTTTTATAAAATTTTATATATTTATGTATATTGGCAAATTGTCGTATTTTTCAGATTTTAAGACAAGATAAAAACGTTCGAAACTTTTATCAAATGAGTTGGGGAATGTAAAACGTGGACATATATAGATGGACAGAATATTTATTCGCAGGTAGTTTCAGAATGAGTCGAAGTTTCATATTACGACAGCGAAGCAGTCACGTGTGATATTGTGGAATAATCAAGTTGCAGCAGTGACTGTAATAGCTCTGAACTTGTATATCTTTGGCTTAGTTGCAGAGTGAAAGCAGTTGAGTGTTGGGCATGGAGTAAGCCGGCAGAACTTTTAGCGTGGTGCATGCTGGAAGAAGATTTTACTGAGGAAAATTATTGAGAATTATTAATCTGAGGGAGGGACTTACGGACGCATCATTTATGTAATAGAGAGAATGGATTTACATTATGAATATGCTTTTAAGGTAGTAATTTTTTTGCTGGCGCTTACTGACAGTCTTAGCGATTCTTGCAAACGGAACATTCCAGCTTCCCACCTCAGTTTAGGTCATTTCAATTTAATTAATGTCAATTTGCGTAATCGTAATAGCATTGCGTTTTGTAAAGAAAGTAAAGTTTTTGGTTTTCTGTGAGTTTTATGTTTTTGTGAAATAAGTGTTTACTTTTCATTATCAGAAAATCATCCCAACCTTTCTCCTAGTAATTTAGATTTTTAATGGATTAGTGAACAGCATGTGTTTCATAGTGTTGCTACATAATTTCAATGTTTCATTTTTTTCGTTAGTGCACAGTTTGATTCGTACTGGTATTTGACTAACAACTTTGATTTAATTTCCTCCACAGTGAACGCCAGTTAGTTTTGTCTTTATGTAAATGTGTGCACTGAAACATGCCGTTTGCGATAGTAATTTCAGTTCATACTTTTCATAACAGAGGACAGCACATTCAGCTTTAAGCACGCAGCAGGCAAACATTTTAAAATTCATGAACGAATGAACGATCGAGGTAGAGCAGATAACTTTCAAAATTTGTGGGAAAGTTTTTAAAGCTGCTGAGGAAGGTAGAATGAGAGAGCTGGTACCTCACTATTCAGTCAGGGTCTTTTAAACAGGAGCATATTCGGTTTCTTACGCTGCTCGGATTGCCTTCTTTTTACTGCTACAGTAGGGTATGTCATTCATATGAAAAGAACTCTTTGGGTCAGTAAAATTTTGATAGTTTACTTACATGAATTTGAAGTAACACGAAACTGATTTACACATTAGACTGAATTTCTGTCCACAAAAAATTTGCATGTGCTTTAGTAGATACTACAACTTGGGATACAAGTACGGTACATTTGAACCTCTGTATCTCGGAAGCGCATATAGATATCAAGAATATTTACAAATTTGGTGGATATCGGGATCATAGGAATACAGTATCATAAAATTTCAGCCATTTCATGCGCATAGCCATTTTGGCAACTGCATTTCGTAGTTTCACCGTGCTTCAGCCACATTCCATTCATGCTCGCGACGACAGCATGCAAACAGCCGTCGAGTTTTCGTGTTTGAGTAATGGTCCTTCCCTGCCACTGGGCGTCACTATCTGCCCATTGTTATACTCGGATGTGCCATTGGATTTTGCGTCTCTTATCGTCGCTAGAATGAATCCGCTTTCGTCTATAGTCCTCTTATATGCTTACCACGACACTTGCCAGCAGCGCCATCGGACGGCATCAGTCTCGTGATGCGTAGTGGTTTTAATCTTGTGACTCATCAGCTGTAGTGGAATGGAACTTTCATCCTATGGGTCATCAGCTGCAATGCAATGGCATTTATATCTAGGGAGAAAACAGGTTTGGTGTTGGTCGCTGTGGTTGTGGTCAAGGGAAGTGTGAAGGTAGATGCAGGTGCAGTAAATGTCCGCCAGGCATGCTGGCTGACAGTTTACTAGCATTCCTGTCCCAAGAGAGCTTGAGCCCTCGGCAACAAAATCCAGGCAACACTGTGTGTAACATTTCCCGCCTAGATAGGAAGATGCTTTATTCTAACATTTTTATCACAGTCTGCTGATGCATTTGTCTTTGTAATTATTAGCACTGTAGTAATTGTAATCTTCAGGTCCACTGCAGTTGCAGAACAGCCCGTCTATTTTATGTTTAGTGTGCAGTCTCCATGCATCTGTAAATATGTTTGACCTCTATCCCAGCCATCATAAAACAAAAATATACATAAGATGCATCTACAAACACATGGTCTCTGTCACATGGCGCCCATAGAGAAGCCGATAGTATGAGACATTATCACCATCAATAAAATATTCTACTCATTTTACTTTTGCTATCCACACTACAAGCATAGTCTTATAGCTAAAACGATAATTGCTGACTGGATAAATTTCATAAGAGAAAAAAGAGCAAATATGTCAGCCACTAGTATTGGTGGTATCCTTCGAAACGACTATTATGTCGTATTTTACAAAATGTAGGAGACTCCGCACTCTATAACAGAGCCAAAATATGTAGTTAGTGACCTGTTGGCGATACTTATGAATACACCGTATGTTGATTTGAAAGCACTGTACTGGATAGGAATATTATAACATAAATCAACGTTTGTGTTGTGAGAAGGGCAACAAGACCTCTTATCGAGGGAGGACACCAACCAACAGGTCCTACAGGAAGAGCAGCAGAAAACTATTGAACGTCGGTTTTTACCAAGTACCCTTTACCAACAATACAAGGTTCCTTAAAAAAAACACGTTAAAAATTAAACCTCAGCTTTCATCCTCAAGAAAAGACATTAATGGTGAAATATCAGAAACGAAACAATTTACATATTCTTTAAAGTTTTATCACAAAAAATTACATCTTATTAAAACTGTGGTGTCACCGCCAGACGCCACACTTGCTAGGTGGTAGCCTTTAAATCGGCCGCGGTCCATTAGTATACGTCGGACCCGCGTGTCGCCACTGGCCCGCATCTCGTGGTCGTGCGGTAGCGTTCTCGCTTCCCACGCCCGGGTTCCCGGGTTCGATTCCCGGCGGGGTCAGGGATTTTCTCTGCCTCGTGATGACTGGGTGTTGTGTGATGTCCTTAGGTTAGTTAGGTTTAAGTAATTCTAAGTTATAGGGGACTGATGACCATAGATGTTAAGTCCCATAGTGCTCAGAGCCATTTGTCGCCACTGTCAGTGATAGCAGACCGAGCGCCACCACACGGCAGGTTGTACAGCCGACTTTGCTAGCGACGCTACACTGACGAAGACTCTCTCATTTTCCGAGAAGATAGTTAGCGTAGCCTTCAGCTAAGTCAATTGCTACGACCTAGCAAGGCGTCGTATTCAATTGATATTTATTATATGAAGCATGTATCATCAAGAGCGATGTTATACAATTATGGATTAAAGTTAAGTATTCCAGAAGCTACGTACTTTTCTTTACAGCATTCATTACGTATCCTGTTTCAGACCTCACGCCAGCCTGCGTGAGTTTAAGCGCGTGCCTTTCGGCTTCCTCTCATTGTGTCTAGGCTGTCTTGTCTAGACACAACAAAAACATTAAATATTAGTAATTGACATTGAAAGTTATGCCGACACACCATAACCTGAAAATTACAATAACGAAAAAGAGGACTCCACGTCAGCTCAGGGCACAAACCCGCAGACGTCACAAGAGACACTACAAGTAGAAGTCGAGACCGAGGCCCCCGGCAACTAAGCGAGAGAGGATAGGTAGGCCACTACAACATGTACACCAAAGTTCTCTTAAGCAATGAACTGGTCAAATAAAACTAAAGCCTTTGCCCTGGATTTAAAAGAAACTCAACAACTAATATTAAGATTAAAGCCTCCTGATGCTAGTTAATGTTAACAGATTCGAACGAGACACACAGTTAAAGGCGGAATTGCTACCATCCAAGAATTAAAACTACTAGTATCTCAAATGTAGAATCAGTACCACCATCTTAATAAATGCAGAAGTACACTTTAAACTAGCATCCACAATCTGAGGTTTACCAGTGGCGCACTATCAGCTTAATGATCAAATCAGAGATTCTTAAGAATTACTTTTAGCAGAGTTTACATACAATTCAACAGAGGCAAGCATCATATACACGAAATTCCATTTCTGTTTCTTAAACGTTGTTGTGGTATCAAAGGGGAATGTGCTATGTCATCCGAACAAGGCACAGCCAGGGCAAAAATACCACAGCCACAAAGATGGGAGCTGGTGCCAGTGGCATAGAGACTCGCCACTTGCACGAGTTCCACCAGCGCCACGGGTGGGGGTGAATGATGTTATCGACTTCGTCTCGGCCAATTGCCAGCCAAGTACAATCCGCCAATGACGAGATGACAACGGACAGAAGCCACCTCGGAAGATAGAAGCTCTCTCTCACTTGGTTATAGGTCAACGTCCAGGATTGAATTACATTGGGCTCATCGTTTAGTGAAGTTTTAGAACTGAACAGACAGTTGTTATAATTGAATTTGCTACGTAATGTGAAGTTTACCTACGATTATTTGCACTTAGCCATTGAGGGCCTTATTTACATTATATAGCAAGCAGTATTGCCGACTTCATTATTCGAAGATAAGTAAATCTTTTTAACTTATTTGTGTGACTTTGTTACTAGTTGGTCGGGTGTTGTAGAACCTTCGTTCTCGTATCCTGTTACCTGTCCTTGGGCATAGTTGTATAATTGCCTCAGCGGTGTACTGCACCAGAAGCCGTTTCACGAACTCACAAGCTCGGCCTTCCGTAACAACAGTGGCAACTCGGCCTCCACAACAGCAGCGACGATGCCTTTAGAAAACTGGCCACGAGTGTTTACAAAAGAAAGAACTAGCTTACTGACTGAAGTCAGTGCTGCTAAATAAAGCGGATCACTTCTGCAGAGACCAATGTAGTCACGAGATGTGATTCATAATTAGGTAAACTCCTCTAGAACGTAAAATTAAATCGCAAACACAAAAGTCTGCATTTTACTCTCTGGACGGCCAAAGAGTTTTAAAAATATTTGCTCTAAACATAAGCCAGTTTCGCCAGGGCACGTGCTGCAAACGCTTCAAAATCAACTTAAGTGAAAATGGGGGAGCGGAGCGTAAAAAAAATTTAAAAACCATCCCGAAGTCCAACGTAAGGTTCGTCAAACACAACGAACAGCAGGCAGTGGAGACGAGTCGCTGGAGAACATAAAAATGACACTAGCCACAAACGTAAGGAAGAAGAACCACGCACATTCCTCGACCAAGCATCTGAAGAAGACGTCGACTCGGTGCCCGACAAAATCCTGTGGTGAATGCATTCAGGTCATCTAATGCAGAAGAGGACATGACAAATGGTCCTCGCCGAACCACGCCAAATTCTCCAGAAGGAATCGAGGTAGTGCACAAACAAGTACAGCCACGACAGGCTAGGCTGACCCTGAACATCATGTCAACAGCTGCATTCCCTTGCACGGAGAATGCCTACCGCCAACGCTAGCACCAGAAAAACAATGCTCCGACAATGCTGACTGGATGCTCTCCAGCAGGCCCCGACGTTCCACTGGGCACACCATCCACCACAACCGCCCAGTTCCAACTGATTTCTTCCCACTTTCTCTCTTCCAGCAGAGAGAAAACCAAAGACCCCTTAACCGGCAAAAACGGTGATCAACACGCCAGGCGTGAACTATCGAACTCGGCACAATGACCGTGTTGTACTGCTACTGTAACGTAACACTGTGGTGGCGGTGCTGGGGTTTACGTGCATACATAATAACATTCCAATGAATGAAGTTTATAACACACAGATATTTAAAGAGAAAATTCATTCAAGATGTGTACCTCCAGTTAGCCTCACAAGAAAATCGAAATATAACTTTTATAACATATTGTTCTGAAAGCTGGACAAATACACCTTTTATAACAAATCTTTTAATATCGATGATCAGGGAAAATTTCAATTTAAACTTTCAGTCCCCTTAATCTCTAAGAAACAACTAATAATAGTAAGATAGCAGCTAATGAACCAGCATGACATAAACGCACTTGGAATCAACTGAAACAACTTCCAGGTTATGTACTGGGCTCACCTTCCTTCATATAGAACTAACAATTTGAAAGGGCCTGCAGATAATCTTTACATAAGAAAACAAATCCCATCAGCTAACATGGCAGCCAGAAATCACTAGGATCTCACTAGCAATCAACAAGAAAAGATTTAAATTTACACATTGAGTCCACTGTCCTGCATTTCTGAATAAATAATATTAAAATGACCACAGACAATCCGTACACAACAGAGAAGTCCATTGCTACAGTGAACTGACAGCTCTTACATTAACTTTACCCATATAGAGCCCTCTTCCATAAGTGTGGTTCACAGATTTTTCAACAATAAACAAATGAATGACAAGATACAAAGAACAATAGCAAGTAATGTAATAAATATGATTCTTGTCAAGGCAAGCACACCCATCCAAACCATGTGAATTCAATACAGTAACACTTGTTAGTGAGAAAAATGTAAGTGCACTTACAGCTATTACAGAACTGTTTTGCAATGACATTATAGTGATTAAAATCTATAAGTGGACTGTCAAGAACAGAAAGAGGACGGTCTCTAATGTTACAGAAGAAGATGTGTGGTTCACTCAGTATACTCTATGTAGTAAATTCTCCAGTTTGTCACTGTAAGACATGATGTCAAGGTGAAGCTGCCTTTCTCCTATATGGGAATGACAGTATAACAGCAAGAGGGGATGGGCATGGTGGGGCTGGAATGTCAGCAGAGCCCTGTAACAGAGAAATTCCACGATTTTTGAAATTCCCACCTTTTTTGTATTTCCTGCAAAAATTCGAAATTCCCACCAAAATTCAAACCTCCAGCCAGTAGGGTAGGTTGGGGATGGGCAATGGGAGGAGTGGGAAGGGGAACCACATACCATCTAGGGAAAACACATGATATAATCTGGGAGTTGGTGTGCAGTGTGAGGGGTAATTAATTGATCAATTTAATTAATTTGCATATCAATTTGTTATCAGAACTGCGCCAGGAGCCCCATCACCCTACTATTCCCATGTAACCCGCAGACCTATTTAGCGAAACATGAAACCCCAGCACTCTATGGTGCAAGTCAAGAAATCTACGGTCTAAGTGGTCACAGAAACATCGGAATATGTGGTTCAGACCCTCCACTTGGCTCTGTACCAGAGGTCCTAAATTCGTCAAGCCGATTATGCTGCAAATGGCGAGTTCCGCTTTCATCTCACAGGCAAAACTGGCAGTCTTTAGCACTTCTGATAGCCACTCAAAACCAGAGAGAATCTCTTCTGATCGAAAGCATCGTACATCATTGGCACCGATGTGAGCCTCCATCTGCAGTTGGCTGCAACCTGTGCTCTTCATGGCATCCAGACGGCCCTGTTCCCTTCAAGACAATTTTCAGCCACAATCTGTAGGGGCAATGAAGGCGCTCCTGCAGCCTTTTCGATGGGAAGTGTTTGATCACCCACAATACAGCCCTCAATTGGCTCCCTTCATTGTTCATCTCTGCTCACATGAACCACTGGCTATGAAGACAACATTTTGGCACAAACAACGAAAGGCAGACCGGAGTAGAGAATTGGAGGAAAGCACAAACGGCTGCTTTTGTGACGAGGGAACTGGAAAGTTTTTACAACACCACGACAAATGTCTAAGTCGGAGCGGCGACTATTTATAGAGGTAGCTGAAAGATGTGGCTAACTGCTGCGAATAAAAAAAAAATTTGATTTTCGCTGTGGTTTTCATTTCGCTACCGATCGGAGCTTAGTTTCCGAATAGCCATTGTATAAAATGATGCACTTACTTAATTGGCAAATTTGACAAATAACTTACTCCATATTTTGTATTATAAGTACTAATGAGCAATATTTTTGGACTTTTGATTACCTTTTCAACGTTATAGAAAATTAAGTATTATATGATTGAAATAAGTGTAGTAATAATAAAACCGCTTTCAGGACAGTTTAAATCTTTTTTTCTCGATCTGTCAGTCTCGGACGTTGGCTAGTGTAGTGTACCTGTTTTTCTTAAGTGGACATTGTAGTTACACCTGTCTTTTACGAATGCAACAGATGTAGCACTAAATGTCGATAACGTTGACCACGTTACATAAAAAATTCAGCCCACGCGTTTTTTCCCCTACATCGCGTGCTTCGAAAAAACGAACAGGACAATCAAGTAGTTTGACACACAGCAAGTTTATCCGCTAGGACTGAATCGCACCGTATGCCGTGACGTCCGTTGATGAAAACACTTGGGTGCGGTTGGCAGCGTCTTTTCTAGACGGCTGTAACACACTACCGCACACCCGCTTTCGTGTCCTTCACGCTACACGGAGGTGGTCTAAGAGATGAGGGACCGGGTTGTTACCATTAAAATGCATCTACTCAAGGAGGTCCAGTGTGGGTTATAATCATCGTATTGCGGCGAAACTAGGTAGATACGATAACGCGTTAATTCGGAAAAAATTATTTCCAATTTTCGACTCCAATTTTCGCTTTACAGCATCTCATCAACATCTCTAGCAGCAATTAATAATAAAATCAGTATTCTGCCCTTCACAATCGTTTGACCTTTTCTGTCCACGTCCAATTCCTAGTTCATTACATATGGAAACATTTCTATACGTCTTTTTTACATTCACAGCATCAGGTTGGCCAAAACTGGAACTAATTTCTTTCCAGTCTAAATCGGTTCCGCATTTATCCATTAGAATATCTACTAAGTTTTGCTGCCATACGATAACCATAGCCCACACTGGGTGTCTGTGACTGGCTGCGCTTTAATTATAACCACCCGGTACATCACTCAAGCTCCTACAACTGTGTGTAGTCCGTACTGCTTTTCAGAAAACAAGGCACTTTGGTTATACCTTATTTTTATACTTCCTTGAAAGCCCTACATCTTCACTTCAGTTAGAGATTGTTGGTTGTTCTACGATGTTTCTCCCACTAAAGTTTTTGGTTTAAAATTTCAAATCACTGTCGTGAGATAAAACAAAATGTCTATGTTAGCTGCAAGAGACAATAAACGCGCTACCCTTAAAGGCTGAGGTGTTACGTCCTCCTCCTCCTCGGGACACTGCCCTCTTACTATGTATGAAAATCAGGAACCAGTGCAAGTATTGGCCCCGACTCAACTTCGTAATGCTCGTAGTCATACAGCCAGCGACATGCAATGTCTTTGAGCCTTACGCGGCGATTACAATACTGAATGACATTACAGACCTGCTTCAGTTGTGTAATCCATAAAATATCTTCACTTACATCGTTAAAAATTGATTATTTAGTTCGCCGTGACCTCAACGTGGAGAGAAGAGTTCGTCTTATAGCTATAGTGCTTCGTTTTCTCACATTATATTCGTTTACAAAGTCTCTCTATAAAATTTTTTAATGATAATTCGAAATCTGTCGATTATTCTTCGAAGACGTTTCGCTTTAATTGATCGAAAATACTAACTTTATTTAATTAACCGTCCAAATTCAAGTAACGGATACGTTGACCAGTTTCTTGAACACTTTTTGTACTATATATAAGAAAGTCGTTGTATTCGACAATTTTACAAACCTGTACAGTTTTCTTGAACAAGCACTCTTTCTCTCAACCTGAAAACACGATCAATTTTCTTTTCAATTTCACAAATGATCTACTCACGAGATAAATCAGACAACTCAGCATCGTACATCTAAATATACATCTACACTCCGAAAGGCACCTTATGGTGTGCGGCGGAAAGTACTTTCCGAACCAGTGTCACTTCACTCTTTTCCTATTCCAGTGGCGTATAGTTCCCGGGAAGAACAACTGCTGCTATGCCTCGGTGTGTGCTCGAATCTCTCTGATTTTATCTTTATGGTCTTTTCGCGAGGTAAATGCAAGAAGAAGCAATAAACTGGATGACTCTTCTAGCAGAGTTCGCTCTCGGAATTTTAACAGTAGACAATAACGACATCCATAACTTTCTTGCAGCGTCTGCTGCTGGTGTTAGGTAAACATCTGCATGACTCCGAAGCCCTTGCTAAACGAACTTGAAACGAGACATGCTGCTCTTTCCTGGATCTTCTCTATTTCCTCTGTCAGTTCTATTTGATACGTGTACTAGACTGACAACCAATATTCGAGTACTGGTAGAACGAGTGTGTTGTAAGCGACTTCCTTTGCTTGTTGATGGACTAGGTTTCCTGAGGATTATCCCAGCGAATCTCAGTCTGGCATCTGACTTACTTGTGGTTAATTTTATGTAGTCATTCCACTTCAAATCGATCCCTACACGTACCTGTAGATATACCACAGTAGCACGATTCTGGCCTTGGGACACTGGCAGCTATCCTGATGGATGATGCCATCACCGTCAAGCAAATGATCTAGCATTAAGGTATGCGTGTCGTCCACAGTTTTGTTCAAGGCTTCTACGCCTGTCATGGTGCAATCGATAACTATCACAATTACCACGGAAGCCCTCCTGAATGTCCATACATCACAATAATGTTCCAGCTGACATTTGTCCGTGGCGTGGTACATGTTTCGAAGAGCCGTTCGCCTGGCGTCGACCTTGTTGTATTGAGAAACGTCATTAATCTTACAAGGCAACACGTTTCAATTAATCCACGGTCCAATCTTGCTGATACCATGCCCACGGGAAGCGTAATTGACGATGTGATTGAATCGATAAGAACGTGTAGGGGTCGCCTCCTGCAGAACACATGTCTAACAATATGAACTGAAAGGTGTGTTCCGAAATACTTGCGCCTGCACCGGAATTGGACCCTGTAGTCAAATCTGCCACAGATCGTATTTTTAAAGTGAAGGCAAGCTTTCACTTTCTGTGATGACGCATGAACGTCTAACAGTTCAATCTCGCGTTGACAGTGGATATGATGGTATGGGTCATAGTATATGTTACATTAGTGGTGGTCGCTTCCGCAGTAGGACCCATTTCAATTGACACATCTGTATTGCCTTCCATTGGCCAAAATACTTCCACCTGTTGTTTTCCGTGTGCTTGTGCAAAATGGTCAATGGCTTTATCTCCAGCAACGCAGAGGTATAATTCGGTAACAAAACGTATCATCTATTGCCACAAAGACGATCGACTTAAATGAAAAATGTCCTCTTAACGATGCAACGACACACTTCAAATTCGTAAAACCGTCACATTTCCATATACCATGGCAAGGAGCACCATAGTGACACGTGCAATCTCGTTTCTTCTGTGTCCGCTTAGTATATGTAACTAATTTTATTCGCAAAAGATCAAACATCAGAAAAAGACGATGTAAACGATCCTTTCTTAGGTGAACGTAACACGTTATTTCAGTATTGTAGCCTGCTGTCATAGCCGACTGTATGAACGTTGTAGGCCCATTAGAAACAGGATGTTTATAAATTAGTTATGTAAATCAACATTTAATTGCGAAGAAGGTAAATAACTTACAGAAACGATCGATACAGCGGTGAATCCAAATTTTATTTACAAATTTTCAATGCAGCAACGTTTTGTAACACGATAAGTGTCCCATCGGTAACCAGTTTCCTGCCGAATCCTACGACACAAATATTGATGTATGGTGGCACTTGATTGTGTTATCAGTTGTCTCAGCTCGTCGACTTTTCCCGAAAGCGGAGGAAAAAAACACTTCGTCTTTAATGTAACCTCATGCATGGAAGTCCATGTGCGTTCAGTCACGTGATTGTGGTGGCAAGGGTATTGTTCCACCACGTCCAGTCCAAGGCGACACATTCCTACGGAGACACAAGACAAATTCCCGATGATAATGTGATGGCGCGCCATGTTTCTGGGAAATAAATTCTGTGCCGATACCATGTCATAATTGAGGCATTAGAAAATGTTCAAGCATTTCCAAGTAGGATGAGTCAGTTACAGTTGACTCTGCGAAAAGGACAGAACCGTCAGCCTTGTAACAGCATTGTACGTGATACACGACAAGTTTTGGTAAAAGGATTGCACCAATTAATAACAGTTTGTCTGTGAAGTGATCGCTTGCGATAGTTGGTCCTGAACTGTCTCTGAACTGTAGTAGGGACTTGAATTCGTGAAACCATAAACAAAACTGAACGTGCTCTGCACGCCTATGCGACTTCGTGATGACTCTTGGAATAACTCATTCGTGCATGCCATGTAGCGGCAACGTCAGGAACTAACAGTGTTAGGCGGGAACAAAACTTGAGGACCTATTGCATTCAGTCCTGTATCAGACAATTAGGCATTTCTACAGGATGTCGCACTCTAAGCCCCTGATTTCAAGGACCCAGGAGAGAAAAATCATTGTAGATACGACAATGAAAAATACACCACATTGTAGAGCATCTCAATGAATTTATATTCCCGCGTCAGAAGTGCAAAATATCGTCGCCAGAGTGCAGCATGGTCGCATGAAGTGAAAATGGACACTCCACAGTAGTGCGCACAAGCAGTAGTGTGGTTTGCTGGAACAAAATCGCCGATTACTGTGCAAATTATCGTCATGTGTATGAATGTGATCCACCTGATGTGAAAACAATTAAAAGAACGCTATAAAAAGTTTCTGGCAACAGGAAGTGTTCTGAAACGTTCTGGCAGTGCACGTTACGGGGTTTCAGAAGAGACAGTGGAAGACATCAAACACATGTTTCTCAGAAACAAAAAAAAAAAAAAAGTTCAAATGTGTGTGAAATCTTAAGGGACTTAACTGCTGAGGTCATCAGTCCCTAAGCTTACACACGACTTAACCTAAATTACCCTATGGTCACACACACACATGCCCGAGGGAGGACTCGAACCTCCGCCGTGACCAGCCGCACAGTCCATGACTGCAGCGCCCTGACCGCTCGGCTAATCCCGCTCGGCTTCTTAGAAGTCCACGTAAGTCAATTCATCAAGCATCTAGGCAACTTGATTTAGCTCGATCAACACTGCATCGTGCAGTTCACCAGCGTCTTCGTATGTGTGCTTGCAAAGTGCAAATTCTGCAACATCTGACGCCAAACGACAAACCACACCGACAACAATTTGCTGCGAATATGCTGCAGCGTATTGATATGGATGCCAGCTTCCTGGAAAGATGTTTCTTCTCAGATGAGGCAATCTTTCATCTATCAGGAAGGATTAATACGCATAATGTTCGGATTCGCGGTTCGCAAAATCCGCAAGTTGTCATTGAAAATGTTTGTGATAGCCCTATACTAAACGTCTGGTGTGGGATAATGAACGACAGGATTGTTGGACCGTTCTTCTTTGCGGAACAACCAGTGAATGGGTCAGTGTATCTGGACATGCTTGAGCAGTCTGTGTATCCTCAGATAGAAGACTTGCAACCCAACATCATGGAGCTCCACCACATTGGTCAAAGGCTGTTCGCAAGTACCTGGATAGGAAATTTCTCAATTGTTGGATCGGACTCGGGGGACCCATTACCTGACTACCACGTTCATCCGACATTACGCCGCTTGAATTCCTCATGTGGGAATTCGTGAAGAACCGCGTGTATGCGACCAAAGTGGACGACAATCCTACGTTGCTACATTGTATCACTAATGCTATTGCAGCAATAACAGAGGAAATGTTATGAAGAACTTGGCAAGAAATTGAATATAAACTCTGTATTCTTCGTGCTACAAATGGTTCACTTGTACAGGTGTATTGATGATAAATAAATAAATTCTTTGAGAAGCTCTACAATGTGGTGCATTTTTCATTGTCGTATCTACTGTGGTTTCTTTTCCTGGGTCTTTGAAGTCAGGGAGGTTTGAGCGGGACACTCTGTATAAATTATTTATCCCTTTTTACAATTTAACGTTACATTTGTATTTTCACAGTTCACTCGTGGAGTTTCTAGCAGAGTCAGAAATGGCCTCCTGTGCTCTGTCCCTTTCACAGTCCATGTCCCTGAGTACGGGGCGACCGGAAAGGAACTCCAAGCAACGCATCAGTAAGTCGTCCGTCCCAGAGGGGTCACCCGTTTCACTCTTCCCTTCCGATGCACATCGGCTTTCTTTCTCAGCTGGAAAGCAGTAAATATTGCCGCAGTCTTTATTTCTTTCGCAGGGTCCGCAGCTTGAAATACGCCCCGTCATTCGCACAGCTTCTAAGAAAGAATAACGGAGAGTGCAGTGGATACAGGGTGGGCAAAATCAAACTGGCTAGGAAAATATTTCATGTACCTCAAGACACGCAGCCTATCTTACATCACCTGCCCCAGGTGCTGATAATGGAAGGTATGTTTCGTATGGTTCAAATGGCTCTGAGCGAATGGTTCGAATGGCTCTGAGTACTATGGGACTCAACTTCTGAGGTCATAAGTCCCCTAGAACTTAGAACTACTTAAACCTAACTAACCTAAGGACATCACACACATCCATGCCCGAGGCAGGATTCGAACCTGCGACCGTAGCAGTCTCGCGGTTCCAGACTGCAGCGCCTAGAACCGGGCTCTGAGCACTATGGGACTTAACATCTGTGGTCATCAGTCCCCTAGAACTTAGAACTACTTAAACCTAACTAACCTAAGGATATCACACACATCCATGCCCGAGGCAGGATTCGAACCTGCGACCGTAGCCGTCGCGCGGTTCCAGACTGTAGCGCCTAGAACCGCTAGGCCACCCCGGCCGGCTATGTTGCGTATGTTAAGGTGCGTGACGTGCAGAGTGTTTATACGTCTCAAGGTCTTATTGATACACCCAACAACTGTCCATGTTGATTAGACTGCTAAAGAAGTCATCTGACCTGCCTTGGAATAGTTGTAACATTTTCGCTGGTTGGTCAGTTCACAGGGCTTTCGAATATGTGTCACCAACACGGAACCCAACAGGCGGATACCAAAGTTATATTCTGAGTGTCGTGTTCTAAATGTTGCTGGAAACCGACCCACAAGTGATTTTCCCCTTTCCACTATCTCGTCCATTGCGATTGTTCTTTCATTACCAGTGCCTCCACTTCTCTTGCAATTCTAGATTCGATACAGATTGGTGGTGGACTGTCACCTCGTTCTTCGTCATTCAGACTTGTCAGACCACACTGGGAGTACTGTATCCCGTAGCGGTGCACGACTTCTAAAGCAGAAAGCAGAGGATGAGAGACACAAGAAAAGCTAGGTAAAAATCGTTTACTTAACTTCGTTGGTAGCAGAACAGAAGTGCAGTCAAATTCCAAGTAAATGCAGATATTCTTAGTCCATAGCCAAGTACACTGTAATGAATTGAGAGAGAGCCTGAGTATTCACAGGCGTCTAACACAAGACCGAATGATAGCTTGCAGTGGCCTGTTATATACTTCAATACATGGGTTACCTGTGCCGGCTGATGGGGACGTGTCTGTGGACTGGCCGTCGGTTGGAGGCCGCCCGTGGCCTGTTGGGGCGCTTCTCGTCACGTCTGATGCCAACCTATAAATTAGGATTTTTATTAAAAATGAAACTTCTCCAGCTGTACTTAAAATTTTATGTTTATTTGGCTAGTAGCCAAATCTTAAGTACGGCTGGAGGGGTTTCATTTTTAATAAAAATTATACTAGCTGATGTCCCAATATGGATGTACGAAGAAGTATAAATTAGGAAATGACACGCCCGGCATGGTGACTCTGGCAGACGACACCACATTCATCCCACCCAAGCCCCATCACTGTCATTGTGTGCTGGCTGCGCTGGTAACGATGGCGGAGGGAAGGTCTGAACACAGGTGTGACTGAGGAGGCAGCAGCTGGAACTGCGGCCTATTACGAGCTGCTATCTACACCTTGACATTCGCCTTGAGAATGACTCTGGCCGAGTAACTGGTCATGGCGTACGCACCAGCTCCCAGGGACGGAGCAACTTCTGGAGCTGGCAGTGTCGCATCGCCGATTGGTGTGTCCTCGTGGGCGGGCAAAGAAACGGCAGGCGTGGAGGACCAGACCTCTGTGACAGAGGTTCTACGTCCATGGACCCCCTGTCTGGCGCCAACAACACGCGACTTGAAGGAGGCGAGGGTGGCCGGGGCTGTGAGTTCCCGCAGGGCTTGCGGGCTTTCAAACAATAATGAATGAAATGAAATGATAGTGGCCCTCACTACGTACCCTCCGACTCGGAGTTAAAATATTTAAATTTTCGGCTGGTTTCATTGTTTAGGGGCTGGGATACGTAGTTGCCGCATTACAGGCCAAATACTGCTGAGCCTACAGTATACGATAAAAATACACATGAATCGAATGGTCGAAGGTTTCTATCACTCGGCAATTGCGAATTATGAAAGTAACATATACATTTATAAATGAAAGATTGCAATTAAATAAAATCTGCAAGTACTATCTTAACGACTTTAAATGATGAGTACGATAGTAGAAGCACTTTCGAGAATGCGGTATATTTCTGCAAAACACTTATTGGTGTTGATGATCCAGCAATAAAATAAAATATAAGTTGAATAACAGGGATTCCTACTGCACGTAATTAGTTATGAACAACAACATAGTTCGCGAGATATTCACTTCTAAACGCACACTACGTCTTCATTGCAGAAGCCACGGAAATCACACAAGAGCACAGGTTGCCACTCAGAAATCTTTCTATACTCCGAGACCTCGCGCAAGCTGCTCCACTGCGCAGTACTGTCCGCATCCAGCACTCACGCCCGTGACCCGTGCCGTCCCGTTCCATACCGTCCGTAGCTCGACGTGTCTTGTGCGACTGTCCCTCGCGCCGCACTGTCCCAAACTACCTCCATTCACTTCGGTAGTCGTCTCCCTTAGTAACGAGCCCTGTGATTGGCTAGAGTGCTCCCTCCATGTCTCCAAGCAAAAGTACACTCACAAACGTATTGAAACAGATCCGAAATACCGGATTTACATTTAAATAACTTGAAATTAAGTAAATATTCCTACGGCTGGACCATAAACAAGCGCTAACACACATCATTAAATACATAAACAAATCAAATAAACACATATCAAAGGAATGGAAACAGAAGGTTGACCATTAGCCTAATGTCTCTCTGCTTTCTAAAACACAGTAATTATTTAAGCAATTTTTTCATGGATGGTATATCTCGGATATTAACAAAGACATAGACGAATAAATATATTTATAAACATGCTGCTACCGTTTTTTCGTGTCACTGTGGAGCACTTATGGCCTGACGCGGTCGATAGTAATCGGCCACTTTGACCTCCAATAACTCATGTACTATTCACGGTACATGCCTGTAATTGATACCAATTTAGGTTTACACTAATAGCTTTCTAAAGACACGTCGATTGACAAAATATGAAGAACCGTTTAGATTTTGGAAATTCGTTGCTGCGTGTTACTTGTATAATTTGCCGTCAGATACTAAACTGTAAACTAACAAAGATATTGAAAATCTGATTACACCATCAGAATCGTAGTGCAAATAATAGTAATGTACATGTTTCTTTTTGATGTGTCACGATTCATCTGGCTACTATTAATTTCCATACGAACTGTGAAATGTCTGCCATTAAGGTTTCACAAAGTCCGCCATCTTTGGCCCTCCCGGCATAGAAATCTCCTTCGTCGACACAAAGCACCGTCCTCGTCAGCAAGGAATTCCCAGCCACACCACGCCTGGACCCCGGCTAACGTTCGGCACCACGTGGTCCGGCTACTGTGCGGCATCACGCGGTTGCTAACGAGCTGCGGCTTTGACGAGCGTCCTGCGCGGCCGCCCCAACTCCGAACATAGAATATTTCCAGCGCGCCACAACTCGCCCGTTACCTCACAGGCTTCACCTCTGAAACCGAAAAATCTTCGGCAGGAGCTGACTTTGATGCCGCCTGTAGAACCCGGGCGAACCCTGTAAAGGAATGGCCAAAGACATGAGTGAACAACCCCCCCCCCCCCCCCCCCCCATTCCCAGCGTCGGTTTCTGCTGATCTGAAAAGGACTTGATCGCTGACGTTCATGGACTGGAATAAGGAACAAATTTCTTGTGTGACTTTACTTCTGCAAACACCTCATGGGACACGTGCAGGCTTTCAGCAATGAAAACGCTTTGTGTCACGGCAGGGGCACCCTTACCACTTGGCCGACGAGAAGCACTGAGGGCAAGATTTAATACCGTGTGCTGTTTGCCTAGCACCGTGATGTTATCTTCATTGCTGCACTGACTGTGACTTGGAACGTCATGGGTCATGAACTTGCTGCACGACCAATCACATTTTGCAGCACACAGTCGGAGTCTACCACATCACTATCATAGGAGACCTGCTACTCAATTAATTTCAGCACTTGCTTTATACCTGGGTACTTTAGTATGTGTGCTCTGATTTTAGTCAGGCGCATTTTGAGTGATACCGTTTCGAATCATGACGTCACTGTAACATCTACCACATTCACACTTAAACTTGCAGTGTCTGATCAGATTTTGTCTATCAGTTATGTGGTGTCACCGCCAGACACCACACTTGCTAGGTGGTAGCCTTTAAATCGGCCGCGGTCCGTTAGTATACGTCGGACCCGCGTGTCGCCACTATCAGTGATTGCAGACCGAGCGCCGCCACACGGCAGGTCTAGAGAGACTTCCTAGCACTCGCCCCAGTTGTACAGCCGACTTTGCTAGCGATGGTTCACTGACAAAATACGCTCTCATTTGCCGAGACGATAGTTAGCATAGCCTTCAGCTACGTCATTTGCTACGACCTAGCAAGGCGCCATTACCAGTTACTATTGATGCTGTAAAGCATGTACCGTCAAGAGCGATGTTCACCAATTATGGATTAAAGTTAAGTATTCCAGCAGATACGTACGTTTTTTGTTAGTCTCATTTCATTGTCCTGTTCCAGACCTCACGCCAGACTGCGTGAGTTAAAACGCGTGCCTTTCGGCTTCCTCTCATAATGGGTTGGCTCTCTTGCCAATCCACAACAAGTTACCCACTGTTTGTTAGTTTGATGAAGTTCACAATGTAATCTGAGAAACTTGTAACGAGCAGCAGTGACGTTCGCGTCCTCATCAGAGTACTTGTCTAACGCAACAATAAAGGGCTCATAGTCAACACTTTCGGGGAGAGCAGTGGGAAAATGTTTACGTGCCAGTCTGTATACTGCAACGCCTACTGCTGCCAGCCATGCCGGTTTTTGTTCGTACCTTGAACACAAAAAAATGTTCAAATGTGTGTGAAATCTTATGGGACTTAACTGCTTAGGTCATCAAATGGCTCTGAGCGCTATGGGACTTAACATCTATGGTCATCAGTCCCCAAGAACTTAGAACTACTTAAATCTAACTAACCTAAGGACATCACACAACACCCAGTCATCACGAGGCAGAGAAAATCCCTGACTAAGGTCATCAGTCCCTAAGGTTACACACTATTTAAATTTATCCTAAGGACATACACCCATGCCCGAGGGAGGACTCGAACCTCCGCCGAGACCAGCCGCATAGTCCATGACTGCAGCGCCGTAGATCACTCGGCTAATCCCGCGCGGATACAACAACAGTTAGGTAAATATCGTTTACTTAATTTGAATGTGTTGCAGAACAGAGGTGCTGTCAAATCCCGAGTAAATCCAGATAGCCCTAGTCCATAGCCAAATCTGTAAAACGCTGTAATCACATGAGAGAATAGGTGAGTATTCTTAGGCGTGTAACACAGGACCGAAGGGGGCTGTTGACTGCTTGCGGCGGCCTCTTATGCATTTCGATGGCGGCGCTACCTGCACCGACGGAAGAGCACGTCCGGGGAGCGGACGTCGCTTGGTGGTCGCCGGTTGCTGTGTGGCTGGCTGCCATTGGCG
Source organism: Schistocerca piceifrons (assembly GCF_021461385.2). Taxonomy (NCBI): domain Eukaryota; kingdom Metazoa; phylum Arthropoda; class Insecta; order Orthoptera; family Acrididae; genus Schistocerca; species Schistocerca piceifrons. The sequence goes on along the minus strand of NC_060144.1, from coordinate 69,067,596 downwards.
GCGGTACTCGGCATGTATGGTGCCAACCTGTGAGTCAGGAAGTGACACCGCTGGCGGGGCGTTTGTGGCAAACGACGCCACAGGAATTTGTCTGCTCCACTTGACCGCCGAGTCACACGATGGTGCATTACTGACGCACACTTCCAGGAACTTCGCCTGGATGATTTCCTTTCAAATGCAGAAAACGAACTACTGCAACGACATCCCACATCAGGAAGGAGCTCCGAAGTTTCTTCCTTCTTTTTGGGGGGGGGGGGGGAGGGGGCTTTTACCGGTGTCGTGTGGTACTGTGTTTCGGGGATGTCCGGCAAACACATTGATGAGGTCTTTTTCTTTCTTTCTTTTTCTTTTTTTTTTTAAATTACATATGCAGCAGGTTTGTCAGTGAAGTCGATAAGGATCTGGGTGGATGGTCTGGGTCTACAACGACTAAAATAATTAGAAGTCGTTGGTAAGAAATAATATATTGTACTTAACTGGTGGTACAGGAGTCTTCATAGTCAGGAGGAATATAATTACAGAGAGCTATAGAGGCATCACATAGGCCATACTTTAACTAAGAGCCTTGTTAGAGATTGCTTCCTGTCAGCTGAAGGCTATACTTCTTCCCTACTTGACGTCCTGAGCAAGAGTGGCCGAGCGCACGTTAGAGACTTGTTGCAAGCCGCAGAGCGGCGCTAGTTTCGACTCGCGAGTCCAGCGATACTAGCAAGGACCGCGGTCGATGACTGCGACCCCTAACAAGCGTGGTATCCAGCGTTGTTACCACAGTAAGATTTTCCTGTCTTACAGTTACATCATTGTATTGCATGCTGAAGTTCGAAGTTGTGGCAGTGGCACCTAAAGTCATGTACCACTCTCCTCCAACGAAGCGAGTTCAAGGTTGCTCGTGACACAACCACACATGTAGTTGTACTGGTGGGCATACCGTGGATGACACGTAAGTAACCCTATCAAAACTGACATATTGTTAGTGGCCGTGTCAGGGCTATCGTTACCTATGGTCCGAATCCGAGTGATCGAGGATGATAAGAGGAACATGGTGGCGGTGCAAGTGGCAGAGAGTCGCGGTGCCATTGCGACCCTCTTGCCCAATGCGTTCACTCTGTCGTAGAGCCGTATTGCCTTCTCTCCAATGGACGTCTCTATGAGGAGAACAATCCTCGTAAGTGGAGAGACATGCAAGTTCCACCGAGGCACTTTATTCTGCCGGCGCTGGAAGGTCTACATCCGGGAAGCACTAATTGTGCCCCACACAGGGGAGCCATAGGTGCGGGAAGGGTGGACAGCCGTATGGTACAGTCGGAGCGTGGTATCCAAGTTCAGTTCCCTGCTGTTGAAGAGCGAATACAACGCTTTTATCAGTTTCTGTCCCTTTTGGAGGATGTATTCCGCACGTCGGTGGAAGAGCAGTTTGTTATCCATCTGGATATTTGTTATCTGGCGACCATGGCAACAGGACACCTGCGATAGTAACGTTGTGGTGGTGGACAGGGTGCCGTTTGGTGAAGTAGACCGCCGTAGTTTTGGCGGCATTGAGGTCACTCTTGTTTGAACGACACCAGGTGACTGTTGTGTTCACCTGCCTCTGGAGACGAACAGCAATGAGCTGTTTAGTGCTGCGGTCGGTCGTGTAGACTGCCGTGTCGTTTGCATATTGGTCCAGGTGGCTGTGTGGACGACTGCCACATCGTTAACATAAATGTTAAAGAGGACGGGAGACAACACAGAGAATTGAGGGGTTCCCATCGACATGTGATGTATGCTCCAGCGTTTTCCCTGCTAACTAACCAAGAAGGTCCAATCGCGGAGGAAATCATCCACGATCTTGATGTAGATGTCTGGGATGGTCGTCTGCATCAGGATTTAGTACACAAGATTGTCCAAGGAAATCCTGCCGTAATCGTTTTGCAGGTCCAGGAAAACCACTGGCGTCGAGCTGGTGCAATTAAAGCCCTCGCTGAAGTGTTTTGCGATCCTAAGAACCTGTAGTTCGGCCTACAGGTGGGAACTGAAATCGAACTGTGCTGGACGGATCGTCCCAGCCGCTCAGACTGTGATCGAAGGGTCCTATTTATACCAGCCTGAAAAGAAACTGTCGCTGAACGTGCCAAGTTCAGTGACCAACAACACAGATATGTTGATCGGTAGCGAGAAAGACAGCCGCGCAACCTGTCGGACGAAGAACCAGCAGCTTCGATGCACGCACAGAGGCTGTCAGTAATATTGTACGCTGCCGGCAGCGACCCCAGCGCCCTCTGTTGGGAGCCGCCTGCCGATACACGTGTCCGCGCTGGAGCGCACCCAAAATAGCTGTTGTCAATCTAGTATCTGTGTCGCCCTCGGTCGGTAACGTGCTCGCCTCACATGCAATTGGGCCCGGGTTCGATTCCCGGCCGGGTTGGAGATTTTCTCCGCTCGGGTACTGGGTGTTGTGTTGTCCTCATCATCATTTCGTCCTCCTCACCGGCGCGCAAGTCAACCAATGTGGCGTCGAATCAAATAAGGCTTCCACTTGGCGGTCGAACTTCCCCGAGTAGGGGCCTCTCGACTAACGTTGCCATACGCTCATATTCATTACCGTAGCATCACCCCTTGCACGACGACTAATAGTTCTTTGTGGTTGCTGCGATTTCAACATGGCCAGCGCTGGATCCTACGAATTGACAAGTTGTTATCCTATGTTCCTGTTCAGTGGATTAGACGAGATGCGAATTTTCACTGCTTCTTTAATAACGCTGTCCCACTATGAAGACGTCGATGAGTGAATTTGGGTGATTTTGTATTCATACCGTGTTCTGTGCTGAGCCAATGCTTAGCCACTGCAAACTTCTCTGGCTGGTCCAAACGTCTGTGCTCGATCTCCGACGCATCTGTCCTCCACAGCATGACAAGTTTGTCCAGAGCATGGGTCCCGCAAGCTAGAGGGAATCTGACAGACGCCAGGCCCTCCTTAAACCAACATCGTCTTTCATTGAGTCTAAAAGAGCTCTGAGTTTCGTTGCCACACGAAAGACGCATTTACAAGTAACTTTAGTTTCTTCAATAATATTCATATTTTCGAAGAAACACAACCGACGTATGATCTTCACTTTCTTCCAGCTCCTCATTTTGTCTAGCATGCATCGGGTGTAAGGGACAGCGAATCTCCCACTCAGAATATCTGTTCTCTAAAAATTTGGTACTTATGTGGTGTAGCTCATCAGATAAGCAGATAACCTGTCTGAATGTGATATGGCTCGTGCACTGTGGACCAACGTCTTAAATCCCCGCTTTGCACGTCGTTGAGCAAAAACAAAAAAAAAACAAAAAAATTTAAAAAAAATGGTTCAGATGGCTGAGTACTATGGGACTTAACATCTGAGGTCATCAGTCTCTTAGAACTTAGAACTACTTAAACCTAACTAACCTAAGGACATCACACATATCCATGCCCGAGGCAGGATTCGAACCTGCGACAGTAGCAGTCGCGCGGTTCCGGACTGAAGCGCCTAGAACCGCTCGGCCACCGCGGCCGACCCTCGTTGAGCAGGGTGGTGCCAGCTGGTCTCCTGTAAGTGTAAGTCAGTGTGTGTAGAGTTACAGTTCACAGTGTGACCCAAGCTGCCATCCTCTTTTCTCCGCGCCAACACGTCCAGGAACGATAGTTCGCCGTTTTTCTCCGTCTCCGATGTGAACTTAACGTTCGAATGAAGAGAATGCAGGTGTTGCAAAAATGTCTCCAATGCTGTTGAGCCGCGGGACCAGATGACAAAGGTATCATTCACATATCACCAAAATCACGTAGGTTTTAATTCTGTTGACTGGAGTGTTCTAAATCTCTCGTAGAAAGATTGGCGACTATCCATCGTGACACCGTCAGCCTGTTCACAGTATTGGTCACTGAATAATTGGTGAATCGACGTAACCACTTTCTTGAACATAATCAACAAGTTTCTTGTCAATGAGAGACAGTGATTCCTGCAATGGCACTCGAGTGAAAAGTGAGAGCATATTGAAATTAACGAGAGTATCTGATGGTGCAAGTCGCAAGTACTTGAGCCGACGGAGGAAATCTTCTGATTTGCAAATGTAGTGCTCACATTTTCCCTCAAAAGGGCTCTGATCTGCTGTAATGAAGGTTGCAGTTACAGTTAAGAGGAATAGTCCTAATATCTTCCGTTTAACCTGTGATAGTTTATTGATTCAGATATATAACTGACGGTTAAGTTGCAGCAATATGCGCGATGTTTCTCTTCAGTCTGCAGTGAAAAACAGTTCCTGAAAGACGCTGTCCATTAGGTTTTTTTACATAACCGATCTTTTGCTTAATTCGAGGCGGAGAGAATTCTAGGATGTTAAAAAATATATCAGCTCAACCACTTGTTTATATTGTAAAACACCAAGATTGACGCGTTTCGGAAGTTAAGCTTCCATCATCAGAATAATAAAAAGTAAAAGAACCTGTTAAAACTCGCTAAAATGGAACATGCAACAGGCACAATAAAATTGATAATAAAATTAAAACATCGTGGCTACTTCCGTTGTTGCAGTCGTGTCTTCCAAGGTGCATCTCCACATAGCCGTCAAAATATAAAAACTCTAAAATGGTGTCTCCTATGGTGTTCAACATCTAACCACATGGCTCTCTTCTCTATCGCCGTAAACCGCCCGTGCCTCTTCGTTGATACCACACACCACGTAGCCAAACACGACATTGAAACGCGAGTGAGGTCACGCGCAAGTAAACAAGGAAGTCATATAGATGTTTATACAAACAGATAACGTATACATGTTCCAAGGACCTCATGAAATGATGGTATCCTGCCATTTGCTAAAAATGTAGTTACTAATAGAAACCAGTGAAATGTTTGAAAAAGTTATTTGTATCACCAGTTAGCTGTTCATACAGTGTGTTCTGATTATCCACGGTATGTATCGTAATTTCCAGCTGTTCTAGTAGATACAGCTTTTTGCCTTTTTCGTGTCTATGATACATAGCGTGGATAATCAGAACACACTGAATGAACAGCTAACTGGTGATACAAATAACTTTTTCAAACATTTCACTGGTTTCTATTAGTAACTACACTTTTAGCAATTGGCAGGATACCATCATTTCATGAGGTCCTTGGAACATGTATACGTTATCTGTTTGATTAGACATCTCTGTGACTTCCTTGTTTATTTGCGCGTGACTTCATTCGCGTTTCAATGTCATGTTTGGCTACGTGGTGTGTGGTATCAACGAAGAGGCACGGGCGGTTTACGATGATAGAGGAGAGAGCCATGTGGTTAGATGATGAACACCATAGGCGACACCATTTTAGAGTTTTTATATTTTGACGGCTATGTGGAGATGCACCTTGGAAGACACGGCTGCAACAACGGAAGTAGCCACGATGTTTTAATTTTATTATCAATTTTATTGTGCCTGGTGCATGTTCCATTTTAGCGAGTTTTAACAGGTTCTTTTACTTTTTATTATTCTGATGATGGAAGCTTAACTTCCGAAACGCGTCAATCTGGGTGTTTTACAATATAAACAAGTGGTTGAGCCGATATATTTTTTAACATTGACATTCACAACCAATACCTCTCATCCAGTATGGATAAAATCAGAATTCTAGGAGCCTGAAGTGGATAACAGCGACTGCGGCATTTGTGTTCGGCTAATGATAGATAATAGAGTTATTCGTAACCTGACCTGGGGTAATGCCGTATAGACAGTAATACGCATTGCAGCTCGTTAAGCTCATATCTGTCAATTAGTGCGTTCAGAAACAAGTAATAGGCTCAGAGGGAATCATGGGTCACATAAATTACAGCTATCTGCTACCTTTTTTTGAACGTAAGTCAAGGCCTAATGCGTCTACAATCGTATTTTTGTATAAGGGCAGATTTACAATTCCAATTCTTCTGACCAAGAATTTTACAACTTCGTTAAATATTCACTGACAGCTAGTGAACTGAAAATGTAGTAAAAACATTACCACACAAATTTGTTTAATTCTGTTTTTATCACAATTATTTGCATCCTTCCTTGTACAGTCTTCTCGGAGATGTCTTGTAGCGTGATGCTTCGTTTATAATGGCAATACTCTCGTGTTAGGTATGAAGTTTACTGTAAAGTACAAATTTTTCTGATCCAAGAAGAAACATTACGACTTTTACCTCGTCTGGTGTGTGAAATAGGACGATAATTTATAGTCTGCTGGTAGTTAGTAGATTTACAAAGTCTGCAAGACAGCTTCTGTGAAATTTGGAAGGTACGAGAAGAGATACGGGTGGAAGTACAGCTGTGAGGAGGGCAGCGAGTCGTGCTTGGGTAGCTCAGATGGTAGAGCACTTGCCCGCCAAAGGCAAAGGTCCCGAGTCCGAGGCTCGGTCCGGCACACAGTTTTAATCTGCCATGCGGTTTCATATCAGCGCACACGTCGCTGCAGAGTGAAAATTACATTCTGGATTTGTAAGCCGTCACCAAATATGGTAACAATGTCCAATGTTAGCGCGTGTTGCGGCCTTCTATTAGCCAATCACCCAACTTTCAGTATAAATAGTTGTTTCATTCTAGACTTCAGACCTGGCACATATACTTCTACGGAGGAGACGCTGTCTTTATTGCTTTAGTCGTATTTTTGGTTAGGTCACATCTGCTGTGATGTGATGGCAGTGGCATCGTTATTCTCTGCTGTCCCATATCCATCTAGAATATTTGGAGGTTAAAGAAATATCTGTCACACTTTCCTGTTATTGAGTATTCCCGCTGTCGCTCCCGAAGGCCATAACTAATCCTACCCAAGGCCCATATCAAGTTTCAACCGTCGACAAGTGAGAGGAGGATTTCTTCGCGTTTATTGACGCTATTCTGCGACAAATACTTCTTTTGGTGAGGAATTATACTTGACTCAAGTGCGGAAATGTTATTTTATTGTTGGACGCACACACACACACACACACACACACACACACACACACACACAAACACACATGCACAAAACAGTTGAATGCAGAAAACTGAGAATGTTGGTAACACTTAGAAAAATAAATGAAACTCTCTATTAAAAAGATGTCAGTTACAGTGATGTGTAACGTAAACAGTGAACTGAAAGTGAACTGTAAGATATCCACCTGGTTGCCAGATGAGAAAAAGCAGTTTGCTCAGATGCAATGAATTAGAAGTTACCTGTAATTACCTTGCCATTTCATAAAAAAAAAAAACGTAAAGGAACTGTTTTCAAATCTATAACCGAGATGTGAAACGATAACCTTTGTGTAAAAATGGACAAATCATGTAATATTTCTGGATACCCACTGAAGATGCCTTGTAAGAAAGGCGAAACGCGTCTAGGTGCATAAATAAATATAAAAATATCGATGTGCAGCATGCAAAAAAGGCATGTTCTTTGAAACAACTGCAATTTATAGAAGTTGTAGTCTTACCCAAGCTGACAAACTGAAGAAGGAAAACAGACTAACATACGATGCGTGTTTATACAGGAAGACTGGCGAGAACCTGAACTACTTATGTTTCTTATTGCATTATCGTGTTGTAAAATATTGCACAAAACTTTCTTTCGTCTTTCAGGCGTATCTGCCGTCGCGTGGGATACAACAGTGTAGTTACAGTAGCGACAAACTATGTTCAGGTGCTGACTTTGAAGCAAGTTGACGCAATGAAGCAAATTGTGCCTGTGCCTCAACCAAACCTCTTCCAGGTTCACAGTACTAATATGGGTGGCACTGGGCGTGCAGTCCAGAAGATATCAGCTTACCGAACGTCCGTCAGAGGCCAAAAGTGATATTTTCCAATAATCGCACACCAAATGCATGGAATTTGTATCGGCGTAAAGAGAGACTTAAGGGCCATCTTGCGTTTCGTTGCCGTGTTGCACTGCAGTTCGTGAATCAAGCAAGTGACTTAGCAGCAGCAAGAGAAAGCCTTCTAAAATACATAAAAGCAGATTCCGACATAGATTCCCGCTATGACGAGAAAGAGCGTTATGTTTCTGACCGGCCAGTGGACAGCAGCACACACAAGAAAATATAACTTCGATGTAGCACGTGTCTGCAAAAAGCTACCACTATGTGTGTTAAGTGTTATTTGGCGCTTCATTTGCCATGCTTCACACCTTTGCACAAAAAACGTAGCACCGTGTGTCGAAATGATAAAATTGTATTTTTATGTCACACTGTCCTGACGTCCTTTCAGAAGGACGCCGATTACTCTTGGACTGAGGGTAGAGTTTATGTGAAATCAATGTTATAGCATTTTTATGACCTATGAGTGATGTAACAAACCATCTTTTAAGCCAGGAGTAACAAAAAAAAATTCAGAACCATCTGGGACAATATCGTGATACACGCTATATTAAAACGACAAAGAATAAGTTTCCAAAGAAATAAACATGTAAAAGTGTTGTAAAATTTATTGAGAAAGTGCTCCAACGCAACGGCCACGAAGTCACGTACAAAACTGGAACACAATGCTCTCTTGCAGCTCAACTTAATCAAGAATGTCCCGGTAACACAGTGGGAACATAACTCGTTTACATGGGAGACTGCTTGGAAAACGCTACAAATTTTCCTAACCTGTTCAGCTCGCAAATGCGAAGTAAACCAATCCAAGATCCATGAAACAGTACAGTTAATCAGGCAACGCAAGCTGACTAGCAAATCCTGCAAATTTTGAGCCGCTCAGAAAGTGGACAGCGCTAATGACAAATCAGACGCTTACTCTAAACTCGGTAAACGTGCGCCAGACCGCTTACAACCAGAACCAGAAGTCTCTCTCCCTCCACGGTAGGATCGCAAGTGTCCAAAACATCGTTCTGTAAATCTGACTTCCCCACTTTTTAGAAAACTCCACGTGTAAGGGGTAACTCAATACTACTGCCAATGTGATCGCAAGCCGGTCTCTGTGGCCGAGCGGTTCTAGGCGCTTCAGTCCGGAAGCGCGCTGCTGCTAAGGTCTCAGGTTCGAATCCTGCCTCGGGCATCGATGTGTCTTATGTCTTTAGGTTAGTTAGGTTTAAGTAGTTCTACGTCCACGGGACTAATGACCTCCGATGTTAAGTCCCATAATGCGTGGAGCCATTTGAATTTGTGATCGCAAACATGTTGCTTTATTTACATGAATACAGCGGCACCCTAAAGAATTTCTCACTCTTAGCTCACAGAACGCATCTTAACACGCACGAGTTTGGTACTGGCTGCTAGCCACGTTCCACTCATTAATCAATCCGTTCACTATAAAGCATGGTTGCGCGCAAATCTAATGCGCCTGAATAATACAGTCTGGAGGGAAAGGCATTGAATTTTATCATGGTGTCTGAGCAGAGTCTTGTCGGCCCGTTCTTAAATCTGCATACAGATAGGTAAATTCAACACATTCAGTGATCCTCTAAGGATATTCAGTAGCTAACTGGTAGACTGACTTCTGAGGAGAAAACCGCATCTGCTGACAAAGCGTGGAACGGAGGCTTACTACAACCGACCTCCACACACTGCAGTGCCCTAGGGGCGGACATCCCTTCTCTACAGCCTCTGTGACTGAGCTCTAGTCGTCAAGCCAGATGTCTGGTAAGCATTTGGGTTCACTCATCTCTACCAAGAAAAGGTGAAGCAGTCAAGAAGTAAACAGAAAAATAATCTTATATTGTGCAGCGAGATGCTAATGTCTTGTTACAGTCTTCTCGGAAAAAACGTCTGTCAACACAATGCTAGCTGTCAAAGCCATGCCTCCATATTCACTAAAACACAATGGTTGTCTAATGTTCAAATGTGTGTGAAATCTTATGGGACATAACTGCTAAGGTCATCACTCCCTAAGCTTACGCACTACTTAACCTAAATTATCCTAAGGACAAACACACACACCCATGCCCGAGGGAGGACTCGAACCTCCGCCGGGACTAGCCGCACAGTCCATGACTGCAGCGCCGAAGACCGCTTGGCTAATCCCGCGCGGCACGAAGGTTGTCCTGGAGGCATAATACATTACAGTGTTAGCTAGTAAATCGTACATGTGTGTGCTGACTTTATCCATGTTAAATACACTTTTAAGTTAATTAAAAGCACTCCGTCTTCAGGCCACAAGCGGCCGATCGGGACCATCCGACCGCCGTGTCATCCTCGGCTGAGGATGCGGTTAGGAGATGCGTGTGGTCAGCACACCGTTCTCCCAGTCCTTATGATGGTTTTCTGTCAGCGGTGCCGCTACTATTCGATCGAGTAGCTCCTCAGCTGGCATCACGAGGCTGAGTGCATGGCAACAGCTCGTGGTGGCCCGGATGGTCACCCATACAATTGCCGGACATGCCCGACAGCGCTTAATTTCGGTGATCTGACGGAAGCCGCTGTATCCACTGCGGCAAGGCCGTTGCCTTTAAGTTTATGAAGTCTTTCAAAATTTCGCTCCATGACCATCTAACAAAGGTGACATGAATTTTCATTTTCTCGTACGGTGATACACAATACCGATCAACCATAGCTATCAAAACTTCTTATATACTGTAAAGATACAAAATATATCAAATAAATGGTAATAATGTTTGAAAAAGTGGCTTTATCCAATTGCAAACTCCTAGCCAAAATTGCACTACTTGATAAATAATCAGCAGTGGCGGCCGATGACATCCGGCATAAGAAGTCAGCCTCATTCTGCCAACGGCCTTGTCAAAGAGGGCGGAAGAGCGAATAGAGGTTCAGGACACTCTCTTGTTCTAGGGGTGGGAAATTGCCCCTAAAGGCGGAAGAATCAGCAATGATCAACGACATGAGGATGCAGAAGGCAATGGAAACCACTGCTTAAAGACACGTAATGTGTATCCACAGGACATGTGGCCTGTAATTGAAGAAGTGTCATGATGATCTCTCCATTGGCAAAAGATTGCGGAATAGTCCCCCATTCAGATCTCCGGGAGGGGACTGCCAAGGGGGAGGTTACCATGAGAAAAAGATAGAATAATCTACGAAAGGATAACGTTCTACGAGTCGGGGCGTGGAATGTCAGAAGCTTGAACGTGGTAGGGAAACTAGAAAATCTGAAAAGGGAAATGCAAAGGCTCAATCTAGATATAGTAGGGGTCAGTGAAGTGAAGTGGAAGGAAGACAAGGATTTCCGGTCAGATGAGTATCGGGTAATATCAACAGCACCAGAAAATGGTATAACAGGTGTAGGCTTCGTTATGAATAGGAAGGTAGGGCAGAGGGTGTGTTACTGTGAACAGTTCAGTGACCGGGTTGTTCTAATCACAATCGACAGCAGACCAACACCGACAATGATAGTTCAGGTATACATGCCGACGTCGCAAGCTGAAGATGAACAGATAGAGAAAGTGTATGAGGATAAAGGGTAATGCAGTATGTAAAGGGGGACGAAAATCTAATAGTCATGGCCGACTGGAATGCAGTTGTAGGGGAAGGAGTAGAAGAAAAGGTTACAGGAGAATATGGGCTTGGGACAAGGAATGAAAGAGGAGAAAGACTAGTTGAGTTCCGTAACAAGTTTCAGCTAGTAATAACGAATACCCTGTTCAAGAACCACAAGAGGAGGAGGTATACTTGGAAAAGGCCGGGAGATACGGGAAGATTTCAATTAGGTTACATCATGGTCAGACAGAGATTCCGAAATCAGATACTGGATTGTAAGGCGTTCCCAGGAGCAGATATAGACTCAGAATATATAGTAGTGATGAAGAGTAGGCTGAAGTTCAAGACATTAGTCAGGAAGAATCAATACGCAAAGAAGTGGGATACGGAAGTACTAAGGAATGACGAGATACGTTTGAAGTTCTCTAACGCTATAGATACAGCAATAAGGAATAGCGCAGTAGGCAGTACAGTTGAAGAGGAATGGACATCTCTAAAAAGGGCCGTCACAGAAGTTGGGAAGGAAAACATAGGTACAAAGAAGGTAGCTGCGAAGAAACCATGGGTAACAGAAGAAATACTTCAGTTGATTGATGATAGGAGGAAGTACAAACATGTTCCGGAAAAATCAGGAATACAGAAATACAAGTCGCTGAGGAATGAAATAAATAGGAAGTGCAGGGAAGCTAAGACGAAATAGCTGCTGGAAAATTGTGAAGACATCGAAAAAGATATGATTGTCGGAAGGACAGACTCAGCATACAGGAAAGTCAAAACAACCTTTAGTCAAAACAACCTTTGGTGACATTAAAAGCAACGGTGGTAACATTAAGAGCGCAACGGGAATTCCACTGTTAAATGCAGAGGAGAGAGAGCAGATAGGTGGAAAGAATACGTTGAAAGCCTCTATGAGGGTGAAGATTTGTCTGATGTGATAGAAGAAGAAACAGGAGTCGATTTAGAAGAGATAGAGGATCCAGTATTAGAATCGGAATTTAAAAGAGCTTTGGAGGACTTACGGTCAAATAAGGCAGAAGGGATAGATAACATTCCATCAGAATTTCTAAAATCATTGGGGGAAGTGGCAACAAAACGACTGTTCACGTTGGTGTGTAGAATATATGAGTCTAGCGATATACCATCTGACTTTCGGAAAAGTATCATCCACACAATTCCGAAGACGGCAAGAGCTGACAAGTGCGAGAATTATCGCACAATCAGCTTAACAGCTCATGCATCAAAGCTATTTACAAGAACAATATACAGAAGAATGGAAAAGGAAATTGAGAATGCGCTAGGTGACGATCAGTTTGGCTTTAGGAAAAGTAAAGGGACCAGAGAAGCAATTCTGACGTTACGGCTAATAATGGAAGCAAGGCTAAAGAAAAATCAAGACACTTTCATAGGATTTGTCGACCTGGAAAATGCGTTCGACAATATAAAATGGTGCAAGCTGTTCGAGATTCTGAAAAAAATAGGGGTAAGCTATAGGGAGAGACGGGTCATATACAATTTGTACAACAATCAAGAGGGAATAATAAGAGTGGACGATCAAGAACGAAGTGCTCGTATTATGAAGGGTGTAAGTCAAGGCTGTAGCCTTTCGCCCCTACTCTTCAATCTGTACATCGAGGAAGCAATGATGGAAATAAAAGAAAGGTTCAGGAGTGGAATTAAAATACAAGGTGAAAGGATATCAATGATACGATTCGCTGATGACATTGCTATCCTGAGTGAAAGTGAAGAAAAATTAAATGATCTGCTGAACGGAATGAACAGTCTAATGAGTACACAGTATGGTTTGAGAGTAAATCGGAGGAAGACGAAGGTAATGAGAAGTAGTAGAAATGAGAACAGCGAGAAACTTAACATCAGGACTGATGGTCACGAAGTCAATGAAGTTAAGGAATTCTGCTACCTAGGCAATAAAATAACCAATGACGGACGGAGCAGGGAGGACATCAAAAGCAGACTCGCTATGGCAAAAAAGGCATTTCTGGCCAAGAGAAGTCTACTAATATCAAATACCGGCCTTAATTTGAGGAAGAAATTTCTGAGGATGTGCGTCTGGAGTATAGCATTGTATGGTAGTGAAACATGGACTGTGGGAAAACCGGCACAGAAGAGAATCGAAGCATTTGAGATGTGGTGCTATAGACGAATGTGGAAAATTTGGTGGACTGATAAGGTAAGGAATGAGGAGGTTCTACGCAGAATCGGAGAGGAAAGCAATATGTGGAAAACACTGATAAGGAGAAGCGACAGGATGATAGGACATCTGCTAAGACATGAGGGAATGACTTCCATGGTACTAGAGGGAGCTGTAGAGGGCAAAAACTGTAGAGGAAGACAGAGATTGGAATACGTCAAGCAAATAATTGAGGACGTAGGTTGCAAGTGCTACTCTGAGATGAAGAGGTTAGCACAGGAAAGGAATTTGTGGCGAGCCGCATCAAACCAGTCAGTAGACTGATGACCAAAAAAAAAAAAAAAATGCTGGAGGATCCATCTCAGGGCGCCACCCGACACTTATCCTTGTGTGTCCACCTCCAGACGCTACCCCCAATCTAATGGTAGATGATACACCCCTGCACTCTCTTCTGTACCAGTGCACACACACACACACACACACACACACACACACACACACACACACACACAAAATAATGCAAGTGAATGTTAGCACTTCCTCACTCAGCCTTGCAGTGTGATGGCAAGAAGACATGCATCTTCTCCTGGTATAGGGTACTGGATGAGGCGGGGCGTTTAATATATTTATTCAGGGCTGACGTGGTCCTCCCACTGTAGGCACATAGCAGTGTTTAAGCAAGCAGAGCACGACCCGCAAGGTGAAGAGACTGCCTGCACTTGGCTAAAAGGGCAGCAAGGCGGATGCGCTTATGATTCAACACTCGAATGGGCCTTGTACAGACTGCAGAAGAGGCCATCACACATCTTGCTTGACTTAAACGAATACGTACTTGTTCTCTTCCTCCCTGTTACACTAGATGGTAGAATGTGACTGCATAAGAAAACTCCTGTGGTAATTGTTAACCATGCAACAGGGCTATCACTGTAATTTAGCGATGCCGTCTGTGTGGTGCAGCGTCTCTCTTCACAGTTAGTTCTGAATCGTATAGCCTTGTTTATCGAACCTTTTTCTTCAAACTCTCGTTCCGAACCATAAGATACGCTTTCTCGTCAAAGGTATCTGGACACGTCTGTGTGACGCAGAACTGACCACTAAACTTTGCGAGAGACGGACTTTCTAGTATGAAAGTAGGTTGGAAATACTTTATTGTCAGTAGAGAAGAAGTAACAATAGACTGGGTCGGTCAGGAGAGTTCATTGACTTCGGACATGGGCTAGTCATTGGCTGTTATATGAGTAAAAAATCCGTCAGGGACTTTCCAGTTCTTCTAAAACTGCTGAAGTCGAGTGTTGGTCGTTTGACTGTGAAGTGGGAACGTAAAGGAAGACCAATAGATAACCAAATCCTGGCAGAATCAGTTCCAAAATGCTACCAGCGTTCCGGCTGGCACTGTGACTGTGCTTAGGGAGTTAAAAATAATGGGCTAGACTGGTCGATCAGCTCCTCATAAGCCGCTCGCTTCTGTAGGCAGTGGTAAGGGCTGCTTGAGGTGGCGCAAAGAGGGAAGCAATTGGACAATGAAGTGACTATAAAGGAGTGATTCGGAGTGATGAAACACTCTATACCCAGTGGGAATTTGATGCTAGGGTTTGGATTCGGCGAATTCCTGGAGTACGTTACATCATGTATGGTACCAATAGCAAAGTCCAGAGGAGGTGGTGTTACGATATTGGTGAGATTTTGTGATTAAAGTGTGCTAATCGTATTGCAGTTAAGAAAATGCTAAATGTTTGAAGCCTAGAAACACAATTTACAGCATTGTACATCGCATGCGATAAAAGAACTGATTTTTCCTTTATATGGAGCCACAGTCCTATAAAACTTACGGAAAGGTATTAATTATATTATATGCATTATTACACGATCCTGATTTCAGCCTTAGGTCATTATCAAGTACTAAAAATGTAATAAGGATCTGACTTTCGTGGAACGCACCTTCGGCTATCTAAACCCCATGTTTCGTAAGAAAAAGAGAGGACACTTTTGTGATATGTTATCTGGCTGACGATTTGCACGACTTATTAACAGGATAAGGCGGTGAAATACAAAAGTATAACTAAATCACAGGTTCACACTTCGTTTCAGTGTGTCCAAGCAGCAACCAACACAGAATCTGCAAGTAGTGGAGGCAACACAATAGTATGTAGATTTTGATGAGCGAGTTTACGAGTGTCAAAGCATGTTACGTATCAGGCATGTCTTTTGACTGCATTGACTTAAAACATGAACTCGTAGCTCCTAACTGCAAATAAGTCTTCGATGTGAATGTCGGAATTAATTAACAATGATACACCTCTTCTCATTCCTGAAAGAAAGCGGTTTTAATTTTACAGACGGACAGTCAGATGCACAACAGAGTGGTCATACAAGGGTTCCGATTTTACCAACGAACGTACGGTACCCTAAAAATAAAAGAATAATACATAGTACATGTTTGAGAAAACTGGGCTATAGAATTTATTAAATCAGTCTACATCATGTGTTGTTGTGCTATCAGCCAGGAAAAATTGAAGCACGTCGCATGGAGCCTCACACCGAAGTGCCTATCCTACAGGTTAACACTGAAGTGCCCACACTAGCCTGTAGCCTATCTGGCATGACATTAGTGGGCCTGTCGATACATGTCCGGCCAGATCAGGTTGTTTATCTCGACAATCAAATAATTTAACAACTCTCGTAGTTTTCGTGTAGCGCCCATTTTTCCATGCCAGAAGAGACTCGCCAGCAAATTGCCTCCCCGAAAGCATTCCAGTGTTACAATTAGCTCCTTGTAGCTCCCTGCTATCTGCCGAGATGACAATTCGTCAGGTGTTTATAATAAGCGCCTTCTTTCTGCACGTTTGTAGCCTCCTTAAACACGGGAATGAACCATCTAGTCAGCCAAAGGCGCTTGGGATCTCTGCTCCAGACTTTACACTCCAAAGACGTCTCTACAGCGTAACACAGAACATATAGGTCAAGAGACTACTACGGAACAACACATGTAGGCTAGCAGCAGGACAAGAGCCGTTCATTAGACCTGGGTCTGGCTAACCTCCTTGCCTCGGAATCTCAAGCACTGTGGGGCAACATGGTTTAAAGTAAGCAAACATGTTACGGAAAGAGAGATAGTGGAAGGTAGATAGGAAAATTGTACTGTCTCTGATGATGTAGCGAGCAGGAGACGAATGTGAAAACACAGGAACGCGCGACGGCGGTGAGGGTGTCGGAGCTGGTTCGGCTGCTCGGACACAGCTTCAGCGCATATTCTGCACCCACTTACGCGCTAGTTACTAAGGAACGTTTGATGGTACGGCGAGTTACTCATTCCGTTTGCGCCGCCTTGGAGAGCCGCCGGAGCGTGCACCAGACGTCACAGGCTCGTTAACCGCCGCGTGGCGTCCATCGGCGTCCCAGCAGGGCGGCGCGGAGTGGGCCGTGTTATGCGGCTACGCCCCTGTCCCACAAAGGGGCACGCGGACTCCCTGCACATACGGGGGACGCCGCTGTCTAACGAGGCAACTTCGTAGACTGTTAACCATGTCACCGCTACAGACGTCATCTCTGCATGCGTGCTCAGCGCTGCTTTCTTACGGCTGTACTGCTCGCCAAGTGTTCCGACCTGTGCTGAAAGAAGACGCTGCAACCGCTGTGAAATAAGTGTCATCGTCTTTTAAGAAAACTATTTGGTGAAACAAATGGATTTTTGCGCGACTTACAGTGTGATATCTTCGCTCGCTAAAGAACTGGCGCTGTGCGGCGTTAAACTAAGTGAAACATTGCACGAAATTTGAAAGATTCCGCGGAGGTAAAAACGCATTTCCAAAACTTCGTACGCCACGCGGGGTAACCGCGGAATCGGAGGCACAATTTGTCGCGCGGGGTAGGCGGCCTAAGGCGCCTTGTCACGGTTCGGGTGGCTCCCCATGTCTGAGGTTCGAGTCCTCCCTCGGGCACGGGTGTGTGAGTTGTCCTTAGCGTAAGTTAGTTTAAATTTGCTTAATTAGTGTGTAAGCGTAGGGACCGATGACCTCAGCTGTTTGGTCCCATAGAACCGACAAATTAAACTTCGCATGTGGACCATACATTACAGTGTATGAAACGTAGATAAATTTTCGAAATTTTATTTGAAATTGAGAGCACAACTGTTTCATTTCGCTATCGAATTACTGATTTCTATATCCGACATATGTTCCCAATGATGCGCCCAACAATCATCATATGTCATTAATGGTTCGAGGTATCGAAACGAGGTTTTTTGCAGATGATAGCACGCAAAAAGGCACAAATGTTGTATGATAAATGCAGGAAAATTTTTTGTTCACCTCATACGAAAGTGACTTGTCCACAGCACTGACAGGTCGGCGGAACAGAACACACAAATGCCTCAGTAGCGCTTTAGAGAAAGCCAGGGCCGCGGCTAAGGATGCCCTCACCACCAGGGCACCAGGCAGAGCATGACGAGTTAGCTCGCCCACAGCAGGTAAAGAGACTGATTTCGTGGAAATGAACAGTAAGCCAGGAAGTATATAGTAGTTCCCATTACATGTGGCTAGAACGTCTTTTTAAGTGTGTGTATGAGAGACTTCAAAAAGTAAGTTATACATTGCTGTGGCAGGCCAAGTAACTTTAGTCAGTACCGAACTACAACAACAGAGTCATAAAGTCTCTTTAAACTACACTGGAACATTCTATCAGTCATTCACTTCCTCGACGATAAAGATCTGCACTTTGGTGCTACTCGAGAACCGTGTGTGTGCGTTTCCATCATGAAAAATCTCTTTCCCCGTATACTGTTGGCGACTGCTGTTGTGCAGAAAAACAATACCTTCCCTTAATTTTCTACGCCACTTGTTCTTTGTTGTGCAGCAAACCAATGTCATTGCTAACCTGCATGAATCGGAAATAATGGCTGTGTCCTGTGCCACGAACCCTTTACAAAAGGTCATTCAGCTATCCACATCACTGTCGTTTTGTGCAACCCACATTTTAACATCTGGCCTTCAAAAACCACGCGCAAGAGTTTTTCATATTCTTTCGCTCGCTACGCGCAAACTATCAGGCATACAGGAAAACTGCAGAGGATCTTTTTGTAGGAAATTTATTGTAGTTAAATACTGTCTTGGAACACGTTTTCGCTAGAGTTCGTAGCTTTCGAGTTTCTTCAAGAGAACATGCAAAAGTGATCTTCAAACGCATCTCCACACCCGCAATCAGTGTTGATGACACTCCGTCATATCAACGTAGAAAAATTTGCGACTACACGAATTACTTCCCATTCTCGACCTTCTTTGGCATTGGCTGACTGATCTTATTAGGCCACACAGGCTTAGTCGAGCTCGTACAAACCGCAAAAATGACGTTTGTATAAATTTTACCTAACATTTTTGTGTATTCGTCAGGCCATTTGAATACGAAACTACTGTGCTGGTAAGTGTTCAGTTTTAGCGTAACGTTTAGAAGTCGCTATTGTTTCATCACCCTCAAGGGCACGTTTAAATTAATAATGTTAACGAAATAGTCGAATATGCTGTGGCGTCATAGTTCAACCAATAGAGACCAAAAAAAAATCGAATATCGGGAATACTTCGTGTAGCCGAACACTTTTGTACAGTGGTAGAGGGAGTGCCACGAACAACGTAGAAGTCTGGATTGGCAAGGGATGAATGTGAGCGAATTAACTACGTTAAATTCCCTACAAAATGTCATTTTCATTTTTCTGTACGACTAATAGTCTGCTCGTAGTTATTTGAAAATCTCGCGAGTCGTTCTTGAAGGCCAGGTGTTACGATGCGGGTTGCGTAAAACAACGTCGTTAGGGGCAGCTGAATCACCCTGTACATAACCCTTTCGGAGTTGAACAAAACCGTGGATGACTGAATTCCTACAAAATTTCGACCACAAGCAGTATTATTCGTCAGCGCCCCTTCGTTACAGTTGGGACACTGGAGGCACAGCGTTCGAAGAACTGCGACAAATGCGGGCAGAAATGCTAGGAAATAGTCTTTAGAACTTCAGAAATGACTGAGGAAAATCATAACCAAACTACTGCTGAAGTTTCTGTGTGGCAGCTATGAGCCTGGAAACATATGATCATACTTCCGGAAAAATATAATGCACATAATCCCGAAGATAGCAACGGCAGATTAGTTAAAGAACTGGTGCACAATCACCTTAAGGGATCGTTATTGTAAGTTGCTGAGAAGAAATATATAGAGAACAATGGAACTATATACAGAAGAATGAGAAAAAATTCTGTGTCTGTTAACAAGACGACCAGTTTGGGTTCCGGAAAGGTAACGGCACCACAGAGGCAGTTCTGGGTTTTCGCTCGACCCCCATGAACCATGGACCTTGCCTCTGGTGGGGAGGCTTGCGTTCCTCAGCGATACAGATAGCCGTACCGTAGGTGCAACCACAACGGAGGGGTACCTGTTGAGAGGCCAGACAAACGCGTGGTTCCTGAAGAGGGGCAGCAGCCTTTTCAGTAGTTGCAGGGGCACCAGTCTGGATGACTGAGTGATCTGGCCTCGTAACATTAACCAAAACGGTCTTACTGTGCTAGTACTGCGAACGGCTGAAAGCAAGGGGAAACTACGGACATAATTTTTGCCGACGGCGTGCAGCTTTACTTTTATGGTTAAATGATGAAGGCGACCTCTTGGGCAAAATTCAGGAGGACGTTGTTATCAGGAGAAAGATAACTGGCGTTCTCCGGGTCGGAGTGTGGAATGTCAGATCCCTTAATCGGGCAGGTACGTTAGAAAATTTAGAACGGGAAATGGATAGGTTAAAGTTAGATATAGTGAAGTTCGGTAGCAGGAGGAACAAGACTTCTGGTCAGGTCAATACAGGATTATAAATACAAAATCAGTTAGGGGTAATGCAGGAGTAGGTTTAATAAGGAATAAAAAATAGGAATGCGGATAAGCTAGTACAATCTGCATAGTGAACGCATTATTGTAACCAAGATAGATACGAAGCCCACGCCTACCACAGTAGTACAAGTATATATGACAAATAGCTCCGCAGATGACGAAGAGATAGATGAAGTATATGATGAGATAAAAGAAATTATTCAGACAGTGAAGGGAGACGAAAATTTAATAGTCATGGGTGACTGGAATTCGATAGTAGGAAAAGGAAGAGAAGGAAACGTAGTAGGTGAATATGGAATGGGGCTAAGGAATGAAAGAGCAGACCGCCTGGTAGAATTCTGCACAGAGCAAAACTTAATCATAGCTAACACTTGGTTCAAGAATCATAAAAGAAGGTTGTATACATGGAAGAAGCCTGGAGATACTGCAAGGTTTCAGATAGATTATATAATGGTAGGACAGAGATTTAGGGACCAGGTTTTAAATTGTAAGACATTTCCAGGGGCAGATGTGGACTCTGACCACAATCTATTGGTTATGAACTGTAGATTACATCTGAAGAAACTGCAAAAAGGTGGGAATTTAAGGAGATAGGACCTAGATAAACTGACAGAACCAGAGGTTGTAGAGAATTTCAGGGAGGTCATTAGGGAACAATTGACCAGAGCAGGCGAAAGAAATAGAGATGAAGAAGAATGAGTAGCTTTGAGAGGTGAAATAGTAAAGTCATAGAGGATCAAGTAGGTAAAAGGACGAGGGCTAGTAGAAATCCTTGGGTAACAGAAGAGATATTGAACTTAACTGATGAAAGGAGAAAATATAAAAATGCAGTAAATGAAGTAGGCAAAAAGTCTCAAAGATGATATCGATAGGAAGTGCAAAATGGCTAAGCAGGGATGGCTATAGGACAACTGTAAGGATGTAGAGGCATATATCACTACGGGTAAGACAGATACTGCCTACAGGAAAATTAAAGAGATCTTTGGAGAAAAGAAAACCACATGTATTAATATCAGATGTAAAACCAGTTCTAAGCAAAGAAGGAAAAGCAGAAAGGGAATGGAAGAGGACGTAGATGAAAATGAAATGAGAGATAAGATACTGAGTGAAGAATTTGACAGAGAACTGAAGGATCTAAGTCGAAACAAAGCCCCTGTTACAACTACTGACGGCCTTGGGAGAGCCAGTTCTGACAAAACTATACGATCTTGTGAACAAGATGTATGAGACAGGCGAAATACCTTCAGACTTCGAGAAGAATATAATAATTCCGATCCCAAAGAAAGAAAGTCTTGACTGGTGTGAAAATTAGCGAACTATCAGTTTAATAAGTCACGGCTGCAAAAAACTAACACGAATTGCTTACAGACGAATGGAAAAACTGATAGAAGCCAACCTCGGGGATGATCAGTTTTAGATTCCGTAGGAATGTTGGAATACGAGAGGCAATATTGAACCTATGACTTATCTTAGAAGATAGATTAAGGAAAGTCAAATCAACCTTTCTAGCATTTGTAGACTTAGAGAAAGCTTTTGACAATGTTGACTGGAAGACCCTCATTCAAATTGTTAAGGCGGCAGGGGTAAAACGCAGGGAGCGAAAGGCTATTTACAATTTGTACAGAAACCATATGGCAGTTATAAGTGTCGAAGGGAATGAGAGGGTAGCAGTGGTTGGTAATGGAGTGAGACAGGGTTGCAGCCTATCCCCGATGTTATTCAATCTGTGTATTGAGCAAGCAGTGAAAGAAACAAAAGACAATTTCGGAGTAGGAATTAAAGTCATTGAGAAGAAATAAAAACATTTGACGTTCGCCGATGACGTAATTCTGTCAGAGACAGCAAAGGACGTGGAAGAGCAGTTCAACGGAATGGACAGTGTCTTTAAAGGAGGATATAAGATGAACATCAACAAAAGCGAAACGAGGATAATGGAATGTAGTCGAATTAAATCGGGTGATGCTGAGGGAATTAGATTAGGAAATGAGACACTTAAAGTAGTAAATGAGTTCTGCTATTTGGGGAGCAAAATAACTGATGATGGTTGGAGTAGAGAGGATGTAAAATGTAGACTGGCAATGACAAGGAAAGCGTTTCTGAAGAAGAGAAATTTGTTAACATCGAGTATAGTTTTCAGTGTCAGGAAGTCTTTTCTGAAAGTATTTGTATGGAGTATAGCCAAGTATGGAAGTAAAACATGGACGATAAATAGGTTAGACAAGAAGAGAATAGAAGCTTTCTAAACGTGGTGCTACAGAAGAATGCTGAAGGTTAGATGGGTACATCACATAACTAATGACGAGGTATTGAATAGGATTGGGGAGAAGAGAAATTTGTGGCACAACTTGACTAGAACAAGGGATCGGTTGGTAGGACGTGTTCTGAGGTACCAAGGCATCACGAATTTAGTATTGGATGGAAGCGTGAAGGGGGAAAACCGTAGAGGGAGACCAAGAGATGAATACACTAAGCAGATTCAAAAGGATGTAGGTTGCAGTAGTTACTTTTAGTTGAAGAAGCGTACTCAGGGTAGAGTAACATGGAGGGCTACATGAAACCAGTATCTGTGCTGAAGAGCAGAACAACACAATGTAAGTAAGACTTAAGGAAAACCAAGACTCATTCATAGGATTTGTCTACCTGGAAAAAGCGTTGGACGCTGTGAAACGGAGCATGATGTTCGAAATTCTGTGAAAAATAATAGTAAGCTATAGTAAAAGATGGATAATACACAATACACACAGAAAACAGGAGGGAACACCTGAACGGTGAATAAGCAGAGAAGGGCTAATAGCAAATCTGATGGCCCCAACTAAACACTTTTTCGAGGTGACGGTTAAAACATTGCAATTAAAATTTATAGCCCAAACTTGCTTCGTTGGCACATCGAAGTCCTCTGTCATACAAACTTTCATGAGAACATCAGCAGAATATTGGAACACTTTGAGTCGGTAATTGCTTTCATGCAAATCGTGTAACAGTTCGTCGCCTCCACCAGCCGTCAGACAGCTCAATCAGGCGTGGTATCGATGATGGCACAATCAATTGTTGCGGTAGACCAAGGGTAAAATTATGTTTTAGGGACAGTCGAAGCAGCCACAGCACGAGGTCATAATATGGACATTGGTCATAGTCAGAAAAGTAGATAGCGATTATTGTTTAGGGAGTTTACCTTCACTAGGTTTCTCAAAACTTGGCTTCCAATGTACAGAATGAATATAAATCCTTTTCCTGATTGAAAAAATTTATCGCTACGGAACTTGGCTACATGCTGCTGTACGGTTTGTTTCAAATAGAAACCTAACTCATAAAATTTTTGATACGTTTCCACTTGGGCTGCGTTTGGTTCCTCTAGAATGTCTACGTGATACTCAATTTCTGTGTATCTTTGCCAACATCTCTTCTGTCACCATTTCGGCAGCATCTCGTGTTCGTGACGCAAAACTTTGCACATCAGGAACTGGGGAACGGAAAACCTTAGCTTGAACGTATCACCACGAATAAAAGTCAAGAAAAAAATGGCTCTGAGCACTATGGGACTTAACATCTATGGTCATCAGTCCCATAGAACTTAGAACTACTTAAACCTAACTAACCTAAGGACATCACACAATATCTAGTCATGACGAGACAGAGAAAATCCCTTACCCCGCCGCGAATCGAACCCGGGAACCCGGGCGTGGGAAGCGAGAACGCTACCGCACGACCACGAGCTGCGGACAAAAGTCAAGACAGGTGATGTCTGGTGACCGCGGTGGCTATTATGTTCGGCTGTTTGTTTTGTATCATTTGTCCAGAAAGGTTTCCCCACAGAAGCTAGCGCGTTGGTAGCACTCCTAAATTACGCTACCTGTAGCAAGCGAGAGAAAAAAGAAATATGACGCTATCCGAGGAAATCTATAAGTGCATTCTAAAAAACTTTTTGAGTTAAGCCACTATGGCAAAAATGTGCATAGACAAGTGGAAGTGCATGCATAGAAAGCTTTGAGTTAAGCTAGCATTTGCAGCAAATGGCGTAGCTTTATCTGGCATAGTTCCTTAGAAATAAACTTTTGGTATCAGGAAAGACTTTATGCTCACTTTATACTCACCCTGCATATGAAAAACAAATCTTACAGTCAGTCCGTATTCCCGGTTTTGATGCACTGCAGTGAGATAGGAATTTGTAAAGTTCACTGTTGAATGGCGGGATACATTATGTGAATCACTGGGACAGACAAGAAAATTTTGGATCAGGAAACAGGGTGAAATGGAAGAAGACGTTATTATAATAGTAATGGAATTTAATTGCAGTGGCGTGGAACTAATGAATAGATCACAGAAGTTCTCGTCTGAATGTCAAAATATGAGGGATGATCAAGTCAACGAGCATTCGAAACGTCGGTAGGTGACACGGATGCGAGTGGGCTAGTTGAAGAACGTGATGCATGGGAAAGCCTAAAGCAGGCCCTCATCCAGCAGTGGATGCCTGCCTAATGATAATGATGATGATGTTGGCAACGATTGCCTTTATACATGATCCATCGCTCTCATTACTAGACAGGATGCTTATACATGAACATGATACCACCATTACGAACCGACAGGACTTTTCTGACAATATATAAAATTCTTCATTTGTTTGTCTTAAGATAAATTTGTAAAATTGTATAATCATTAAACTTTCTGTTTAAAACATTTCGTAATGTAATATTAATACGTACTACAATGAACTGGTCGGTCGGTTGCTATGGTGGAATGAACCCACGACCTGCTGCGTTGGTGCCTCCTAGATGAAACGTTTGAGTAAAAGCATTGGAAAACCACTCTGTTTTACTCAGAGTACAGCAGTATTTGGGACCTTGTCCCGGAGAGCCAGCACCTACGACCGTCAGTAGTACATGCCGGGGCTGTGATCACGGCTACGGACAGGCAGCAGGCGAGGATGTGGTGACGTCAGTGGCAGCCGCACCGCAGAGGCCGCTGACCCGGCAGGACTGGACCACTGGGTCAAACGCGACAACAACAGGCTGCTAACAACCCCGGCTGAGGGCAGTAAAGACGTGCACTACCATGCTGGAGACCCTACCCAGAAGAGGTAGCTCATCTCCCCAGAGCTGAGGCACCAAGCGGAAAGTTTGCCTGCACAAGGAATTACAGCTGAACGCCTGTACGCCCTGGATCTTCAGTGTGGAACCTGTCAGCAGCTGAAATCTGAAATAGTCCAGATGGCGAGCGCTAGTTCCACAGCATCATATTTGGCACAGACAGCGGTGCCTCGGTCAGCATTGGCTAAACCCAGAGCAGCAGTCTTGTAGAGTCATGGAGACTAGTAGATCAGTAGATGCGAATACTGGACCGTCAGAGGTTTTTCCTCGTAGCTGGTAGCCAGTAGCCAGAAGTACATATAACTGGAAACGAGCCATATTTATATGGCTTGGGTCATCAATACTTCGCCACGGTACTGTTTTCTTCCACACAAGTCACAACCGAGCCACTGCGTAGATTAACGCAGCTGGCCATTCATGGCGTTGTGGCTCCAGCTCTAGCGTAATTTGACCGGTCGACCCGACTTGACTTGTTTGTTTGGCTCTTGCAGCAACTCAGGTAGATGTCTCAACTCCCCTCAGCCGCGCCAAGAGAATTATTTGCGTCGCAGAACAGATTAGTAACAATACTAATAATAACAACACTGACAGCGGGTCACCGTATCAGACATTAACGTCTAAGTTCGTAAGCAACCGTGATCCCAATTTTAACGGACTGCAAAATTTCTCTTTAAGTGGAATCCGATATTATATGCTGCAGCGTAGAGGAACTATTTCCTAGTGCAAGGGCAATTCAACATTCACTAGATCAAAATAAGTTGAAACTATGTTCTTCCAAAGAAATTTTGAATAGTTACTCCCATCTGTGAACACTCTTTGTGAGAGTATACGTATACGTGAAATACCCCCCGCCCCCCCCCCCCCCATGAACCATGGACCTTGCCGTTGGTGGGGAGGCTTGCGTGCCTCAGCGATACAGATAGCCGTACCGTAGGTGCAACTACAACGGGGGGGGGGGGGGGGGTAGGGTATCTATTGAGAGGCCAGACAAACGTTGTTGTTGTTATGGCCTTCAGTCCTGAGACTGGTTTGATGCAGCTCTCCATGCTACTCTATCCTGTGCAAGCTTCTTCATCTCCCAGTACCTACTGCAACCTACATCCTTCTGAATCTGCTTAGTGTATTGATCTCTTGGTCTCCCTCTACGATTTTTACCCTCCACGCTGCCCTCCAATGCTAAATTTGTGATCCCTTGATGCCTCAAAATATGTCCTACCAACCGATCCCTTCTTCTAGTCAAGTTGTGCCACAAACTTCTCTTCTCCCCAATCCTATTCAATACCTCCTCATTAGTTACGTGATCTACCCACCTTATCTTCAGCATTCTTCTGTAGCACCACATTTCGAAAGCTTCTATTCTCTTCTTGTCCAAACTGGTTATCGTCCATGTTTCACTTCCATACATGGCTACACTCCATACAAATACTTTCAGAAACGACTTCCTGACACTTAAATCTATACTCGATGTTAACAAATTTTTCTTCTTCAGAAACGATTTCCTTGCCATTGCCAGTCTACATTTTATATCCTCTCTACTTCGACCATCATCAGTTATTTTACTCCCTAAATAGCAAAACTCCTTTACTACTTTAAGTGTCTCATTTCCTAATCTAATCCCCTCAGCATCACCCGATTTAATTCGACTACATTCCGTTATCCTCGTTTTGCTTTTGTTGATGTTCATCTTATATCCTCCTTTCAAGACACTGTCCATTCCGTTCAACTGCTCTTCCAAGTCCTTTGCTGTCTCTGACAGAATTACAATGTCATCGGCGAACCTTAAAGTTTTTACTTCTTCTCCATGAATTTTAATACCTACTCCGAATTTTTCTTTTGTTTCCTTTACTGCTTGCTCAATATACAGATTTAATAACATCGGGGAGAGGCTACAACCCTGTCTCACTCCTTTCCCAACCACTGCTTCCCTTTCATGCCCCTCGACTCTTATAACTGCCATCTGGTTTCTGTACAAATTGTAAATAGCCTTTCGCTCCCTGTATTTTACCCCTACCACCTTCAGAATTTGAAAGAGAGTATTCCAGTTAACGTTGTCAAAAGCTTTCTCTAAGTCTACAAATGCTAGAAACGTAGGTTTGCCTTTTCTTAATCTTTCTTCTAAGATAAGTCGTAAGGTTAGTATTGCCTCACGTGTTCCAACATCTCTACGGAATCCAAACTGATCTTCCCCGAGGTCCGCTTCTACCAGTTTTTCCATTCGTCTATAAAGAATTCGCGTTAGTATTTTGCAGCTGTGACTTATTAAATTGATAGTTCGGTAATTTTCACATGTGTCAACACCTGCTTTCTTTGGTATTGGAATTATTATATTCTTCTTGAAGTCTGTGGGTATTTCGCCTGTCTCATACATCTTGCTCACCAGATGGTAGAGTTTTATCATGACTGGCGCTCCCAAGGCCATCAGTAGTTCTAATGGAATGTTGTCTACTCCCGGGGCCTTGTTTCGACTCAGGTCTTTCAGTGCTCTGTCAAACTCTTCACGCAGTATCGTATCTCCCATTTCGCCTTCATCTACATCCTCTTCCATTTCCATAATATTGTCCTCAAGTACATCGCCCTTGTATAAACCCTCTATATACTCCTTCCACCTTTCTGACTTCCCTTCTTTGCTTAGAACTGGGTTGCCATCTGAGCTCTTGATATTCATACAAGTGGTTCTCTTCTCTCCAAAGGTCTCTTTAATTTTCCTGTAGGCAGTATCTATATTACCCCTAGTGAGACAAGCCTCTACATCCTTACATTTGTCCTCTAGCCATCCCTGCTTAGCCATTTTGCACTTTCTGTCGATCTCATTTTTGAGACGTTTGTATTCCCTTTTGCCTGCTTCATTTACTGCATTTTTATATTTTCTCCTTTCATCAATTAAATTCAATATTTCTTCTTTTACCCAAGGATTTCTATTAGCCCTCGTCTTTTTACCTACTTGATCCTCTGCTGCCTTCACTACTTCATCCCTCAGAGCTACCCATTCTTCTTCTACTGTATTTCTTTCCCCCATTCCTGTCAATTGTTCCCTTATGCTCTCCCTGAAACTCTGTACAACCTCTGGTTCTTTCAGTTTATCCAGGTCCCATCTCCTTAAATTCCCACTTTTTTGCAGTTTCTTCAGTTTCAATCTGCAGTTCATAACCAATAGATTGTGGTCAGAATCCACATCTGCCCCTGGAAATGTCTTACAATTTAAAACCTGGTTCCTAAATCTCTGCCTTACCATTATATAATCTATCTGATACCTATTAGTATCTCCAGGATTCTTCCAGGTATACAACCTTCTTTTATGATTCTTGAACCAAGTGTTAGCTATGATTAAGTTATGCTCTGTGCAAAATTCTACAAGGCGGCTTCCTCTTTCATTTCTTCCCCCCAATCCATATTCACCTACTACACTCCTGGAAATGGAAAAAAGAACACATTGACACCGGTGTGTCAGACCCATCATACTTGCTCCGGACACTGCGAGAGGGCTGTACAAGCAATGATCACACGCACGGCACAGCGGACACACCAGGAACCACGATGTTGGCCGTCGAATGGCGCTAGCTGCGCAGCATTTGTGCACCGCCGCCGTCAGTGTCAGCCAGTTTGCCGTGGCAGACGGAGCTCCATCGCAGTCTTTAACACTGGTAGCATGCCGCGACAGCGTGGATGTGAACCGTATGTGCAGTTGACGGACTTTGAGCGAGGGCGTATAGTGGGCATGCGGGAGGCCGGGTGGACGTACCGCCGAATTGCTCAACACGTGGGGCGTGAGGTCTCCACAGTACATCGATGTTGTCGCCAGTGGTCGGCGGAAGGTGCACGTGCCCGTCGACCTGGGACCGGACCGCAGCGACGCACGGATGCACGCCAAGACCGTAGGATCCTACGCAGTGCCGTAGGGGACCGCACCGCCACTTCCCAGCAAATTAGGGACACTGTTGCTCCTGGGGTATCGGCGAGGACCATTCGCAACCGTCTCCATGAAGCTGGGCTACGGTCCCGCACACCGTTAGGCCGTCTTCCGCTCACGTCCCAACATCGTGCAGCCCGCCTCCAGTGGTGTCGCGACAGGCGTGAATGGAGGGACGAATGGAGACGTGTCGTCTTCAGCGATGAGAGTCGCTTCTGCCTTGGTGCCAATGATGGTCGTATGCGTGTTTGGCGCCGTGCAGGTGAGCGCCACAATCAGGACTGCATACGACCGAGGCACACAGGGCCAACGCCCGGCATCATGGTGTGGGGAGCGATCTCCTACACTGGCCGTACACCACTGGTGATCGTCGAGGGGACACTGAATAGTGCACGGTACATCCAAACCGTCATCGAACCCATCGTTCTACCATTCCTAGACCGGCAAGGGAACTTGCTGTTCCAACAGGACAATGCACGTCCGCATGTATCCCGTGCCACCCAACGTGCTCTAGAAGGTGTAAGTCAACTACCCTGGCCAGCAAGATCTCCGGATCTGTCCCCCATTGAGCATGCTTGGGACTGGATGAAGCGTCGTCTCGCGGTCTGTACGTCCAGCACTAACGCTGGTCCAACTGAGGCGCCAGGTGGAAATGGCATGGCAAGCCGTTCCACAGGACTACATCCAGCATCTCTACGATCGTCTCCATGGGAGAATAGCAGCCTGCATTGCTGCGAAAGGTGGATATACACTGTACTAGTGAAGACATTGTGCATGCTCTGTTGCCTGTGTCTATGTGCCTGTGGTTCTGTCAGTGTGATCATGTGATGTATCTGACCCCAGGAATGTGTCAATAAAGTTTCCCCTTCCTGGGACAATGAATTCACGGTGTTCTTATTTCAGTTTCCAGGAGTGTATGTTTCCTTCTCTCCCTTTTCCTACTGACGAATTCCAGTCACCCATGACTATTAAATTTTCGTCTCCCTTCACTACCTGAATAATTTCTTTTATCTCGTCATACATTTCATCAATTTCTTCATCATCTGCAGAGCTAGTTGGCATAAAAACTTGTACTACTGTAGTAGGCATGGGCTTTGTGTCTATCTTGGCCACAATAATGCGTTCACTATGCTGTTTGTAGTAGCTAACCCGCACTCCTATTTTTTTATTCATTATTAAACCTACTCCTGCATTACCCCTATTTGATTTTCTATTTATAACCCTGTAATCACCTGACCAAAAGTCTTGTTCCTCCTGCCAACGAACTTCACTAATTCCCACTATATCTAACTTCAACCTATCCATTTCCCTTTTTAAATTTTCTAACCGACCTGCCCGATTAAGGGATCTGACATTCCGCGCTCCGATCCGTAGAATCCCAGTTTTCTTTCTCCTGATAACGACGTCCTGTTGAGTAGTCCCCGCCCGGAGATCCGAATGGGGGACTATTTTACCTCCGGAATATTTTACCCAAGAGGACGCCATCATCATTTAATCATACAGTAAAGCTGCATGTCCTCGGGAAAAATTACGGCTGTAGTTTCCCCTTGCTTTCAGCCGTTCGCAGTACCAGCACAGCAAGGCCGTTTTGGTTAATGTTACAAGGCCAGATCAGTCAATCATCCAGACTATTGCCCCTGCAACTACTGAAAAGGCTGCTGCCCCTCTTCAGGAACCACATGTTTGTCTGGCCTCTCAACAGATACCCCTCCGTTGTGGTTGCACCTACGGTACGGCCATCTGTATCGCTGAGGCACGCAAGCCTCCCCACCAACGGCAAGGTCCATGGTTCATGGGGGAAGTGTGGCTCCTAAAAAGGGGCAGCAGCCTTTTCAGTAGTTGAAGGGGCAACAGTCTGGATGATTGACTGATCTGGCCTTGTGACACTAACCAAAACGGCCTTGCTGTGCTGGTACTGCGAACGGCTGAAAGCAAGGGGAAACTACGACCGTAATTTTTCCCGAGGGCATGCAGCTTTACTGTATGGTTAAATGATGATGGCGTCCTCTTGGGTAAAATATTCCGGAGGTAAAATAGTCCCCCATTCGGATCTCCGGGCGGGGACTACTCAAGAGGACGTCGTTATCAGGAGAAAGAAAACTGGCGTTCTACGGATCGGAGTGTGGAATGTCAGATCCCTTAATCGGGAAGGTAGGTTAGAAAATTTAAAAAGGGAAATGGATAGGTTAAATTTAGATATAGTGAGAATTAGTGAAGTTCGGTGGCAGGAGGAACAAGACTTTAGGTCAGGCGAATACAGGGTTATAAATAGAAAATCAAATAGGGGTAATGCAGGAGTAGGTTTAATAATGAATAAAAAAAAATAGGAGTGCGGGTAAGCTACTACAAACAGCATAGTGAACGCATTATTGTGGCCACGATAGACACGAAGCCCACACCTACTACAGTAGTACAAGTTTATATGCCAACTAGCTCTCCAGATAAAGAAGAAGTTGAAAATATGTATGATGAAATTAAAGAAAATATTCAGATAGTGAAGGGAGACGAAAATTTAATAGTCATGGGTGACTGGAATTCAATAGTAGGAAAAGGGAGAGAAGGAAACGTAGTAGGTGAACATGGATTGGGGAGAAGAAATGAAAGAGGAAGCCTCCTGATAGAATTTTGCACACAGCACAACTTAATCATAGCTAACACTTGGTTCAAGAACCATCAAAGAAGGTTGTATACATGGAAGAAGCCTGGAGATACTGACAGGCTTTAGATAAATTATATAACGGTAAGACGGAGATTTAGGAACCAGGTTTTAAATTGTAAGACATTTCCAGAGGCAGATGTGGACTCTGACCACAATCTTTTGGTTATGAACTGTAGATTACATCTGAAGAAACTGTAAAAAAGTGGGAATTTAAGGATATGGGACCTGGATAAACTGAAAAAACCAGAGGTTGTACAGAGTTTCAAGGAGAGCATAAAGGAAGAATTGACAGGAATGGGGGAAACAAATACAGTAGAAGAAGAATGGGTAGCTTTGAGGGAAAAAGTAGTGAAGGCAGCAGAGTATAAAGTAGGTAAAAAGACGAGGGCTGCTAGAAATCCTTGGGTAACAGAAGAAATATTGAACTTAATTGATGAAAGGAGAATATATAAAAATGCAGTAAATGAAGCAGGCAAAAAGGAATACAAACGTCTCAAAAATGAGATCGACAGGAAGTGCAAAATGGCTAAGCAGGGATGGCTAGAGGACAAATGTAAGGCTGTAGAGGCTTGTCTCACCAGGGGTAAGATAGATACTGCCTACAGGAAAATTAAAGAGACCTTTGGAGAAAAGAGAACCACTTGCATGATCAAGAGCTCAGATGCAAACCTAGTTCTAAGCACAGAAGGGAAAGCAGAAAAGTGGAAGGAGTATATAGAGGGTCTATACAAGGGCGATGTACTTGAGGACAATATTATGGAAATGGAAGAGGATGTAGATGAAGATGAAATGGGAGATATGATACTGCGTGAAGAGTTTGACAGAACACTGAAAGTCCTGAGTCGAAACAAGGCCCCGGGAGTAGACAACATTCCATTAGAACTACTGACAGCCTTGGGAGAGCCAGTCCTGACAAAACTCTACCATCTGATGAACAAGATGTATGAGACAGGCGAAATACCTTCAGACTTCGAGAAGAATATAATAATTCCGATCCCCAA
The DNA here is from genome assembly GCF_021461385.2 of Schistocerca piceifrons. Lineage (NCBI taxonomy): Eukaryota > Metazoa > Arthropoda > Insecta > Orthoptera > Acrididae > Schistocerca > Schistocerca piceifrons. Next base: position 69,034,581 of record NC_060144.1, on the reverse strand, counting down.
AGAAAGCAAGTCTTGACTGGTGTGAAAATTAGTGAACTATCAGTTTAATAAGTCACGGCTGCAAAATACTATCGCGAATTCTTTACAGACGAATGGAAAAACTAATAGAAGCCGACCTCGGGGAAGATCAGTTTGGATTCCATAGAAATATTGGAACACATGAGGCAAAACTGACCCTTTGACTTATCTTGGAAGCTAAATTAAGGCAAACCTATGTTTCTAGCATTTGTAGACTTAGAGAAAGCTTTTGACAATGTTGACTGGAATATTCTCTTTCAAATTCTGAAGGTGGCAGGGGTAAAATACAGGGAGCGAAAGGCTATTTACAATTTGAACAGAAACCAGATGGCAGTTATAAGAGTCGAGGGACACGAAAGGGAAGCAGTGGTTGGGAAGGGAGTGAGACAGGGTTGTAGCCTCTCCCCGATGTTATTCAATCTGTATATTGAACAAGCAAAACAAAAGAAAAATTCGGAGTAGGTATTAAAATCCATGGAGAAGAAATAAAAACTTTGAGGTTTGCCGATGACATTGTAATTCTGTCAGACAGCAAAGGACTTGGAAGAGCAGTTGAAGGGAATGGACAGTGTCTTGAAAGGAGGATATAAGATGAAAATCAACAAAAGCAAAACGAGGATAATGGAATGTAGTCGAATTAAGTCGGGTGATGCTGAGGGAATTAGATTAGGAAATGAGACACTTAAAGTAGTAAAGGAGTTTTGCTATTTGGTGAGCAAAATAACTGATGATGGTCGAAGTAGAGAGGATATAAAATGTAGACTGGCAACGGCAAGGAAAGCGTTTCTGAAGAAGAGAAATTTGTTAACATCGAGTATAGATTGAAGTGTAAGGAAGTCGTTTCTGAAAGTATTTGTATGGAGTGTAGCCATGTATGGAAGTGAAACATGGACGATAAATAGTTTGGACAAGAAGAGAATAGAAGCTTTTGAAATGTGGTGCTACAGAAGAATGCTGAAGATTAGATGGGTACATCACATAACTTATGAGGAAGTATTGAATAGGATTGGGGAGAAGAGAAATTTGTCGCACAACTTGACTAGAAGAAGGAATCGGTTGGTAGGACATGTTCTGAGGCAGCAAGGGATCACAAATTTAGTATTGGAGGGCAGCGTGGAGGTTAAAAATCGTAGAGGGAGACCAAGAGATGAATACACTAAGCAGATTCAGAAGGATGTAGGTTGCAGTACATACTGGGAGATGAAGAAGCTTCCACGGGATAGAGTAGTATGGAGAGCTGCATCAAACCAGTCTTAGGACTGAAGACCACAACAACAACACGTGAAATACTGCATAGTAGACTGCAACACGTAAAAGCTTGAAATCTGGTATTGCAGTAGCTAAACATCGGCGAATTTTTCACTGCGAAACGCAAGTACCTTGGTAGCTGAATATTCATTTAAGAATATAGCATTGCCTCTGATGGAGAAAGATCGTTCTCTTTGTTCTTGTGCTAAAATGGAAACTCTCTTGTGATCTAGGTTCTTGAGTCAGCAATTGTGACGATTTAAACAAAGATCAGATGTGTGGAAAGTGACAGCATAAGAGTCACAAATTGTATGAATACTAAACATAAATAAGCATGTATATGTCGTGCAGAAAATAAGTACACACATCAAAAAAAAGTTTTGGATCACCCCGGTTCCCAGAACTCCTGAATATAGAAGTTGACTATGGATATTGTGTCACAGACACAGTCCCTTTGACTGTTCCGACATGTCACGTTACCCGCCCAAAGATGTAAACAACCATGCATGAGCAGCGCCTATTAGACGGAGAGGGGTCCGACAGCCGATCAATTCCAGTCTTTCCACCAGGAAAGAGGGGAACGGCTCGTTTTTTCTGCAGTTAAACCATCTCTAGACGGTTAATACCGCGGTTCGATCGCATCCGCATTCTTACTTTGTGCCAGGAAGGGCTCTCAACAAAGGAAGTGTCCAGACATCTCGGAGTGACCCAAAGCGATGTTGTTCGGACATGGAGGAGATACAGAGAGACAGGAACTGTCGGTGAATGCCTCGCTCAGGCCTCCTAGCGGCTACTACTGCAGTGGATGACCGCTACCTACGGATTATGGTTCGGAGGAACCCTGACAGCAACGCCACCGTGTTGAAGCATGCTTTTCGTGCAGCCACAGGACGTCGTGTTACAACTCAAACTGTGTGCAATAGACTGCATGACGCGCAACTTCACTCCCGACGTCCACGGCGAGGACCATCTTTGCAACCATGACACGTGCTGCGCGGTACAGAAGGGTCCAACAACTTGCCCAACGGACCGCTCAGGATTGGCATCACGTTCTCTTCACCGATTAGTGTCGCATATGCCTTCAACCATACAATCACCGGAGACGTGTTTGGAGGCAACCCGATCAGGCTGAACGCCTTAGACACACTGCCCAGCGAGTGCAGCAAGGTGGAGGTTCTCTGCTGCTTTGTTGTGGCATCATGTGGGTCCGACGTACGCCGCTGCTGGTCATGAAAGGCGCCGTAACGGCTGTACTATACGTGAATGCCATCCTCCGATCGACAATGCAACCATATCGGCAAGGCATTCATCTTCGTGGATGACAATTCACGCCCCCATCGTGCACGTGAATGATGTCCTTCAGGATAACGACATCGCTCGACTAGGGTGGCCAGCATGTTCTGATATACTGAAAAGGGGGAGTGGGACGATCTGGACCAACAGTGCCTTGATGAACTTGTGGATAATATGCCACGACGAATACAGGCATGCATTAATGCAAGAGGACGTGCTACTGGATATTAGAGGTACCGGTGTTTACAGCAATCTGGACCACCACTTCTGAAGGTCTCGCTGTATGGTGGTACAACATGCAATGTGTGGTTTTCATGAGCAATAGAAAGGGCGGAAATGATGTTTATGTTGATCTCTATTCCATTTTTCTGTACAGGTTCCGGAACTCTCGGAACCGAGGTGATGCAAAACATTTTTTGATGTGTGTAGGAAGTCCCATGACATACAAGTGTCCTCCAAGACACCACGTGACTTTATGTGACCATACATTTACAAAAGCCAGAAAAACAAACCTGTATTCATATTAAAACCCATAATACTATCTAATGTCTGCAAAATCAATGGGACAAACAACTTGCAGAATAGGATGATTGAATAGAAACCGAATATTGATTCCCACGAGTTCCAATCAAGTTGTGAAACCGAAAAAAGAAACTAGCATTACTCACATGAAACACAACAATTACAAAGTATCTCGCGTAAGCAAAACTGAAAAATCACGTAACGTATAATTACGCAAAGGCCGTGCAAGCAAGCAACCATCTCACCATACCCTGGGATGATGCCACAGTTGTTCGCCCATTTCAATATCACGTGCCAAGCGTTTATACCGTACTGAGGCGTTCGGCACGTCCAAGGAGCGAAGCACAGCATTTTCATAGCAGTAGGCGAAAGGGAAGTGTGACCCCTTTGCCCACAAACCATATGAAGCCTCGCCGATTCTCCGCGACAAGCAGTACTATTTGACGGCTAATGTGGGAGATTAAACCACTTGTTAAGACATGACTCTGCGGTTCTCAACCAAAGGTAACGTTGATTCAGCGGGCCGAATACTGCCTGTAAGTCCTTTGAGACATGGAAGTGCTTAATGTTTGTACGCCTATGAATACATAGTATCAATGGTATCGACAGCAGACGGGTTTCAATTATAATCAGCCGAGGAAAATCCTCACATATTTACTGCTTACACTGAAAATAAAGAAACGTTTTCATTCCCTTTCACATAGGCGACAGGTCGTGTCGTACAAGTGTTCCCCAGTACACCACGTGGCTTTATATGACTATACACTTACAAAAACCAAAAAAATAATCCAGTATTTACATTAACATCCATAATAGATGAAAAGCTCTGCAGATTTGTAAGATAAACTGCTCAATCATCAACACACTCTCACCCATGGAGAACCACTGGAAGACGCTCCTACAGCTCAAATAAAACAAGAAAATGATAGTAACCGAGAAAATTAATTTGGGGAGAGGAATGGCTCAAGAGGACATCTTAAGCACCTTGTAGTTCTGTTTGTCACTCTGCTCTACGGATTTGTCATCAAAAGCAGCAACTCTTTGCATCATAAGAAAAATCAGCGGATGCATACAGATGCCATTAAACTATATACCTAATCAGAATCGGAGATGACCCATTTCCTAAAAGCAATAGGAATACTTTCTACAAACATAAGCTTGCCATTTGACCTAGACAAAGGCGGGAGGATAAAGACAATGAAGGGCATGATCCAAGATACAGTGTTTGAAATGAATGATAAAAACATTTTCGCACCTAACCCGTCAGTCCAACAAGTTTCGAGACTGAATAAGTAAACAACAGGAAGACGTTAATGTGGTGGTTGTAATGCTTCAGGTGTTCTTCATAGTGTTCTTCTATTTGAGTACAACGCGTAGAGAATTCGTACAACCACGTGGAACTGTGAAAAACTCCAGCTTCGGATATTGTTCTACTCGCCCGCCTTGTTCGCAGTTTCTTCGGTTTTCGCGAACCATCAGAGACCTATTATGCACTTTTTCGTTTTGCGTTAGTTCATATTGATGACACTAAGTCTCGTCACCTGCGATGATCTTTTCCGGAAAATAATTGCCTTTGTTTTACATTTCAGTGAAGACGTGGCAGATGCCCACAGGTTGTTTAGTTTATTTTTTAATTTTTTTCCACTCTAGTACATATGATACCTATAGAATCCCCCTAATGAAAGCAACAGTCCGAAGGGTCAATACATCCCATTAGCTGTGCATTACGTATAATGTGATGTAATACACGTATCCATATGTCATATAACAACGTTAAGTTTTTGAGATTAAGTGCTCATATAATCTATGCCACAGCATATTATGAAGTCCAGCGGCTCACCCTTGGTACTACACATTCATCTTGCCACAAGATGAGAAGCGTATGTATCACAGTAGGTATATTTTTGCCGTATATTATCTTTTGAACTACGTGACTTCTTCTTCAAAGCGTAATACAGAATAACTTGAACACTTGATTTTCAGGTATTGATCCATTGCGATACGTGCCACAAGAATGTTGTCAAAGTATAGCTAGATGTCCACTCCTTAACGCTGCCTGAACGAATACACGTCTGTTGTTTACAGTTGTTAGTTCATGTTGCCACCGTTGTTATTGTACTGACGTCTCTTATTCACCAGGAATAAAATCAGTCTGGGGACTTTTTGGACTGACTGTGTGTGAATGAATGTGATATCAACAAGCATTTGAGCCTCCTTCCAGAAGATATTACAACGAGGAACTACCGGAAGTATATCCTGAAAGAACGAGGAATGGGTGATTGCTGCAGGAAGTAGGGGAAATAGGGGAAAGGGGGTCAGGGATCAAAAGGGGACCATATTGCGCTCTACAATTGGATGTAAAATCTTCACACCAACGGAATATTTGAAAGTGCTTGATGACTTAAGCCAGAAAATCCACCAGAACTTGGGGACAACAATAACATTTCATGACAGATTTTCTTCCACGCCACAGATGCGATCCTTTCACTGTTGAAGAAAACTAAAATTACGAAATTTTCTGGCACTGCAACGTAATTACCAATAAAATAATATCAGATTTGATTCCACTGAGAAGCACTTGGGCCCAGGGAATGTGTTTTCTTCAAGTAGTAAAGTTATAGCAAGCAGTCGCAAATAATGTTTACTGCGTATCCAGATTTCCATATTTCACCTGGACTGTTCGTGTCAAAACTGAATTCACACTGAGGAAGCTGTTGAGAGTTAAAACACATTTGGCCTCAGTAAGCATCATTCCAGTCTACAGCGCCCTCTTTACAGAAAAAAAAGGTTCAAATGGCTCTGAGCACTATGGGACAACATCTTAGGTCATCAGTCCCCTAGAACGTAGAACTATTTAAACCTAACTAACCTAAGGACATCACACACATCCATGCCCGAGGCAGGATTTGAACCTGCGACCGTAGCAGTCACGCGGTGCCGGACTGCAGCGCCTAGAACCGCACAACCACCGTGGCCGGCCCTCTTTACATGTGTGATGCGTTGACAACATGTATTACTTTATTTTACAGTTCGCATGTTGTATTATTTTATTCTTTTTAAAACTTGTGTACATCATAGAACAAATACGGTGATTGTACCTGAAAATACTGACTAATGTTTCACAGTTATGTATGGTGGTAACTGTGTGGACTAATCAGTTATTCCTGCACACTTTACAATTACACATAGTTAAAAAATAAAAAAATCTTGTTCAAAGTACCTCAATTACTATTTTTTTGTTAAAACCGTGTTACATACTAGGCACTGTTGAAGGAATTGGAACATAAAGAGTGGTGCTATAAGTTATCGTACCAGAAGCGGCATGTCAGAAGGATCGGAAATCTTTCTGCTTTAAAATGACCCCTCTCATAAGTTTCACATAAACGCACTCTATAATTTACACAGTTTGGTGATAAAACTAATAAACGCTCAACTAGATCATGTAATAATATAGTAAACACATTTTTTTGTCTCCAGAAACGTAGTACTCAAATGAAACCTAGAAGGAATGTAATCATAGTTAGGTCGTTATTGTCAGAACAGAGCCGGCCGAAGTGGCCGTGCGGTTAAAGGCGCTGAAGTCTGGAACCGCAAGACCGCTACGGTCGCAGGTTCGAATCCTGCCTCGGGCATGGATGTTTGTGATGTCCTTAGATTAGTTAGGTTTAACTAGTTCTAAGTTCTAGGGGACTAATGACCTCAGAAGTTGAGTCCCGTAGTGCTCAGAGCCATTTGAACCATTTGTCAGAACAGAGCGTTTATTGGGATCTGGAAACAGCAGCCTAGTCACTAATGTTTTTAAACCGGCCTGAAAATTGGGAGCTTCTTGTGGCTACATATTCAGGTCAGCACATCTTCCCTTCTCACATGAATGGAGCATCCATATGTGAGAACAAAGCTGGTGCTCTGTCCCCACTTTCAAGATGGAGGGCAGCGTAATTATATCTTTCTGTCGGATTTTTAAAATCTAATGCGTGATGTTCGCAAAATCTAGCGTCCAGCCGTCTACCAGTTCACCCAAGGTAGCAAGCATCGCAGTGGGGACATTAAATTCTATAGACACCTGACCTATGGAAAAGATTTCCTTTTTTCAAAATTATTTTTTTTTAAATTCTACCCAAGTTATCACTGTTTGTAATCAATGGAACAAGGAACATTTCCGAAGAGGGTAAAGTGCTATTGTGTAACATTCTTCTGTGAAACCAAGATAACAAGAACACCTTCACTTGTAGATTAAAGGCATATTATCTTCATTAAGATCACAAGACGGTCACTTAAAAGCATCGCACTATCGACGAACATTAAATATGGAGTCCCACAAGTTCAGCGCTAGTTTCATTTCTGTTCTTAATCTACGTAAAGGACATCCGAACACTCTTCTAAAATAATTAATGTTTGCTGGTGCACTAAGTATATTAATGGAGTGAAATCAATCATATTATTCTCAGTCAAAGTAATAGCTCACAACAAACCATTCCAGTTATAATCTCACGAAGTGTCGAATTATGTATTTACAAGAGTGTGAAAGGAAGTTAGCACACAAATAAATCAGCAAAGAAGCTCAGACTAGTATTTCACTGAATGGTGTATTTAATTGCTTTGACATGAAGATAATTGTATCACCTGGTTTTATATGCATTTACTTTCTACTGTCCTGAATGAATAACTTTCGGATAAAGGTGCTGCCGGCCGCTGTGGCCGAGCTGTTCTAGGCGCTTCAGTCCGGAACCGCACGGCCGCTACGGTCGCAGGTTCGAATCCCGCCTCGGGCATGGATGTGTGTGATATCCGTAGGTTAGTTAGGTTTAAGTAGTTCTAAGTCTAGGGGACTGATGACCTCAGATGTTAAGTCCCATAGTGCTTAGAGCCATTTGAACCATTTAATAAAGCTGCTAAAGTAAACAAAATACTTAATCGTCAAAAGAGTGCAATTAGATTACTATATATAATATTATATAACATTTAACCGCACATTTAAGGGAGGTGTCTTCAAAGATATTTCTCAGAAGATTTTTTCCTTAATGGTTTTTAATTCCACAACAAAATCATTTTCATGTGAACCACTGTTCACACAACGATATTAAAAAGCGCGATATAATTGCCAAATTCACTTCACTCCCTTATTTATATTTCAGAATAATGTTCTCCAGTCGCAAAAACGTTCAAGAAAGACTTACCAACACACAACCGTATAACCAGTTTTAACAAATTATCCTTTTTAGTGGCACTTTTCTTGCTATTGTAGTCTACATTTTATATCCTCCCACCTTTGCCCAGAGTCAGTTATCTTACTGTACGAATAGCAAAATTCATGTACCACTTTTGATGTTTCAGTTTCTCACTGTAACTCCCATAGAACCACCTAAACTTCGTTACTTATGTTTTATTTTTATTGATTTCCATCATACAGCCTCTTATCGAGACAATTATCTCGTCTTTGTAAAAGTGATACTTTACCAAGGAACTGTTTGCCGCGGAGGATTAGTAACCATCTTTCTCCTTGAACTGTGACTCTGATACCGAAAACTGATTCAGACAGTGAAATTGCACGGAAAAAAACCGTGCCGTGTACTGTGTAATAAGAAAGAAAAGATAGTAATGCATCAGGTTCGTGTACTTCGTAAACCAGTTAGCGAAGTTTGCCACAAAGTAGGACCCCTTTGGGTCAACTTAAGTTTGCATTCGGACTTTCCACCGCTCAAAACAGTGCTACAAGCTGTATTTGGCGAAGCTGAACGGGTGACTGAAATGTAATTCTTGCTTTCAAACGAAACGCAAGAGTTCGCAAGTTGTATACCACTTGCGCACTGCTTCATGTTTACGGATTTCGAGGAAACTGGACGAGGCATAAGGATACAGCTTGGGGCGGAAAAAGAATCGTGCATGACCACGACAAACGCAACGCTGGCCATTTCAAAATAAAGCACGAGAAAATGTAGCGACTAGCGAAATATTACGTGTTGTGCATATGGAGTGTAGTAGGAGAACATGTGATTAAAGTTCTTTGTGACTTTGACGTGTACAGGGTACAAAATTAACAAAATAGAGTTGCCACCTCTGGCACCAACAATGGCTGTACTCCGGCTGGGAATCGACTCGAACTGAGCTTGAATGACAGACGCAGCTACGTCATTCCGTACTAATTCTATTCTTCGCCAGAGGTCATGAATCACAGTGGTTAGTGAGTGGTGCTGTGGCAGGCTGACGAGAACACATGACCACATGGTGTCAGTGGGTGAGAAGTCTGTATAATATACTGGTCACGGAAATAGTCCAGCACCTTCTTCATACGAGGAGATTTAAATAAGTAATACAACATAGTTTCTTCTGCAAGAAGGTTGATTTGATTCAGGTTTCCAGTACAACCATATCATTTCCCACACTTTTGGCTACAAAAACATATTTTTCACCATAATCTCCGTTGAATACGACGGTCTTACGGTGCCTTACTGGGATGGCCTGTGTGCCCGCATGATACTCGTCTACTGGTCGACGTCGGAGCTAACGTCTTGCTGCATCAATTACCTCCCCATCAGCCACGTACTGCTACCTGTGGGGATCGTTCTTCATCGGGCATTGGGACAAACAGGTGGAAGTCGGAAGGTGCGCGACGCGGGTTGTACGCTGACGAGGAAAAACAGTCCAACGAAGTTTCGTGAGCTCCTCTCGGGTGCACAGACTTGGGTGAGTTCTGGTGTTGTGTTCGAGAAAGGGAAATTCGTTTGCATTTTTGTAGCGACGAGCACGGTGAAAGGTTTTCTTCAATTTCTAAGGGTATCACAATACACTTCAGAGTTGATGGTCGCAGCATGAGGGAGCACATCAAATAGTATATCTCCTTCAGAGTCCCAGAAGACCATCGCCATGGTATGACCGGCTGAGGGTGTGGCCTTGAACTTTATCTTCGGGGGAGAAGTTGTCTGGCACTAATCCATGGTTGGCCGTTTTGTTTCCGATTCAAAGTGATGAACAAAGTAAGAGCTTATGGACTATCAGGCCATTTGTCTGATTGGATTGAAGAGATCCTAGAAAACAGATCGCAGCATGTCACTCTCAATGGAGAGAAGTCTTCCGAAGTAAGAGTGATTTCAGATGTGCCGCAGGGGAGTGTCGTAGGACCGTTGTTATTAACAATATATATAAATGACCTTATGGATAACATCTAAAGTTCACTGAGGCTTTTTGGGGATGATGCTGTAGTATATCGAGAGATTGTAACTGATGTGTCGACAGAAGTGCCGACACAGTGTGGTTTGAGGAGACCTAAATACACGCTATAAGCTCACGCAGGATGGCGTGAGGTCTGAAACAGGATACGTAATGAATGCTATAAAGAAAAGTACGTAGCTTCTGGAATACTTAACTTTAATCCATCCTTGGTACATCGCTATTGACGATACAAGTGAGACTCTATAGTTTCAGACAATATACTGCTAATGGCGCCTTGCTAGGTCGTAGCCATTGACTTAGCTGAAGGCTATTCTAACTATCTGCTCTGCAAATGAGCGAGGCTTCGTCAGTGTGCATCGCTAGCTACGTCGTCCGTACAACTGGGGCGAGTGCTAGTACGTCTCTCTAGACCTGCCGTGTGGTGGCGCTCGGTCTGCGATCACGGACAGTGGCGACACGCGGGTCCAACATGTACTAATGGACCGCGGCCGATTTAAAGCTACCACCTAGCAAGTGTGGTGTCTGGCGGTGACACCACAGTAACAATGGAAAATTGTACTGAAATGCAGGAGGATCTGCAATGTATTGACGCACGGTGCAAGGAATGGAATTGAATCTCATTGTAGACAAGTGTAATGTGCTGCGAAAACATAGAAAGAAAGATCCTTTATCATTTAGCTACAATATAGTAGGTCAGCAACTGGAAGCAGTTAATTCCATAAAGTATCTGGGAGTACGCACTAGGAGTGATTTAAAATGTAATGCACATATAAAACTAATCATCGGTAAAGCAGATGGCCGGCCGTTGTGACCGAACGGTTCTAGGCGCTTCAGTCCGGAATCGCGCGACTGCTACGGTCGCAGCCGGCCGGGCAGGATTCGAACCTGTGACCGTAGCGGTCGCGCGGTTCCAGACTGAAGCGCCTAGAACCGCTCGGCCACACTGGTCGGCGATGTGTATGATGTCCTTAGTTAGGTTTAAGTAGTTCTAAGTTCTAGGAGACTGATGACCTCAGATGTTAAGTCCTATAATGCTCAGGGCCATTTGAACCATTTTTGGTAAAACAGATGCCAGACTGATTCATTGCAAGAATCCTAAGGAAATGCAGTCGGAAGACAAAGGAAGTAGATTACAGTACACTGCTTGAATACTGCTCACCGGTGAGGGATCCGTACCAGATAGGGTTGATAGAAGAGATAGAGAAGATCCAACGGAGAGCATCGCGCTTCGATACACGATCATTTAATAATCGCGAAAGCGTTACGGAGATGACAGATAAACTCCAGGGGAAGACTCTGCAAAATAGACGCTCAATAGCTCGGTACGGGCGTTTGTTGAAGTTTCGAGAACATACCTTCACCGAGAAGTCAAGCAGTATATTGCTCCCTCCTACGTCTATCTCGCGAAGAGACTATGAGGATAAAATGAGAGAGATTAGAGCCCACACACAGGCATACCGACAATCTTTCTTTCCACGAACAATACGAGACTGGAATAGAAGGGAGAACCGATAGAGGTACTCATGGTACCCTCCGCCACACTTGCAGAGTATGGATGTAGATGTAGATGTGGAACCCATGTTTCATCGACTGTGATGATATTCGAAAAAAAATCATCGCAATCAGCTACGTAATGCGTAAGCAATACGGCACAGGTGGCCCTTTGTTGCTCTTTATAGTCTTCTAATAGGTGGCGAAAAACCTAGAGGGCACACACCTTTGAATACCCCAACTGGTGAACGAATGTGTCAGCGTTACCAACAGAGACGTCCAGTTGAGCAGCGAGATGTTTGATTGCGACCCGTCGATCGTCTCGAATGAGTGTTCAAAAATGGTTCAAATGGCTCTGAGCACTACGGGACTCAACTGCTGTGGTCATAAGTCCCCTAGAACTTAGAACAACTTAAACCTAACTAACCTAAGGACATCACACACATTCATGCCCGAGGCAGGATTCGAACCTGCGACCGTAGCGGTCGTGCGGTTCCAGACTGTAGCGCCTTTAACCAATCGAATGAGTGTGTCCTCACGTTCCAACATTGCAGGAGTCACACCTGTATACGGTCGGCCGGCACGCGGGAGGTCGCCCAGGTTTGCACGACATTTTTGCGATGATGACAGACGTCTCACCCACGACTCATCGACCTTTTGCTCACTGCCAGGTCTTCACAGACATTCTGCAACCACCTCTGTATATCGACGATACTGTGGTTTGCCGCCGAAAGAAACTCAGTGACAGCTCTCTGCTTGGAAAGAACCTGTCTTTTTACGAAGGCTAAGTATAGCGTTTCCACCTATCACGACTTAAGGAAGCTGTAGGTGCTGATGTGGAAATAGTCCTCTATGTCCCACAGAAATTTCCGCCTTGTTTCAACGCATGTTAGCCATGAAAAGTAAAGTATTACATTACTTACTGAAAGGACCTCGTAGAGATTGGTGAGGTTGGTAAGGGCATTATGCAATTTTCAATTATGTTCTTGAGAGGTATCCTAAAGGAGACATCAAAAGCAGGGCACAACGACTGACCTCAGTTTGACAGAAGTGTAACATCTACTACGGAAATTACAGCCTGTGGGAACCAGGGATAATCGTGTTGTGACCCACTGGTATTACACACCATCACAGCAGGTGCTGGGCCTGTACTATGAAGATGGTGAATGGAATATGCTAACGTTCGTTCTATTAAGGCTGGAGTCTGTTCTTCAGGACATGGCCGAAAGAACAAACACGAATCACTCATATAATTTGATAGGTCTATCTGGGAAATGAATCCACCTTCTCCAGTGCAGATGCACAAACACATACGACCTCCTCTGAGAATCTCAGAGAGCTATTATGAAGGAACTGGACAGAGACTGCGAATAGATGGCGCTCGATGGGAGTGTGGATTGACCGTGAGGCGTACCAAGATATTGCTCTTAGCACTATGGGACTTAACATGTGAGGTCATCAGTCCCCTAGACATAGAACTACACTACTGGCCATTAAAACTGCTACACCAAGAAGAAATACAGATGATAAACGGGTATTCACTGGACAAATATATTATACTAGAACTGACATGTAATTACATTTTCACGCAATTTCGGTGCATAGAACCTGAGAAATCAGTACCCACAACAACCACCTCTGGCCGTAATAACGGCCTTGATACGCCTGGGCATTGAGTCAAACAGAGCTTGGATAGCGTGTACAGGTACAGCTGCCCATGCAGCTTCAACACGATACCACAGTTCATCAAGAGTAGTGACTGACCAGTTGCTCGGGCATCATTGACCAGACGTTTTCAATTGGTGAGAGACCTGAAGAATGTTCTGGCCAGGGCAGCAGTCGAACATTTTCTGTATCCAGAAAGGCTCGTACAGGACCTGCAACATGCGGTCGTGCATTATTCTGCTGAAATGCAGGCTTTCGCATGGATCGAATGAAGGGTAGAGTCACGGGTCGTAACACATCTGAAATGTAACGTACACTGTTCAAAGTGCCGTCAGTGCGAACATGAGGTGACCGAGACGTGTAACCAATGGCACCTCATTCCATCACGCCGGGTGATACGCCAGTATGGCGATGACGAATACACGCTTCCAATATGCGTTCATCGCGATGTCGCCAAACACGGATGCGACCATCATGATACTGTAAACAGAACTTGAATTCACCGAAAAAATGACGTTTTGCCATTGGTGCACCCAGGTTCGTCGTTGAGTACACCATCGCAGGCGCTCCTGTCAGTGATGCAGCGTCAGGGGTAACCGCAGCCATGGTCACCGAGCTGATAGTCCATGCTGCTGCAAACGTCGTCGAACTGTTCGTGCAGATGGTTGTTGTCGTGCAAACGTCCCCATCTGTTAACTCAGTGATCGAGACGTGGCTGCACGATCCGTTACAGCCATGAGGATAAGATGCCTGTCATCTCTACTGCTAGTGATACGAGGCCGTTGGGATCCAGCACGGCGTTCCGTATTACCCTCCTGAACCCACCGATTCCATATTCTGCTAACACTCATTGGATCTCAACCAACGCGAGCAGCATTGTCGCGATACGAGAAACCGCAATTGCGATAGGCTACAATCCGACCTTTATCAAAGTCGGAAACGTGACGATGCGCATTTCTCCTCATTACACGAGGCATGACAACAACGTTTGTCTAGGCAACGCCGGTCAACTGCTGTTTGTTTATGAGAAATCGGTTGGAAACTTTCCTCATGTCAGCTCGTTGTAGGTGTCGCCACTGGCGCCAACCTTGTGAGAATGCTCTGAGAAGCTAATCATTTTCATATCACAGCATCTTCTTCCTGTCGGTTAAGTTTCGCATCTGTAGCACGTCGTCTTCGTGGTGTAGCAATTTTAATGGCCAGTAGTGTACTTAAACGTAACTAAACTAAGACACCACTCACATCCATCCCAGAGGCAGGATTCGAACCTGCGACCGTAGCACCAGTGCGGTTTCGGACTGAAGCGGCCAGAACCGCTCGGTCATAACGGCCGACCATACCGAGATAGTCCGTGCAGATGCGATAACGCTGTGTCCCGCATGGAGCAGTGGTTATCGCACCTGCCTAGTAATCAGGAGATCCCGGAGTCGAATCCCGGTCCGGTATACGTTTTCACTCATCGCCGCTGGTTCCGCGTAATGTCCCAGTGCAGATGACAGCAGTGATCCCCTCCCTTTCCTTTCCTTTCTTCCCCTCTCCACCGTCAATTTACACACCGATACGTTCACCTAGATAACGTACGCAGAGCCACTGGAATGAGGTGCCATTCCTATGTACAGTGTTCCCGCTGGACGCTCTGTTTGTGAGACGACGGTCTAATCGGACACCACCTCTCCATTGATGTTTCCGTATCAGCTTCAATTTTGTTTTCGATCAAAAAGTGGGTGACTACGAGATTCAGGGGTAAAGTTTCTTCAGTAATTTCTATCCATAACTTTATCCTGAGTTAAGATTCTAATTGTGCAAGTGTACACAGGAGTTCATTTGGTAGAATTATTTTGGTGTGGGCCAAAGAAAAACCACCATTATACAGTCTAATTAGAATGGATTCACGAAAAGATACGGAAAGCGATGATAACACAACTTTTTAGAAGGACCCGTGAATAACGCAAGTTGTTTGCGCATATTACACACATGGTTAATGCTCCAGCCTCTCTGGGCGTCAATGAACGCATATGGTTGCAGCAAGACGGAGTGCCTGCTCGTTAAGGTCTTTCGATGCGCGACTTCCTAAATGATCACCATCACCTTTGAAATAGCCACCAAGACGAACTGACCTCACCATATCTAACGACTCATTATGAGGTGTCACTAAGGCGCATGTATCTGCAAGCCGTTATGCTACAAACGAAGAACTGTGTAATGCTGTTGAGAATGTATTTCCCGCTATAACATCGGATATGCTCAAAAATATGTCCAGACGAACATATAGGCGTATGGAAAACTGATTACAGCACGACTGGGAACATACTGGTACATTGGGCACGTAATACGTACGTAAGTAGTTGTACTAAAACAAATCAAATCAATTAGCATTCGATAGTAGGAGATACGGAGTCTTCTCGTCCACCCTTGCAGAATGTTCGAAGGAACTTCAAAAAGTACATTCCCTTTACTGTGGTATGTCAAGTTGTTTTATTGAACGATGCACTAGATTTCAAAGTGACACACATACATGTCACTATTTTTCAACATACTCACAAAGTCTCTGTAAACGACGGTCGGAAAGTTCTAACCATAGTTCAGTTCATCGACGATAGAAATCAGCTTTCTGACCAGCCAGCCATTCTAGAACCACTGGAAAACTTCCTTCCCCTCAAATGTTCTTGCAGCACGCCGAACGATGGAAATCGCATGGTGCAATATCTGGACTTCCCGATCACCGTCACGCATGTCTGTGCGGCCATGGTCAAGTTGTTGCCACCATTTCACTATAGCTCGACGAGACATTATGTTTGCTCCTTACGCCGCCAGGATTGCACGGTGTATATGTGCGTAATTTACATTTTATCCCACGAGAATCGTACTGTCCACCTACTTCGGAGTACGTTTCCAGTTGGTGCCCCATTTTCAGAACTGTGCCTGTTGAAAACCAAATACATGTACTCCGTCCTGTTAATACGACAGCCTTCTTGTGCAACAGTCTTAGCGTGGGACGAGATGTATAACTTTCTTTCTGAAGCCCTGCGTAGATAACATTAATCTTACGCACTTTGTGGAGATCATTTGCATATCAAATCATACAGTGTACTGCATCCCAATCTGACAGTTTCTGCATGCTACC
This sequence comes from Schistocerca piceifrons, assembly GCF_021461385.2. Lineage (NCBI taxonomy): Eukaryota > Metazoa > Arthropoda > Insecta > Orthoptera > Acrididae > Schistocerca > Schistocerca piceifrons. Next base: position 69,018,050 of record NC_060144.1, on the reverse strand, counting down.
TTCATGGTCTTGAAATTTAGATGCTCAGAGATGCGCAGGTGACCCAAGAATCCGTTAACGCAATAATGTGGGCAGAGAGGTAAAAATTGATATACTTGCCTCAAATGGCGTGGGATGTTACTAAAAGCGAAGACTAGTGCAAAAAGTGGCAAATAGTTTGCGCTGAAGTGTAATACGTCAACAGTGCCACATGATTTTCGTTTGTAACATGAGCTGTAATGAGAGAGGGAATCAGTTGATCCCTAGCCTGGTTGATAAACACCTGCCGGAAGGTACAATTTTACTGCAAGATGGCACTCCACCTACTATGGCTACACGTGTGAACGATCTTTTCCGCACATCGATTAGTGAGGATCTCTTGCTGAGCCACCAAGTCTGTCATATATGGCCACTCAGGCTCCAGGCCACAATCCATGTGGTTATTGATTGTGCAGTCACCTCAACTCGTAAGTCCACCGCGATCGCCAGACGTCATCAGGGATGCTGAAAGACAACATCCGGCGGCAGTATCTCACTGATATGCAGTATAACGCTGTTCACAATATTGTCTCTCGACTACACGTATTGTATGTTGACGAATAAGGACCTACCTGTTGAGCATGTATTATAAAAAACATCATCTTTGCTAAAAATCAATTGTTACGGCAGCGGATGCTTTTATTGTAAATAGGCTGTTTAGGTTTTCTTATTGGTAACGCCACGCAGCGCTCTGTATGAAAATCACTGGCTGTGCTGTGTGCAGTCTGTGGCTAGTTTGCATTGTTGTCTGCCATTGTAGTGTTGGGCAGCTGGATGTTAACAGCGCGTAGCGTTGTGCAGTTGGAGGTGACCCACCAGCAGGAGTAGATATGGGGAGAGAGATGGCGGAATTTTGAAAGCGGACGATCTGGACGTGTTTCCAGCAGAAAGAGTAAATTTGTAATATTGGATTCATGGACTGATATATATATTATGACTTTTGAACAATATTAAGGTAAATACATTGTTTGTTCTCTATCAAAATCTTTCTTTTGCGAACTGTGTCTATCAGTAGTTAGTGCCTTCAGTAGTTTGAATCTTTAATTTAGTTGGCAGTAGTGGCGCTCGCTGATTGCAGTAGTTCGAGTAACGAAGATTTTTGTGAGGTAAGTGATTTGTGAAACGTATACGTTAATGTTAGTCAGGGCCATTCTTTTGTAGGGATTTTTGAAAGTCAGATTGCGTTGCGCTAAAAAATTGTGTGTCAAATTAAGCACAGTCATGTATAATTATTCAAAAGGGGATGTTTCATCACATGAAGCGCCATATATTAGTCATTTTGTGCACATTTTCGGTTTCAGTAAAACCTCATATAATTCGAAGCACGTGCCTCATTCTTTATCTCTCTACCTACATTATTCCGCGAAGTATTGAATTTGCAAATGTTAAATGTTTGGCTAATCAGTAGTTCCTCGGTTATGGAGCCAATCTCGCACCTCTTTGTGTGGAGGAAGCATATTGTCACGTTGATACTGTGAAAGTTATTCAGTTTGTGATATTCGTCAGAAGATTGTTTATTATAGTCTTATGGTCGCAAAAGTAATATTGCGTTTGTGATTTTATAACTGTAATGTGTACTTACCAGCAAGAACATTATGACTACCTACCTAAAAGCCTATATGTTTACTTTTGGCAAGGATAACAGCGGCGGCGCGTCATGGCATGGGAGTGGTGAGGTCTTGATAGGTCGCATAAGGAAGCTGGCACCACATCTGCACTCTCAAGGCACCTGATTCCCGTAAATTCCGAGGAGGGGGGTGATGAGATCCGACGCCACGTTCAATCACATCCCAGATGTTTTCCATCTGCTTCAGATTTGAAGAACTGGGAAGCTAGCACACCAATTGGAACTCGCCACTGCGTTCCTCGAAGAACTCCATCACACTCCTGGCCTTCTGATAGGGCGCATCATCTTGTTGAAAAATACCACTGCAGTCGGGAAACATGATCGCCATGAAGAGTGTACGTGATCTGCTACCAGTGTACAATATTCCTTGGCCGTCATGGTGCCTTGCACGAGCTCCACTGGACCCGTGGATGCCCACTTGAATGTTCCGCATAGCGTAGTGGTGCCACTGCCAGCTTGTCTCCGTCTCGCAGTACAGGTGTCAATGACCTGTTCACCTGGAAGACGACGGATTCGCGCGCTCCCATCAGCATTATGAAGAAGGTATCGGGATTTGACAGACAAGGCAAAGTTTTGAGCCACTCGGGGTAGCCGCCCGGCATGGGGGGGGCCCACTGCCACGGTTCGCGCGGCTCTCCTCGTGGGAGGTTCCAGTCCAGGGCTTCACAACATACGTGCTCGCGGAGCAAGCTGTGAGCAGCAAGGCGCGAGCACGGAGCAGCGCGAGCACGCTACCCCCACTACCGGACCAGAGCGGAGAGTGGGGAAAGTCACGTGGGGCATACAACAGCTGCCGCCAGTCAATGTAAATCCGCGGCCGCCTGCAGGGATATCACTCACGAATTATTACTGCGACAAATGAAACAAATAAAGGAGAATGTACACATGCCACATAATTTTATTAGCTTACTGTAAGCCTCTACATTCGCATTAATTTGTGAACTGTTACACAATAAAAGGTGTCACTGAAGTGTGGTATTCTCGGTTATCTTGTACTTTTTGCCCTTTACAATTGCGTCTATGTTCGGAGTAATTGTTCTTGTGCATTTTAGGCGCAGCGTGCAGTTTAAATTTCGATCAGAGAATGCGTTTCTCAGGTGCGTCTTGTTACATTTCATTGCAGGGAACAGTTGTTCACAAACATACATGGAACCGAACATTGATATTATTGTAGCCGCCAAATTGTGCAAACGAGGAAATCTGTCCTGAGGGAAGTGTCTGTAGAATTCCGAAATGTTTTTCTTGTTCTGAAATTTGTCTCTGTATTCTCTGTCACACTGCAGGTCAATAGTTTCTTGCTGCAGCTCAGGACGAATCTCTTAAATATTCGCTGAATATGGAGAGAACAGATCAAAATCACTGTCTAGTGCTGTCAGATCTTGAAAGCGCTGATTAACTAAACTATGTGAATAACGTTCACAGTATTTGTGAACATCTTGCACGGATGATAATTTAGAAAAATGAGATAGGTTTCCTGTTTCCAGCTGACTCACCCAAAGTGTCAATTTCATTTTAAAAGCTCGTATTCGATCTATGAAATGAGTAATTAGCAGATCTTTACCTTGTAGTAAAATGTTCAAAGCATTCAGATGGCTAGTTAAATCTGCTAAGAACGCGAGATCACATTCAAACGTACGCGCCATTTCCCCTCCCTCCCCTCCCTCCCTACTCCGCGACCTTGCCCCTGCTCGCGAGCATGTGCCTGAGCAGACGCGAGTACTCGCGCTCAAAACCGGCCAGTTGTTAAGCTCTGTTCCAGTCCTACATCGGGCATGGGGGTGTCCTGAGCGTAAGTTAGTTTAAGTTGGACTAACAAGGGAACCTCCCCACCGCACCCCCTTCAGATTTAGTTATAAGTTGGCACAGTGGATAGGCCTTGATAAACTGAACACAGATCAATTGAGAAAACAGGAAGAAGTTGTGTGGAACTGTGAAAAAATAAGCAAAATTTACAAACTGAGAAGTCCATGGGCCACATAGTGTAACCTCCCCACAAAAAATTTATTGACAATATTATATAGAAATGCTAATGGACATTGCGCTAAGTGTAACCTCTCCACTGAAATTTTAAAGACAGAAACAATAAATGAATAGGAGCCAAGAATAACCCCCCTGCAATGAAATGTACTGACAAAGGCAACAAAAATGTGAAATTCGCAATCTGACTCTGGTGTAAGCTCCCACAAAAATAGTGAAAAGCAATTCAGTGCTAATGAAATTCAATTAAACCGAAATATCGGTCTTTGGCCCTTGTGCAAAAATCAGAATTAAATTCTTACCTCATTGTAACTGGTAGTCAAATTTCTGCTCTTATTCTTGCGCACGGCTTGGAGGAACTGCATTGCAAATAATAATATTCCTTTTTTTTCGTGATTTAACTGAAAACTGAAACTTTTCTTTAAGGGAAGTGGAACGAAATAGTTACTTCAATTAAATAAAAATTTTATGTAAAATCGCTTTTGAAATCAAAATTATTATTGGGGGCACTTGTTGAAAATTAATTACAATAAATAAACTTTACATTATCCGATGATTATCTTAGTTAACAGTATACCTCATTCAGCATCTTGACCAGTGTTGCCGACAGACTACATCACACAAAACCGCACTGGGCTGCTACTACTGACCGACCGCTCTGCATGACGACTACTACCGTACTGTTCTACATGACGACGACTACTGTACTGCACACAACTGAACAGAGCTACTGCTCGCAACGACTACTGACAGATTACTGCTCTGCATAACGACAACTAGCGAACTGCTCGCAACACTCGCGCGGTCAAGTGCATACTCTCTGGTCAGAGACGCTGCAATGCCTCGCCATCGCTGCTACGTTACATACGTGTTTCATTACCCTCCACTGGGGGGGCAAAAATTTGGCAGCGATGGTGAGTCATTTGGACTTGCCAAGCGCGGCAAAATTTTTCTTAAATTAACAAACTTCTACAATTTACAGAATATTTAGATGTAGTACATAAATTAAATGTTGTGCACATGCACCGAGTACAAAATATATAAGACAAAGACAAAATGTGAGTACAAAACATAGTAGCAAATCAGAAAAATGTATATAAAAATTATTTGACAGATAACAAAGTGCACACGCACTGAAAAAATTCTTTAGCATATTCAGAACAAATAAACAGACTGGCAAAAAATATTATATTGACAAGTGACATGAGTGCACATGCACTGCAGTTGAGAACATATCAGTAAATGATGAAATGTATCTACAATTAGTAACAAATGACATAAGTGCATACGCATTGAAGTATTGAATATACAGAATGAGTACAAATCATATTGAAAAATGAGAAAAGTGCACAGGCACTGAAGTTCAGTACAAAACATATTAACACATAATATAAGTGCACATGCACTGTAGTTCAGAACATATCATCAAAATGAAAAATGTATATACAATATAAAAGACAAGAGTGTACATATACTGTACTTCAGAACAAATCGAAAAAATGTCTTTAGCATTTTCGCAATAAATAAACATAATGGCAAAAAAATCATATCGACAAGTGACATAAATGTACTCGCACTGGAGTTTAGCGAATCGAAAAAAATGTATAGCCATGAACATAAATGACGTTAGCAAAAAATGATTTTCACTATGTGACAAGAATGAGGATAGGAAAGGGAAGGATTGCATCATGGTTGTAGCACTTTAGATTGCACACAGCTGTTCTGAAAGTCCATATCTTTCCACAGAAGTACAACACCAAGTGACACAATTTGAAGTTCTTTTCCCATCAGAATTTATCAGCGTACCCAAGACACTGAACTGTCGTTGTAATGTTCCATGTTTTCATTTTGGCAGTACACTAGGTACACCAAACAGTGGGACCATAATAACGTCTTCATCGCTCATGGTGGTGGACAGCATGTCGTGTCAACACCACGCTCTTACAAGGCACACCAACGTAGAATTAGTGCAAAACCAAATATAGTGCTCCATGATCACTAGGATAAACAGGACAAATGGACATTGCAGTAATTCAGGGTAGTTAACTCATGAGGTGAAGGACATTAAGTCACATAATATTGACAATTACAGTCTTCATTAGTAGTTTGCGGCATTCATAGCCCAGTTATTGAACATTTCTGTACCAAGTATGTAGTATTACAGAAAAATGTTCATTAATTGATTTACATAGAATCAGTAGCCTTCTTTTCCTAGTTACAAAGCATTATGAAATAATAACATTCTTTTCCAGTTACAAAGTATAGCATAGTTAATTAATCATTTGTCATTTCAATATAGTATTAATCATTAGCCTTTTCCTAATTACAAAGCATTATTAAACAGTCACATTCCTTTCCAGTTACGAAGTATGACATCGTTAATTAATCATTTGTCATTTCAATATAGTAAGAATCATTAGCTTTTTCCTAATTACAAAGCATTATGAGACAATCACATTCTTTTCCAGTTACAAAGTAACAACATTGAAAACAAGAGCTAATTAATGGCATAATTAATAACAATTCATTGAGTGACATTAATTATTGGCACTCAGTGGCCAGCAAGTATTGAATGGAATAAAACATAGTTCATCATTCAGTATTATTCAGATCATTACAAAGCGATTATTAAAAATCAGTTAATTACAGTCATAGCATTAATAATCATGGGCATTATAAGTAGTCTCATTACAATAAACAGTGGCAGTTATTAGCCAGTTACAAAGCATTATTTTATATATATATTTTTTTTGTATCATTAAGAAGTCATTACTGAAGTGACATACTATTCAGAGCTAATCAGTATTACTCAGAACTTTCTCAAACTGGTATCACTACTTGGGACTGGTAATACATTTTTTTTTTGTTAGCAATGCATTGCGTTGGGATCGATAATTAATTGCTGAGGGATAATACTATTTGCTTTTGACCTATTGCTGCAAATGAGGATAGGTAACGTCATTCGTCATGAGTCAGCTGTAGCAAGGTTATGTAACAAAGCAGTATATGTGATCACATTTATAAATGATAGACACAAATGGGTAAAAAATAAAAATGCAAGTACTAGAACAGGTATAATAACTAACAGGTTTAGTAAGTATCATGAAAACTTCTCCTAAAAAAAAAATACAAAATGGATTATTGACCTGAAGGAAGAAACGCACACTATGTTGAAAAGTAGTGAACTTCGAATTAACAGGTAGTGAAATGTATATAAAAAATGTGTTCCATAGCTGTCCTTTCCGAAACTTTCCGTCATCCTACTATGCAATATAACACCTGCTGTCAAAACAAACTGCAACAAATACTTAAATAACTACATAGTCTAAATATAACTTCAACATTATCCTCATCTGTAAAGAAAAAACTTCATTATCAATCACTTCATTATCCACATTATCATAACTTCATTATTATCATCACCTGTAAAGAAAAACTTCATTATTCATAATACCATATCCTTCATCATTATTCATCAGCATTCATTATCATCTGCAAAAAAATCACTTCATTACTCATTACATAACTATTCCTTATCTCTAGCATATTTCATCACTAAAACTAAGATGTGTAGTTCAGTCTGACAGCCTGTATCAATCACCTTGTATTCTGAAAGAAAAAATTAGTTAAGACTGCTATTCTACGATGAGTATAGTATATTCTTGTTAATGCTTGTTAATCCTGATCCATTTACTCTTCCTCATAAAGTTATTGCATCTTCTTTCGTTTATTCCGTAGGTGAAATTCCCATTTCTGTTGTATTTATTTCTTATACGCATCATTTCTTTCTGAAATTGATGACAAAGATTAATGTCTTACATTTAAATCATATACCCATTAAATAATGACTGGTTAATGGTGACACAATTAACCATACAGCATAACATGACAGAAAACGTAATGTGTCAAAGACATTGACAGTGTTCAGATGCAAAAATGTTCACAGAATATCACAATGCAGCAGCAAAAAATGTAAAACAGTCACGATGTTGAGACGTCATAAGGCAAAAAAAAAAAAATGTCAAAGTCAACTGGTGTGTTATATCTTCACTATTTCACAGTACATACAAACAAAACTGGAGTACTATCATACACACAAAAAATGGAAAATGTGCACGGTCTGATGTGTAACGACAAGAAAAGCGACCTGCTAACCTTACCTTGCCGGGCACTTGCCAAAAAAAAAATACGATAATCATCAGTAATTAGTCAGGTGAAATAATTGCATTAGTAAATGACATCATAGTGTGTTGAATCATAAAGTGTCTTCATTCAATAAACGGTTTAATGTTTGAGATATGGTGGTTGCCTTTCGATTTTCTGGTTCTCAAAGTTTCGACGTGTACAACATTGGGGTGAGGGATGCTGCGAATCCGATATGGACCTGCGTATAGAAGTTCAAATTTACTGCACTTACCTTTTATTTTGCTGGATAAATAGTGTGTACGTACTAATATTTTCCGTCCAACGTGAAAGTCGCGGCGTCTACAAACCTGTTTTTGCTGTCTTCTCCGGCGCTCTGCGGCACGTTTGATGTTGTTCAGCGCAATGTCAATTATTTCGTGGTGTCTTAGTCGACGACACTTAGGGAAGTTTACTAATTCTTTAATTTTGTTTGGTGGCTCAACGTTTTTCAGTATAACAGATGGAGATAGCATAGTGGATTCATTTGGAATAGAATTAATTACATCTTGGAATGAAAGTATGTGTGTATCCCAATCAATATG